>NW_017306381.1:867293-908214 GCF_000935625.1 Nanorana parkeri | reverse complement strand
TAATAAAATTTAAAAAATAAAATAAATATAGGGGGTGTACAGGTGCGAAAGCTGAAGTGTTTAGCAAAATAATAATATTATAAATAATAAAATTAAATAATAAAATAAACATACTAACATATAATAATAAATGTCCATAACCATTATACCTTCCCCTATAAAATATTAGAAGATGTTTGTGACATAAATCATGACAATGACGACCTCGGGTGCATAGCAATCTTGGTTTTTATTCTTATTTTTGTACAAAATAGACATTTCTGAAATGCAAAGCAGCTATTAGAGGCTAACAACCCGGACACATTGAATTATAAGTGGGTGAGTCATCTATATACACAGCTCATGCGATTATAAGTGAGGTTTTCCTTTTTATATTTTAGTTTTTTTCCTATTTTCTAGGTCAGTGCGGTTTCACTTCCATAATCGAGATGAAACATCCAATCAATGGAACACAACAACAACAAAAACATTTATTTTTATTTTTCGTAGAACATTCCTCCAAGTCATGTAGAAAGATGAGGTTATAGAAACTTTCAGTCCATACCTGTCATGCTGGGAATCTTGACATTCACAAAAGAAAAAGAAGAGAGGCGTCCCGATGTAAAGCCGTGGAAGCCAGCGGGAACGACGTAGGGATTCTTTTCGGTTCCAGCGCTGGGATATTGCTCACTGTAGTTTTCGATCCTCGGCTTTTACATACAGGGGGGCCGAGGTTCCAGCAATCGTACATCATCTCTGTACTTCTAAAACATGCTACTATTTCGTTTTAATGCTCCCTATTTACCCACCCGATATATTTTAAAAAACCGACGACGGCGAGAGAGAGAGAGAGGGGGCACCCTTTTCAATTTCTGTGTCGTGGAAGATTATTGCACTTTGCAAAAAAAATTAAATAAATAAAAATAATCATAATAAAAATAATCCCTGGAAGGAAGCGGTCCAATGCAAACACAGCAGCCCCGCCCATATCTAATGGTGGACATGCTGCAGCTGGACACACCCGCCTTCTGAAAATATCTTATTTATTATTCAGTTTTATGAAAGCTCATGCTGCTCCCTACTGAAGTATGTGTTTGCTATGATCCATCGGTCGCTTATGGAGGAACACAACTCCTGAAATGGGTCATTCCACACTTTGGGTGAAAGATCAACTCCCCCCTTCCACCCCGAAGAAATTATTAGCTGGGCTTAGATGGGGGGGGCAGAAGTCAATCCCTTGCAGGGTGTTTTCTGTACCTCTGTCCGGGGACCACAGCCCTGGAATGACCAAGGCAGGCCCAATAATAATAATGTGCATAGGATTTCTGTACCGATGGTTGTTGTCGTCACGTGTGCAGCGCATTCCCTGGAATGAAACGGTCCGATGCAAACACAGCACCCTAACCCCCCGCCCCCATACCTGGGTGGTGGACATTCTTCAGATGGACGCGTCCGCCTTCTGGAAATATCTTATTTATTATTCAGTTTTATGAAAGCAATCAAAAAAAAAATTCTTTCTTTATGTGGCAAAAATATTTATTTTCGGCCCAACCTATTTCCATGCAGCTGGCCTGACTCTTGGGTGAGAGTCGGGCATATCGGGTCCTGAGAGTCGGGTTCGATTCTATTAATGCCGTCAGAGCCGTAGCTAGCTACCTTTGCGCCAACAGAGAATTGTGCCCCACCCCCAACAGACGTGTTATTTTTAGAATTATTATTTTTTTTTTTTTTTTCTTTTGGGGGGTCCTCGGGGAAATATTGGGGGTCTAAACAGCCCCCTGACATTTCCCTTTTGGAATAGAATAAGAGATTTAGGACACAAAGTCCTCTGCCCATACAGGTGGGGAAGAGCAGCAGGTATCCGAGGAGAACCTGGAGCCTGTGCCGCTCTTCTTCCTGCCGAGCCGCGGCTGTGTTGGCAACAGGGGCAAGGGGGGGCTCAGCCAGGTCGGCCCTGGCTACGCCCCCTCTCAGCTACGCCTGAGGCTGGTGCCTCACTCACCCCATGGTAGCTACGGCCCTGAATGCTGTGACAGTCCAAGGATAACAGCGGGAGCATCAAAGGAAAACCCTCAGCGGCCCGTTTGGTATCAGAGAATGGGAGGTCTGATCTCACTCACTGGTTGCTATGGTATCCTTTCTCCCCGCGGTGAACCTGATGTCTGTTACAATGGAAAGTCTGAGAAGTCCTCCCATCAGATACTCATACTCCTACTGAAGTATGTGTTTGGTATGATCCATCGGTTACTTATGGAGGAACACAACTCCTGAAATGGGTCATTCCACACTTTGGGTGAAAGATCAACTCCCCCCTTCCACCCCAAAAGAGAAATTATTAGCTGGGGTTAGACGGGGCAGAAGTCAATCCCTTGCAGGGTGTTTACTGTACCTCTGTCCGGGAACTCAGCCCCGGAAAGGCCAAAGCAGGCCCAATTGGCTTTTCAGCAAAGCTGTTGTTGTCGCCGACTTTAATCTGTACCATGATGGTTGCGACTGCTGGTCCCCCGGGCAGTTTTACTGGCCCTCTGGACTTGATATTTTTTTGTAGACGCGTCAAATTTGGACGGATCCGAAATCCAAAGAACAGACTGAATGAAATTTCGGAACCAGGAAAATTCAAGAAATATAAATCCAAATGCATCCGAAACGAAACTAAATGCATTTTTTACATGTCTACTAAATATATTCCCACCAGAGGGTGCAAGGCCCAGAAATACCATAATAACTGCCCTCCGGATCATATGGAGGACTCAAAGAACGGTGACACAAGCAGCTTAGCTGAAAAGCCGAGCTGCCATCCTATATGGAAAGCCGTAATGGCCCGGTGTGCTATAGAATCATGTTCCACTCCACTCAAAATAGTGTAGCAGACTTATCTATAAAAAAAATTGCCTCCTTAATTTGCTTTATTTATTCTTTCATTCTTAACTTTTGTCACCGGGACAGGAAGTGAAGGTAAATCTCTATAATGAAGCCCCGCACAGCAGTTAAAACCCGACAGGGGTGCTGCTCACCCCTCCTCACCCCAAGCATAACTAAACAATAAAGGTTTGGATTGGACGTACACCTTAAGACAGTCAATTGAGTTTCTTGCGTATGCTCATTTGGGACAGGTTCTCTTTAAAGTGTCTGATACATGAAGGGATATAAAAATACAGATCGGGGATATGGTCCCTGGTAGCACGCCGCGCCTAAATGTTATCATAAAGAAAATCCGGCTCTCACATCCCCGGGAACAGACAAGAAAAGAATTCATTATGTAATAAACATTGTTTCAGAATGAAAGAACTTTTAGGTCACATGACCTCCATAATAAAACCAGAAACCCCAAATGTCGCAATGCATCGCAGGCTTGCTGCGGTTATAAAATTGAAACAATGAGGCAATGATGGAGGTGTCATCTCTGCGAGCTTCCCCGGCTGCTGTCTCCTTAAATCTCCCAGCATGCCCTGCTGCCCTGGGGGGTGGCTGGGGTTAGAGAGCTGGTGTTACCTGTAACCTTGGAGGTGCAGGTTCCTTAAAGCTGGACTCCGGACAGATGTAAGAGAACACCATTCAATGTGTTTGTAATTGTAATTTTACATACAGCCAGTATAGGTATCTGAATCTGTACTGAGATCAGCTTCCTGCACCTGAATCTGTACTGAGATCAGCTTCCTGCGCCTGAATCTGTACTGAGATCAGCTTCCCGCACCTGAATCTGTACTGAGATCAGCTTCCTGCGCCTGAATCTGTACTGAGATCAGCTTCCCGCACCTGAATCTGTACTGAGATCAGCTTCCTGCGCCTGAATCTGTACTGAGATCAGCTTCCCGCACCTGAATCTGTACTGAGATCAGCTTCCTGCGCCTGAATCTGTACTGAGATCAGCTTCCCGCACCTGAATCTGTACTGAGATCAGCTTCCTGCGCCTGAATCTGTACTGAGATCAGCTTCCCGCACCTGAATCTGTACTGAGATCAGCTTCCTGCGCCTGAATCTGTACTGAGATCAGCTTCCCGCACCTGAATCTGTACTGAGATCAGCTTCCTGCGCCTGAATCTGTACTGAGATCAGCTTCCCGCACCTGAATCTGTACTGAGATCAGCTTCCTGCGCCTGAATCTGTACTGAGATCAGCTTCCCGCACCTGAATCTGTACTGAGATCAGCTTCCTGCGCCTGAATCTGTACTGAGATCAGCTTCCCGCACCTGAATCTGTACTGAGATCAGCTTCCTGCGCCTGAATCTGTACTGAGATCAGCTTCCCGCACCTGAATCTGTACTGAGATCAGCTTCCTGCGCCTGAATCTGTACTGAGATCAGCTTCCCGCACCTGAATCTGTACTGAGATCAGCTTCCTGCGCCTGAATCTGTACTGAGATCAGCTTCCCGCACCTGAATCTGTACTGAGATCAGCTTCCTGCGCCTGAATCTGTACTGAGATCAGCTTCCCGCACCTGAATCTGTACTGAGATCAGCTTCCTGCGCCTGAATCTGTACTGAGATCAGCTTCCCGCACCTGAATCTGTACTGAGATCAGCTTCCTGCGCCTGAATCTGTACTGAGATCAGCTTCCCGCACCTGAATCTGTACTGAGATCAGCTTCCTGCACCTGAATCTGTACTGAGATCTGCTTACTGCACCTGAATCTGTACTGAGATCAGCTTCCTGCGCCTGAATCTGTACTGAGATCAGCTTCCTGCACCTGAATCTCTATTGATATTATCTTCCTGCACCCTAATCTGTACTGAGATCAGCTTGCTGCGCCTGAATCTGTACTGAGATCAGCTTCCTGCACCTGAATCTGTACTGAGATCAGCTTCCTACACCTGAATCTGTACTGAGATCAGCTTCCTGCACCTGAATCTGTACTGAGATCAGCTTCTTGCACCTTAATCTGTACTGAGATCAGCGTCCTGCGCCTGAATCTGTACTGAGATCAGCGTCCTGCGCCTGAATCTGTACTGAGATTCATCTTCCTGCGTCTGAATCTGTACTGAGATCAGCGTCCTGCGCCTGAATCTGTACTGAGATCAGCTTCCTGCGCCTGAATCTGTACTGAGATCAGCTTCCTGTGCCTGAATCTGTACTGAGATCAGCTTCCTGCGCCTGAATCCGTACTGAGATCAGCTTCCTGCACCTGAATCTGTACTGAGATCAGCTTCCTGCACCTGAATCTGTACTGAGATCAGCTTCCTGCACCTGAATCTGTACTGAGATCAGCTTCCTGCACCTGAATCTGTACTGAGATCAGCTTCCTGCACCGCAACATTCAGACTTGATGAGATGATATTCAGAGTGATGGAATTGTTGGCACAGCTTGGAGTTAACATCTTAAAGTGCTCTGCGAGGGTACGTGCAGCCTACTTTGCATTGGGGTGGGTTGGATATGGTGACAGGTCCACTTTAAGTGCTGCCGCCTGTAGGTATGACTGAACTTCTTAGTCCATTGAAGCTGCCATGTTCATGATTGACATTTGTGAGTAGGTTCAGGGCGTGTGTGTGCTGCAGTGAGTTATGACTGATTGAGGACTGTGAGCCGTATACAAGAGGCCACACTGACCCGCTGACTCCCTCTGGGAAATGCTTGTGTTGCCGAGAGTCATAAATTCAGGATTCCTATAGAGCATGGGTAGGCAAACTCCAGCTGTGGTATAACTACAAATCCCAAAATGCATCTGCCTCTGGAAGTCATACTTGTGGCTGTCAGAGTCTTGTGCTACCTCATTGGATTTGTGTTGCACCACAGCTGGAAGTCCGCAGTTTGCCTTCCCCTTCTATACAGCATTATGTGGTATATGTCTCTCCAGTCTGATAATCCATGTGTGTAAATGTGCTGTAGGAAGACAGCATCCAACCCATGAGTTTGGCTATGGTCATTCCCAATCCCATGAGTTTGGCTATGGTCATTCCCAATCCCATGAGTTTGGCTATGGTCATTAACAGTCCCATGAGTTTGGGTTTGGCCATTCACAACCCCATGAGTTTAGCTATGGTCATTAACAGTCCCATGAGTTTGGCTATGGCCATTCACAAACCCATGAGATTGGCTATGGTCATTAACAGTCCCATGAGTTTGGCTTTGACCATTCCCAATTCCATGAGTTTGATTATGGCCATTAACAATCCCATGAGTTTGGCAATGGCCAGTCCCATGAGTTGGGCTATGGCCATTCCCAAACCCATGAGTTTAGCTATGGTCATTAACAGTCTCATGAGTTTGGCTATGGCCATTCCCAATACCATGAGTTTGACTATGGCAATTAATCCCATGAGTTTGGCTATGGACACTCCCAATCCCATGACTTTGGCTATGGCCATTCCAATCCTATGACTTTGGCTATGGCCATTCCCAATGTGGCGTGAGCCCGATTAGCCAATTGTAAGATATCAGACAATGCTTTCCTTTCTATACTCCCATTTTTCCCACGTGTGGGAAGACTGGAAGACGGGCGGAAGTACACAGGAGATGTGAGCAGGTATTGCAAGGTTCAGACAGCCAGAGGCATGACTCCCAGTGGGAGAAGCATGATGGGATTTGTGGTTTCCCTGCAGCTGGCGTGCCAAGGTTGCCTACCCCTGCCTCAGACTATGCTGTGACTTTGCATGCCTTTCCTCCTGCTGGTCTGACTAAGACCCTACCATACATAATAGCTCAGTTTTATGCAGCTAATGGAAGGCTAAATGATCCGCTAATTCCTTATATCTCTTGGAGAGTCCTGCTTAGAGACCTCTGCACCTGAGTTCCCAGCTCCGCCCCAATGCCACACCCATTACAAGAGAGTCTCATGCTCCCTGCTGGATTTTTTATGGATTAAATAATAAGAAAGCAGCCGGGGGGTGTGCAAAGATCCATTCAGGGGTTTTCAACCCATCAGATACCATCCCTAGGCAAGGCATCAATTTTGGGTGGACAGACCCTTAGGTATTTCGTTGTTTCATATAGAAAGGAAGATTGATGTCATGTTTTCCTGGTTCTGGACAATCCTGAATCTGTACTGAGATCAGCTTCCTGCACCTGAATCTGTACTGAGATCAGCTTCCTGCACCTGAATCTGTACTGAGATCAGCTTCCTGCACCTGAATCTGTACTGAGATCAGCTTCCTGCACCGCAACATTCAGACTTGATGAGATGATATTCAGAGTGATGGAATTGTTGGCACAGCTTGGAGTTAACATCTTAAAGTGCTCTGCGAGGGTACGTGCAGCCTACTTTGCATTGGGGTGGGTTGGATATGGTGACAGGTCCACTTTAAGTGCTGCCGCCTGTAGGTATGACTGAACTTCTTAGTCCATTGAAGCTGCCATGTTCATGATTGACATTTGTGAGTAGGTTCAGGGCGTGTGTGTGCTGCAGTGAGTTATGACTGATTGAGGACTGTGAGCCGTATACAAGAGGCCACACTGACCCGCTGACTCCCTCTGGGAAATGCTTGTGTTGCCGAGAGTCATAAATTCAGGATTCCTATAGAGCATGGGTAGGCAAACTCCAGCTGTGGTATAACTACAAATCCCAAAATGCATCTGCCTCTGGAAGTCATACTTGTGGCTGTCAGAGTCTTGTGCTACCTCATTGGATTTGTGTTGCACCACAGCTGGAAGTCCGCAGTTTGCCTTCCCCTTCTATACAGCATTATGTGGTATATGTCTCTCCAGTCTGATAATCCATGTGTGTAAATGTGCTGTAGGAAGACAGCATCCAACCCATGAGTTTGGCTATGGTCATTCCCAATCCCATGAGTTTGGCTATGGTCATTCCCAATCCCATGAGTTTGGCTATGGTCATTAACAGTCCCATGAGTTTGGGTTTGGCCATTCACAACCCCATGAGTTTAGCTATGGTCATTAACAGTCCCATGAGTTTGGCTATGGCCATTCACAAACCCATGAGATTGGCTATGGTCATTAACAGTCCCATGAGTTTGGCTTTGACCATTCCCAATTCCATGAGTTTGATTATGGCCATTAACAATCCCATGAGTTTGGCAATGGCCAGTCCCATGAGTTGGGCTATGGCCATTCCCAAACCCATGAGTTTAGCTATGGTCATTAACAGTCTCATGAGTTTGGCTATGGCCATTCCCAATACCATGAGTTTGACTATGGCAATTAATCCCATGAGTTTGGCTATGGACACTCCCAATCCCATGACTTTGGCTATGGCCATTCCAATCCTATGACTTTGGCTATGGCCATTCCCAATGTGGCGTGAGCCCGATTAGCCAATTGTAAGATATCAGACAATGCTTTCCTTTCTATACTCCCATTTTTCCCACGTGTGGGAAGACTGGAAGACGGGCGGAAGTACACAGGAGATGTGAGCAGGTATTGCAAGGTTCAGACAGCCAGAGGCATGACTCCCAGTGGGAGAAGCATGATGGGATTTGTGGTTTCCCTGCAGCTGGCGTGCCAAGGTTGCCTACCCCTGCCTCAGACTATGCTGTGACTTTGCATGCCTTTCCTCCTGCTGGTCTGACTAAGACCCTACCATACATAATAGCTCAGTTTTATGCAGCTAATGGAAGGCTAAATGATCCGCTAATTCCTTATATCTCTTGGAGAGTCCTGCTTAGAGACCTCTGCACCTGAGTTCCCAGCTCCGCCCCAATGCCACACCCATTACAAGAGAGTCTCATGCTCCCTGCTGGATTTTTTATGGATTAAATAATAAGAAAGCAGCCGGGGGGTGTGCAAAGATCCATTCAGGGGTTTTCAACCCATCAGATACCATCCCTAGGCAAGGCATCAATTTTGGGTGGACAGACCCTTAGGTATTTCGTTGTTTCATATAGAAAGGAAGATTGATGTCATGTTTTCCTGGTTCTGGACAAAAAGTTCATTTTTAGCTCTGCAGAAAGGTTTATAGAATGTTCCCATGATAATTGAAAAAGAAATAAAATCGTCCTCGAACCGCCATCATTTCAGACGATAACATCTTTTCTGTTCAAGGCGAAATCCAATGTGTGTCCTGGACGGATCCAGTAGGTGGCAGCGTGCTAACGTCAGGAAACCCGGAGCTTTGGAATCCTCGAGGGAAAGGGTTCGTTTTGTGTTCTCTCCTTTTTTGTTGTTTTTTAAAGTGTTTACAACAGCCGTAAAATAGGACAGAGATTATAATTGCATTTTAGTTTGCATCAGACACACTATTCTGTAATTGTGCAGCCAGAAGAATGTCTATACAAAAGTGTGATCTCGATAAATCCGTACGACCGCAGCTTTTGCTAAATGACGTTGTCGAAGAGCTGCATGGATCTCATAATGTTTTCATCCTGTAGAAGGAAAACGATATACAATATGACAATATGGAACACCCAGCCGCGCTTTGTGCACAAAATGTAAAGAATGATTGTACAGTAAAAGAAACCTAAAAAAAGAAGGCGAGTCGCACTGCAAATTTCCTTCTAGAAATACCAATTGCCTGACCCTCTAGCTTCAGTACTGGTCCGAAACAAGAATGCAGTCTCTGCATGGCCAAGAGTTGTGGACATCTGACCATCACACCTATATGAGTGCATTGGATCTCCCATTCCAGATCCAAGGTCATTAATATTGAGTACCCCCCTCTTCCGAGAGCCTTTTGCAGCAATAACAGCCTCTATTGTCCTGGGAAGGTTTTCCATAAGAGTTTGGAGTGGCAATTTGTGTCTATTCAACCAAAAGAACATTCGTGAGATCAGGTAGTGAGGTTAGACCAGGAGGTCTGGCTCGGCATCAGCATTCCAATTCATCCCAAAGGTGTTCAGTAGAGTTGAGGTCAGGGCTCTGTCCTCGAGTTCCTCCACACCATAATAAACAAACGCTTGTAGACACCTGACATTTACACCTATTCATATATTGCCTATTCATATAGGTGTAAATGTCAGGTGTCTACAAGCATTTGATGAGTTTGGTGTGGAGGAACCCAGGTAATGTGGATAACCCTCCAAATGATGTTCAGGTGATTTCAGTGAAGGGTCCTGTTAATACTACAGCATACAAAACCATTTTAGACAACTGTGAGCTTGTAGTAACATTTTGGTGAAGGCCCTTTTTTGCTCAAGTATGACTGTGCCCCCGTGCACAAAGCTAGCTCCATAAAGACATGGTTTGACCAGTCTAGTGCAGAAGTATCCTGCACAGAGCCCTGACCTTAACCCTACTGAGCACCTTTGGGATGAATTGGAACTCTAAATGAAAGCCAGGTCTTCTCATCCAACTTTAATATCTGTCCTCGCAAATTTTCTTTTGGATTATTCGGCACAAATTGCCTCAAAAATCTTGCAGAATACCTTCCTAGAAGAGTTGATACTGATATAGCCCAAAAGGGAAGAGTAGGCAACATCATATTTATTCCCATGGTTTTGGAATGGGATGTCCAACTTAAAGGTGTGATGGACAGGTGTCTACTCTACAAACCTTTTGCTATAGAGTGTACAGGTATCTCTCAAATATATTACTTCGAAGGCAAATATAGTCAACACCATGCAAATCTATATCCGGGTCTACATAATTGGATAAACACAAAACAATTGCTGAATCCAATTTCAATTAGATATAATATACAACTGGATAGATCAGCCCACAATACACGTATACATCACAACACTGAATTACGTTATACCGTGCTTCCCCAAAAATAAGACACCGTCTTATATTTTTTTGGGCTAAAAAAAAACACACTAGGTCTTATTTTCGGGGTAGGTCTTATTTTTTTTTTAATGTGCAACAATCCAACTTATTCATGTACGAAATATGGTGATCAGGGGTGCCGTACCTTTCCAAGAGCAATTTGCCAACCAATCGCTGGCCAGGGTGAGCAAAGCGCACTTTCACTATGGATTCCTCACAGGCGGAGTGCATTTGGTATCACTCCGCCTGTGACAGGAGTCGGCGCCATAGAGGAAACATAAGCTTATGCGGCTCTGCTCCCTCCGCTGCCGCCTTGCTTCCTCTAGCGCCTTTCTTCAAGTTCCCCCTTATGCCACCACCGGCCCTGGGAATGGTCACAACTAGGTCTTATTTTCGGGGTAGGTCTTATTTATTAGCAATTCCCCAAAATAGTACTAGGTCTTATTTTCAGGGTAGGTCTTATTTTCGGGGAAACAGGGTGTGTGTGTGTATATATATATATATAAAATTACAAATAAGAAAAGAAAGAAACTTATACCTACAACAACATATACCATACACAAATGAGAAGATAGTGAATAACCAAGATGAGCCAGCCTATAAGAGGGAGGGATAACCAACATGCTCAGACTCCACATGTTCCATACATAAATGGGAGGATAGTGAGAAACCAGGGCGAAGCCAGTCTATGCTTTAAGAGGAAGGAGCAGCCAACATGCTCAGGCTCTACATGGTCCATACATAAATGAGATGATAGTGAGTAAGCAAGGGGAGCTAGTTTATAAAAGGAAGGAGCAGCCAGCATGTTCAGGCTCTATGCCTTCCATACATAAATGAGAAGGTAATGAGGAGCCAGGGCCAGTCAGTCTATACGAGGGAGGAACAGTCAACACGCTCAGACTCTATGCCTTCCATACATGAATGAGAATATAAAGTCTATAAGAGGGAGGAGCAGCCAACATGCTCAGGCTTAACATGGTCCACACATAAATGAGAAGATAGTGAGGAGCCAGGGCCAACAAGTCTATAAGAGGAGGACAGTCAACATGCTCAGGCTCCACACATTCTGTGGCCTGCCACTTTATTGTTACCATATTTGATAATGTAATAAGCTGGACTATTGGCATCATGCCTACTGTAGTGAAATACCCATTGTTTGTATCCTGGTAGGGGGATTCACCCTCTCTATTTGTCTTTGGTAATGGTAAGTAATCTTCTTATTAAATTATAATCTTAGATTGCACTACAACTAGAAATAGAATCCATGGAATTAACAGGTCAAGCTGACTACAGATAAGAACATAAGTCACCAGCACAATATGGATCCATAATCAATGGTCCTAACGTTTATTGTGCAATCACATCACAAAAGGAACATTTCGAGGCCATGCAGGACCTCTTCCTCAGGCATATATGTTATACACATTATTATATTGACATAACTTGGCTATAGTAGTAGACCCCCATGGCATTATATTTATTTAGTAGTAGTGCCATATGATTACAGTCCTCCAGTTTGGAAGTCTGCAAATATGTCAAGGATGGTGAACCAATAACCAATGTACTGAGGAAGTCCAAAGCCGAATGCTGCAGCAGTGGATAGATGAGGGGGCGCTGTGAAGTTTCTTAGCGGCACGCGTGCACGGCTGGCCAGGCCGGGCCACGGATAAAATCAACATTAGTATTACAATTAATTTTAAAATTTTATTAAAATTAAAATTTAGTTAAAAATGTAGTTAAAAACAAATGCCTATTTGCGCATGGGCGAACGCATCTGTGTGTGTGTATCCGGTATATGAATATATCCGGTATATGGATGCACTCTTATAAAACAGACAGATAGAATAATTAAGTACCGTGGTATGTGACATATGACAAGGGTGACGCTATACAGTTTATAATATAGTGTGAATCTCTATTTCCTCGTTAAGGCCGACTGGTGAAAGGGAGTTTAGTTTGTAGATCCAGAACGTCTCCCTTTTACATAGAGAGTGAAACCGTTCCGATGGTGATAAGTGGTTAGAGATATGCTCAATGGCAAAAACATGAAGATCCTGGGTGTTTTTGTGATGTTTCAAAGTAAAATGTCTGGGGACACTGTGATCC
Source organism: Nanorana parkeri (assembly GCF_000935625.1). Lineage (NCBI taxonomy): Eukaryota > Metazoa > Chordata > Amphibia > Anura > Dicroglossidae > Nanorana > Nanorana parkeri. Next base: position 895,539 of record NW_017306381.1, on the reverse strand, counting down.
AGATCACCTTTCTGAATTAGACGTCTATGGTCGCCAATTCTAGCTCGTAATGGGCGTATAGTGCGGCCCACGTATAAAAGTCCGCAGGGGCAAGTCAGTCCATAAACCACGTGGTCGTGGGAGCATGTGATGAATTGTTTAATATAGTATGGTTTCTTGGGGTGGTCAAAGAATTTGGTTTGACCATGTTGAATAAATTGGCAAGTTAGGCACCTCGGTTTTTTACATTGAAAGATTCCTACCCTGTCGTCAAATAGAAAATTCTTTGATGTGATGTCCGATCTGTGAGTTAGAAGACTGGGTCCTATCCTATTTTTCACGCTCCTTGACCTTCTAAAATTGATGGTGGGTCTGGGGGGTAGGATTGGGCCTAATCTAGGATCCTTTTTTAATATATGCCAGTTTTTGTTAATGACATTTTGAATGGCTTTAAAACTATTGTTATACGTGGTGATAAACCTAATGTTGTTATTGTTAGTGGTGTCATTTCTGTGGAATGGTCCTAGCTCCTGGCCTGTGGTTTGGTGATCCCCCTCATCTATCCACTGCTGCAGCATTCGGCTTTGGACTTCCTCAGTACATCGGTTATTGGTTCACCATCCTTGACACATTTGCAGACTTCCAAACTGTAAGTTACATACATTTGTTCTTTCCTTCATGAATAGATGCCATTCAATATCAGTGACAACTAAGAGGACATTTCCCTCATTTGCTGTTGCGTTGTGACTTGGAGCTTTCATAGGGTTTCCTCTTTTTGCTCTCAGTGGCCGACCGGAGCAGTGGAGTTGCAAGCACAAAGAAGATGATTAGGTTCAGGTAAGCATGCACAAAGAACATCTTTCCAGTATGGAGCCCATAAATTGCCCACATTACCTTCTGACATGATTCTATGAACTCTTCGATTGTAACTACGCCGTCCTTATTTTTATCCATCTTCTAAAGGAAAGAAAGATGGAGGTGTTAAACACATAGTGTGACAGGCAGAGTATGGAGATGTCTTGGTCTGAAAAATCACCTGAAAAAAGTTCTCCACATGCTCCATGGGTGCGTCTTCCCTCATATTCGGGTACGTGTACTTGCCCATCATGTCATATATGGATTTCATTATATCCATCATTTCCTGCAGGAGGATGACATAAATAGTAACATAATAACCTAAGCTTAAAGCTGACCTTTACACTCAAAAAATCAAATTCTACCAATGCATCCCTCTATGTATGATGATTAATAATAACATAGACATGTCAGGTGTAAAATGCTGTGATTGTGGAATACTTACACTTGCAGAGAATTCACTCCTGCTTTGAAAGGGCAAAATGACTTCAGTTTGCCAACGCAATGCACCCTGGGATTGCCTTGTCATCAGCAGAGCATTGCTGGGAAATCTCATCTGTATTCTAACGAGATCTCAGGGAAAGGCATTTTCCTCCCTGAGATGATGTGCCTGGTCACATGTCTAGTCACATGTGCCAGAAATCCAGGAAGTAATAGGAGAGCTAGTAATCTGCCCTTAGTAAACATGGCCACTGTCAGAAGACTGTGGAAGAAAAGAGAAATAAAGAATGCAAAGAATACAAAGCCGGTTATTATCTAGAAGTATGTGTGTGTAGATCGTCATTACTAAACATTTCTAAAGGTGTGTTTGTTGTTTGTTTGTTTTAAAGATATGGGTAATGGTCCGCTTTAAGTGATCAAATGTATAAGTATGTCAGCTGATATGTGTATAGGTCTATAGACCTCTATCTGCCCCCTCACTAAAAACTGCGCCTCTTTATTCCAGCAGGTGTGGGTCTGCAGAACTCCACATCTCTCCCTCTCAAAACCCCATGGCTTTAGTCCAGAAGGTGGGGCAAAGTTAAACAAATCATGTGATGGTGATTTCAGAGCAAGTTTTAGGTGCCCAATGATGGGTGGCATGCTGTAGATTGGTTCCAGATGCAGTGGATTTTCCATTAGGCACAGCAGACCTGCCCACCCTTTAGGTGGCACCCATTCCCTACATGGCTATCAGTATAGGAAGGACATGACCTGTATAAAATAGGTGGTTCCAGCAAAGGAGAACTGCTTTGGGCTCCAGGGTTTGGTGATGGAATCCAGCCCTGAGCCCAAATATCTTTGTGATAACGTAGTATTTTTCATCGTGACATTGAACATTTTTAACTTGGGCTTAAGGGTTAGTGTTAGGGGCTAGGGTAAAGAATTAGTTGAGGTTGGGGTTAAAGTGACTCTGTGGTCACCATTGAAAAAAAATTCCAAAAGCATTTGCAAGGGAAGAGGTCTTCTACTTACCTCTCTGGCAGCCCGTGTCTCTGATCTACACTCTCTTCATGAACTCCATCAGAATCTTCAGCATTCAGCACTTCTGTAAGCGTCAGATATCTGTGTCCACCACCACATACTGCGGCTCCTTCTTCTGGCCCCTACCTCACTTTAGGACCACAATATGTATATAAACCGGCACAGACGGCTTTCACATGCAAGTGATTGGGTGGCATCACTTCTATGCTGCCAAAGAGTGTACCCCCTCTGCAGCCAGCTATCCTGGAGCCCACTGCCCCTTGCATGGGCCCAGGACTGGCACAGTGGGTGCGTGTAGCTTGGCTGGAGGGAGATCAGCACACTTTCAGTGTCATGAGCAAAGCGGGTGAACAGTGTTACTTTAAAGAGACCCTGTCTCCAGACTATTCTTTTCAACAAAAATGTTCTCATAAGATTATACACCGATCAGCCATAAAATTGTGACCAGTGGCACGTGAAGAGAATAGCACTAATGATCTCATTACAATGGCATCTGGAAGTGTGTGGGAGGGATATATTACTATGGCACCTGGAAGTGGGGGGATATATTACTATGGCACCTGGAAGTGGAGGGGATATATTACCACGTCACCTGGAAGTGGGGGGGATATATTACAATGGCACCTGGAAGTGGGAGGGATATATTACCACGTCACCTGGAAGTGGGGGGGATATATTACAATGGCACCTGGAAGTGGGGGTGATATATTACAATGTCACCTGGAAGTGGGGGGAAATATTACTATGGCACCTGGAAGTGTGGGGGAAATATATCAATGGCACCTGGAAGTAGGGGGGATATATTAGGCAACAAGTCAACATTTTGTCCCTGAAGTTGATGTGTTGGAAGCAGAATAATGGGCAACCGTAAGGATTTGATCGACTTTGACAAGGGCCAACTTGTGATGGCGAGACGACTGGGTCAGAGTACCTCAAAAACTGCTGCTGTTGTGGGATGTTCCCGGTCTGCAGTGGTCGGGACCTACCAATAGTGGTCCAAGGAATTCTGAATTGAGAAAGCTAGTCGGATGCTTTGCCTTGATTTATTTTTTTGCAGATATGGTGCAAGGAAGGAAAACTGGTGAACCAGCGACAGGGTCATGGGCGGCCAAGGCTCATCGATGCAGGTGGGGAGTGAAAGAGGCCTCACCTCGCAACTTACAGGACTTAAAGGATCTGCTACTGACGGCTTGGTGCCAGATATCACAGCACACCTTCAGAGGTCCAATGGAGCCCATGCCTTGATGGGTCAGGGTTGTTTCGGTGGCAAAGGGAGGACCTACTCAATATTAGGCAGGTGGTCATAATGTTACGGCTGATCAATGTATGTACACATATTTTATGCATGTCGGAATTTTCGGTCTCACCTCTTTAGTTATACAGCCGTCTTTGTTTAAATCGTACAGATTAAAGGCCCAGTTTAGTTTGTCGTCTATGCTCCCTCGTAAGATGATTGACAATCCCGATACAAAATCCTATAAGAGAAATAATACAGATCAGCGACATGCGATAAAAGTAACCCATAGCAACCTGGAGAGAATTGCAGGGAAAGGTGAATTCTGATTGGCCGTTTCTAGGTAATTAAATTATATATATTGCTTTTTATCTTTCTGAATAAGGGGGCAATCAGTGTTCAAATCTAGTTTACAAATGATTATGAGAACTAGCGGCACAGAACAGACAGGGTTCATTATCCCTCCTACTAGATTGTAAGCTCTCACGAGCAGGTCCCTCCTACCCTGTTTCCCCGAAAGTAAGACCTACCCCGAAAGTAAGACCTAGCACTATTTTTTAAGATTCCTGTAATATAAGACCTACCCCGAAAATAAGACCTAGTTTGGTGGTAGCATGTGAGAGGGAACTTGAAGAGCAGGAGAGATGGTATCAGCCTGCAGGGACATACTGTATTAAGGGGATGACCAGGGCCGGATTTACTCCCCCTGCCGCCCCAAGGCCAGGTTCCACAATACGGAGCCGGTGGGCGGAGCCTCGGGCCGCCCTGTCGTGATTGGACGGCGGCAGAGCGTAGTGTGCGGCCGCCGGACACCTTACACCGGCGCCCGCAACTTCCCCACACGGTCACCGCTGCCGCCCCGAGGCCGGGCCTCGGTGGCCTTGTGGGAAATCCGGGCCTGGGGATGACAGGGGACTCCCTCCGGCCAGCACAGTGACAGGGAGCACTCCAGTACCATACTTCACTAACTGCTGTCCCCCTGAAGGCACTGCTTAATGTAATAGGTACTGTACTATAATGTGTACCGGTAAATGGTACTGTACTTTACCGCGCTGTCCACTGTCTGATGTCCCCACTGCTGCACCGCTGTCTCTGATGACAAAGGAAGCCGGCGCTGTAGAAAGCAAGGCTGCGGTGGCGGAGGGAGATGAGCCGCATTAGCTGATACTTACTCTATAGCGCCAGTTACTGTGACAGGCGGAGTGACACCAGATAACTTTGGTTAGTTGTACATTTTGTTGCACATTAAAAAAAAAAAGCCATCCCCTGAAAATAAGACCTAGTGTGCTTTTTGGGGGCAAAAACAATATAAGACAGTGTCTTATTTTCGGGGAAACACGGTATATTGAAATTGAATTGCAACTGTACTGTCTCCCTCCATGTTGTAAAGTGCTGCACAAGCTTTTGGCGCAAAATAAATCCTGTATAAGAATAATAATCATAATTATGTTACCATTAACCTGTCCATCCCCTCTTGCATTCCAGAACCCAACTCAGTACAGAGAACAACTTTTCTTTTAGAATAGAACATGTATTGAGTAGACATGTGCAGCGGCTAAACATTTGTTTCGTTTAGTTTCGGATTTCGTTTTTGGAATTCGGATCCTATATGTGTTTCGTTTCGGGAATCGGATTCGTATTCGGATCTGATTCGGGATTCGTATTCGTATGAATTACCGAAAATTAATTTCTGGTTGCTGTGCTCTCGTCTTTACTATTAAAAAGGGACATTAAAATACTTTTCTTAATTTGTTTTTATCCGTTTAAATGTTCACAGTGCACGCACAGGATTTGGACGAAATTGGTTCCAAATCCGAAATGTCGGATTCGGATGGTTTCGGATATGTTATATTTCGGAAATTCAGATGCTCCGAATCTACGAATTTCTGAAATTTCGTCCGAATTTCGATTCGGAACAAAACGAATCGCACATGTTTAGTATTGAGCAAGCAGCAATGAAAAAAAAAAATATATATATATATGCGAAGTGAATGAGAAACATGTAAGAAATATCAAATCCCTGTTATCCCAAGAATATTGAAGTTTAAAGGAGGAGGAATTATGAGGAGAGTGAAATACACTCATCCCCATAGATAGAGCTGATGTGTGTCACTGAAGCTGTCCCACGTCGGCTCTATTGATCGAGAGTTGAGCGATCACATACTGCTGATCGCTCAGTTCCCGATCATCTCCCTGCAGAGTGCAGAGAGCGGTGACTGACTGTCAGCCATCACTCACCACAGGGATTCCGCCCCTTCCCTCTCCGATCCTCCAGCGCTGACTGGAGGTACAGACAGGGGAGGAGGCGGGCACAGCTGGCTCTAGAGAGGCAGAGTCAGCTGTCAATCAGGGAGCAGGGTGGATCCCGACAATATTGTCAGGATCCGTCCCAGCTGCAGCTCTGTGATGACAGCATATAGCAGACAATAGCCCGCTATATGCTGAATTTTGGGTCACAGTAGGACATTAGTACAGTGAGGAAAATAATGATTTGATCCCCTGCAGATTTGGTAAGTTTGCCCACTTACAAAGAAATGAAAGGTCTATCATTTTTATCATAGGTGTATATTAAATGATAGAGACAGAATATCAACCAAAAATCCAGAGAAAACACGATACAAATGTTATAAATTGAGTTGCAGTTCAGTGAGTATAAGAAGTATTTGATCCCCTACCAACCAAAAATCATTCTGGCACCTCCCACAGACTGGCTATGTGGTACACAGATGAGTCCTGTCACTTTAAGAAGGTGCTCCTAATGACAACTCGTGAAGCATATAAAAGAAACCTGTCCACAGAATCTCTTTTTTTCCATTCAAACCTCACCACCATGGGCAAGACCAAAGAGCTGTCACAGGACGTTAGGGACAACACTGTAGACCCGCACAAGGCTGGAATGGGCTACAAGACTATCAGCAAGAAGCTTGGTGAGAAGGAAACAACTGCAAATGGAAGGAATACAAAATAACCATCAATCTGGGGTAGCCCCTCCCCCCCTGCATCAGTGCCGGGGTACCCCCCCTCCCGCAAGGGTTAATAATAGTTTTGCCCGGAGCTTTGCTTTAAATCACCTAGAATGGCCAATCAGAATTCATCTTTCTCTGCACAAAAACACAAAAGTCTCTTTTTTCTGACGTGCGGATACAATGTGGTCATTTCACATACTGACCATTCTTGGCTTGGAGTGTTTTTCAGACTTAGGAGCTCTCACCTCAAAATTGACGGAGCCGCTGTGGTCGGTGTCAAATGCGTTGAAGAGAAAATGTGCGTACATGCTGGAATCTGCAACACAAAGGTGACCAGAGGGAGTGAAGAGTCAGCAAATAGATTCTTGTATGAAAAACAAAATCATCATTAAAGCTGAAGTTAAATCTGCTTATATTTTGGCCTCCCTGGTTCTTCCCTTTCCCTCTCATCAACACGCTTTATCACAGTGATATCAACACTCTGTGCTTCTCTAATCAATGCCTGGTGGGAGGGGCCGGCCGTCACAGTACTCCTCTCAAGAGACCTCAGGAAGTGGGCTGACTCTTGGGAGGAGTTATGTAAAATGTCTGTGAAGGTTCTCATTCATCCAGGTCATGGTATATCTGTAAAAAATAGATCAAGGCAACCGGATTTGCTGTGTTTTACTTGAAGATGTTTTGCTGATCATCCGACCAGCTTTCTCAATTCAGAATGACTTCTCTGGGAATAAATATTGCTCCAATCAACATAATATGTTTATCATAACCAGTAGGGATGCACCAATACTGATACTATATAATCCCGCTAACAGGCGACCGCGGAATATTTAGTAGCCAGGAAATGTCACTGATGGACTTATTGCACAGGTGACAACCTATCACGGTTCCCGGTGAGGGAATGATTGGAGGTGAGTTTAGTTCCGCCTTCAGTCATTATGCACAATTATAGCTATGATAATAATGATCAATATTAATAATAACGGTCACGTCTTACCTCCCTGTGGAAAGAATTGTGAGTAGATTTGTTTGAAGTTATCTTCATTGACTAGGCCGGTGGGACACTCCTGTGAGAAGAAATTAGAATATGTGTCTCTACGAGCAGACTATAAACACTGCACACTGAACAGGTTAATAGACACAGATTATTTCCCAGCAGTCCCACCCTGCAGGTTCTTTAAAGCAAACATATACTTTGATCAATGGACTATTTAATTATAGGTATTTATATTGTGCAGACAATTTACACATCGCTTTACATAGTGGACATTCACATCAGTCCCTGCCCTAGAGGAGCTTACAATCTACAGTCCCTATTGTACACACATACAGGGCCAATTTAGAGAGGAGCCAATTAACCTTCCAGCATGTCTTTGGAGTGTGGGAGGAAATCGGACTACCCGGAGGAAACCCACACAAGCACCAGGGGAACATGCAAACTCCTATATCACTTTATTTTATGGAGCATAAGCAGCATGTACTCACCAATCTCTCATGCCCCATTTGAGATTCCGAGAGAAAGTTGAGCTTACATAGGGGCTATGAACACTCACCCCATGTGACAGGGCTGATGCTTGCTATTGGGAAAGGAGGGAGAATAATCTCACCCCATGTGACAGGGATGATGCTTGCTATTGGAAAAGGAGGGAGAATAATCTCACCCCATGTGACAGGGTTGATGCTTGCTATTAGGAAATGATGGAGAATGCGGGACACAACCCAATAAATTCCCTGTTACACTGCATAAGACTTTTTTGCCCAGTTAATATACACAGCGTGCCATTTGAGATTCCTAGAGCAAGTAGAGTGTACACTGGGGCTACGAACATTCACCTCACCCCATGTAACAAGGCTAATGCTTGCTATTGGGAAAGGAGGGAAAATAGTCTCACCCCATATTACAGTGCTGATGCGTGCTACTAGGAAAGGATGGAATATGCAGCCCACACCCCAAGCAATGCCTTGTTACACTGCATAAGACTTTCGTTGTTGTTTTTGCTCAATTACTATACACAGCGTGCCATTTGAGTTCCCCAGAGCAAATCGAGTATACACAGGGACCAAACACTCACCCCACTCAGTGTGACAGTGCTCATGCTTTCTTTTGGGAAAGGAGGGAGAATGCAGGCCACACCCCAAGCAATGCCCAGGTGCTCTGAATTAAACCTTTTTTATTCTTTTTTGCTCAATCACTATGCACGGTGTGCCATTAAATGCTGACCATTTGAATGTAAATGATTTCAATCAGCACATAAAAGGAATATATACAAATTAATAATAATTAATATTGTTACAATGTATTGATAAGCAAAGCCTGGAAACAGTGATTGCCTGCAGGCTTTGTTTATGCAGGAGCCATTGTCAGCCCTCCTGCAGCAAAGACCCTGGACCTGGCTTTAAAAGTGACAGCGGGGACCCGGGGTGTGTTGTAGGAGTGCTGCCATTAATATTGTATAAACATGCATGCAGCTTTGCTTATACTTATACAGGAGTGTTGGCAGCAATGCAATCCAGGCAACTTTTATAGAGAAGGTACTGTCAGAGCTTCTGCAACACACAACTCATCACTGAAGTTCAACTTTCACATTCTCTAATGAAACAGAACTGACTGTCAGTGGCACCGAAGAATGAGTGGATCAAACGTCCATAGCTGACTACCGACCTATAGCTGCTGTAAGTGCACCACTATATGGCCAAAGATTTGTGGACCTCAGACCATCACATCTATTTAAGCTTTTTGGACATCCCATTCCAAAACCATGGGCGTTAATATGGAGTCCTTCTCCTCTTCTTTGAGGCTCTAATAAACTCTACTGTTCTGAGAAAAGCGTTCCACAAGATTTTGGAGATTGTCTGGGTCAAATGTGTGCACATTCAGCCAAAAGATCATGCGTGAGGTCAGTTACTGTTGTTTGATGAGAAGACCTGGGTTCATTAAAGCATGGCTTGCAATCATTGATTCAATTCATCGTAACGGTGTTCCATAGAGTTGAGGTCTATGCAGGCATCCTCCACTATTCTGAGAAGGCTTTCCACAAGATTTTGGAGTGTCTGTTGGAATTTGTGCCCATTCAGCCAAAAGAGCATTTTTTTAAGGTCAGGTACTGATGTTGGATGAGAAGACCTGGCTCATAATGGATTGGTGTTCAAATTCATCCCAAAGGTGTTCAGTAGGGTTGAGGTCGGTGCAGGACACTCAAGTTCCGCCACACCAAATGGGTCAAACCATGTCTTTATGGAGCTGACTTTGTGCACAGGGGGCAGTCATACAGGAAGAGAAAAGGGTCTTAACTAAGGTTGGACATGAACAATTGTCTAAAATTGTATTTGTATGCTGTAATATTAACAGGACACTTCACTGGAAACACCTGAACTCATAAATTTGGAGGATGTCCACATACTTTTGGCCAATTAGTATATAGATGTTGTATGGTCTGTTCCAGTTGTCATTCTAAGCCGGCATTTTGTACCACGCTATTAAGTAGGGAAAGAAGGATCAAAGTCAAAGTCTGACCTCATTCTTTATCTAAATAATGAATCAGAGGCTGAGACACCTTCATTATGTATAATTAAAATGTAGGCCATTTCATCGAGCTTTAGGGACCTTCCACCACCGCTCAGTGTCAGTTAGTCTGAAATCTGAGCTTTGTTTGGTGCTTGTTAAAATTCAGTAGTGGGCAGAGAGGAAAATTCAAACAGAGGACCTTAGAAGTTGACGGAGGGGTCATTGCAAACCACCTTAATAAATAATGATCCAACTCCCCAACACTCCAAGCATTCCCCATCTGTGGAACTGCCAAAATAAGAATGCTGCCAACTGTGTGAAGGACAGAGCTTGCATGTGTAAAGGACACCTGAATAAGAAATATATGTGGGCTGCCAATACTGCTTTCCTGAAAATGCTAGGAGCTTGGCTGTGCCTGGCTTACTTATTTTAGGTCACTGCTCTGGTCAGGCAACAAGTGCATTCAGAAGTCTTAAACTGCGTATTTGCTGCAGCCCTAATCTCCAAGTCACATTGTAAATCTCAAGCCTGCTGATTTGGTCGGGCTGGTGAGACAGTCCTTGGACCCCTTCCCCCCCAAGGAGTAGGAAGCTGAGAGAAGAGCAGGTTGTGCCCTATTTTCTTGCTCCTAGCATTAACCCCTTAAGGACCCTTAGGGGTTAATGCGTCACAAAGAGGGTGCAGGGGCTGCGGCCCGCGCCTGGGTGTCACCATTGCAGGGGTGACACCAAAATTACTGAGTCATTTTGGTGTCATCCCCCTCTAAAATGTAAGGCACTCGGTCATGGACCGAGAGCCCGACAGTGTCAGGAGAGAGGAGGGGACCCGGCGGCATACCTCATCCCGGCGGGTGAAGGTCCCTTCCTCTCTCTGCCGGCGTCCATCAGCAAGATGGCCGCTGGCAGGCATCAAGCAGATGGTCGCGCATGCGCGATGACGACACAGCAGGGTGTCACCTGGTCTAGAGACCGAGTGACACCCGACCCCGGGACGCCCCTGCTATCAAGGCCTTTTTTTCGTTTTTTGTACACATGTTATAATCCAAAATTTAAGGCCTGAAAATTATTTCAAACCCCCAAACATTATATATCTCTTGGAAGCCAAGAACCTGCAGAATTAAATGGTGGCAGTTGCAAATTTTTATTATGCACGTTATTAGAGCAACTCTTTATCAAACCCAAAAATGTTGTGAAAAATGCACTCAGGTTACATTTAGTGCCCCAAAACACAATATAATACCCATTTTTTTTTTATAAATGAGGAGGTTATAACGAGTAAATAGATACCCAACATGCCCAGGTTAAAAATTGTGTATGTGAAACGGCGACAAAATTCAGTACCCCAAAAAGTCCATAGACAACAATTGTAAACAGAGTCCCGGAGGGAGTCTGTTTAAAACGGGCTCGCTGCCAATGACGTACTATGTACGTCACTGGTTATTAAGGGGTTAAAAAGGAACTGAACTCAAGAAGCTGTGTCCAAAAACAAAAGGCAGGCAAGGGCAAAGTCACCAGTATTGTTTGTGGTGTCCCTGCAGCTGATCTTTCTCCATTACTGACTTACCATGACTTTTTCTGCTCTGTTTCTCAGTGCGGAGGCGGCCATCTTGGAAGAGGCAGGATTTTGCTTCCTCATGTCAGTGCCTCCAGCAAGGAGAACAGTGAGCAGCAATATAGTGACATCACCAAATCTCCTGAGACTAACAGTCAAGGGTAGCAGAGCCTCAGATCTCATTCTGTAGATATATAGCTATGAGGCTGGAGGCAGAGGAGGACCTAGGCGGCGCACTCGCATACCAGGAAGTGCTCTGCTAATGACAGACAATAGGTAAATCCTTTTGGGTGCAGCTTAGGCACAATGAACATTTCTAGATGCTCCTCATAACTGCAGATCTTCACTTTTTTAGTTCAGATCCACAATAAATGTCAGGAAGTCCAAGGAGTCTGAACCCCGCTTTTGAGGATGATGCCGTCACTTCAACACCCTGACCGGACTGGAGGAGAGTTTTAGAAGGCTGGACTGCTATTGCTGACTCAGGTGTGACTGTAGTACAGCAATATCCCTGCGTGTGTATTAGGTATCATACAGGAGCTGTGCATTAGTTTAAAACCCCAACTCCGGGCTCATTCACACCAGCGGCAGTGCATTAAGGTGGACATAATACATACACTTCGATATGTTATTAAAATGCATTGCACTGCTTGCTTTTTTTCCCATTATTCTACCTTAAAATTTGTTTACCTTTACACTCCATTGAACTCCATGTGCAGCAGTCATGTGACGTGTTATAGCACGCCAGAACGCGCTGTGCTACAATGCAACATGTCCTGGTTTTTTTCAGTGCGCACAATACACTACACTGGTGTGAACTGATGAAACAGGACATAAGGCGAATTGCCTTGTCTATGAATTTGGACTGGGTTAGGCAACACTATCCAACACAGCCCAATGGGGCTAGTCTGGACGGGCCCTATCAGTCTTCAGAACTTGACAGTCTGTGTCAGAGTGCAGAGTGAAGTTATTGGATCGACTGACAGCCAGGAAGCTGCATGTTCTAAAGGAGAGCTCAGCAATAGCATCCTTCATATTTTTTGGTGGTCTCGTCTTTGCATCATAATTGCTCCCATCCACCGGTACACTGTACAGTATTACCAGTAACCAAACCCATCACATGACCTCTATCGAATCCACTTACATTTTTAAAGCCTCGGTATAGAACCTGAAGTTCTTTTTTGGTGAATTTGGTTTGTTCTTGTAGCTGTTCAAGCCCTTCCGGACGATGGCAAACCGTCGACAGCTCAAAATCATCTTCTATGCTGTCTGAAAGAGGAGGCAAAGACGTTACCCAACGGAACACAGACACCTTCCCTTCATTAAAGTGTATCTAAACCCAAAAAACATAAATGTCATATATTGCAGATCAGCCGTCCTTAGATGTGGTGGCTGCATTAGTTTCCTTTATTCAGATTTGTTACTTTATATCAATCTAGTGATCCTGCCATTAACACATTTCCTGTCCTGGGGTGACAACGCTCGATCGCTGCACTGTATCTATCTCCACAACGTTGCCACCTCCAGGCTGCTCACTCCTGATTTGGACTACCGGAGGGAGGTGTTCTGTTGTTTATAGTGGTAACCCAGGCATGGCTGATAACACAGGTTAGTATTCCAGTGCAGCAGGGGCACTGTGTTTTCAGCTCACTACAGGAAATTTTCAGGTCAATGTATTTCTGGCAGGATCAACAGGTATTTCTTTAGCACTTATTGAACAAAACGCTTTCAATGGTATATTTACAGAGACCACATGGGAGCAAATAAGAGGAGTTCATTGTTAGGGTTTACATACACTTTAAGACTGCATTTTGTTTGGCTGCAGTGTATACAGGAACAGTCATACGATCTGAAATAAACAGATTTATTGGTACTAGTAGCCTCAGGGCACCTGCAGAAATAAGTGTTCTCATTCATCCTAATGGGAGCACACCAAAAGAATACAAAAAGTTTGTAAATTAACATTGCTGCTTGAAGTAGGACCTCAGTCAAAGGGTTAGAAACTCTTTCAGGTTTTTACTGCTGTCTCTGTCCCCATCAGAGAGGTTTCCCTTTACTTTCCTTCACAGAGACGCAACAGGCAGAGAAGAGAAAAGTTACATTTTGGCTCTACTTTCATTTTCTGTGCCGGGGACAATGGTCGCCTTTGCTACTTATGAGGTTGTCTCTCCTCATTGGGGACACAGAGGGCAATAAAAACCTAACAGGGCATTTAATTATTTTCCACATCATCCCAAACTGTCCCAAGGTTTCAGCCCTGGACCATGTCCCCCACCGACACCAATTCTCTACTAAGCACCAATGTCATGGCATTCTGCCTCTCATAGACACAGATACTGATGGGCACTGACAATTTTCTTCTCTCACTGACCACCAACCCTGGGCAATTTTTCCTCCCGCTGACCTCCAACACCAAGATCATCATCTCCCTTTAACGCCAAACCATTGTTTCCTCCCATTAACCTCTGACACCAGGATTTTCTTCTCCCATTGACGTCAAACCATTATTTCCTCCCACTGACCTCCGACATCAAGATCATTATCTCCTATTGACGTCAATCCGTTGTTTCCTCCCACTGACCTTCGGCGCCAAAACCATTAACTCCCATTGATGCCAAATCATTGTTTCCTCCCACTGACCTCCGACACCAAGTTAATTATCTCCCATTGACACCTAACAATTATTTCCTCCCACTGACCTCCGAAACCAAGTTCATTATCTCCCATTGACACCAAACCATTGTTTCCACCCACAGACCCCTGACACCAAGACCATTATCTCCCATTGACGGCAAATCATTATTTCCTCTCACTGACCTTAAACACCAAGATCATCATCTCCCATCAATGCCAAACCATTATTTACTCCAACTGACCTCCAACACCAAGATCATCATCTCCCATCAACGCCAAACCATTATTTCCTCCCACTGACCTCTGACACCAAGATCATCATCTCCCATTGACGTCAAACCATTGTTTCCTCCCACTGACCTCCGACACCAAGATTATTATCTCCCATTGACACCAAACTATTATTTCCACCCAATGACCTTCGACACCAAGACCATTATTTCCCATTGGTGCCAAACCATTGTTTCCTCCCAATGACCTCCAATGCCAGGCATTTGTCTCCTATTGGTGCCAGACAATTTTTTTTGCCCCACTGACAATGCCAGGGAATCTTTTCTCCCCCTGACCACCAACATCAGAGCATTTTTTTTCTCCTCCAGATATTGATGCCAGGCAACTTTTCCTCCAACTGGCCACCGACACCGGACATTTCTCCCACACTGACACTTGGAAGATTTTTCTTCCCCTGTAAAGTGTTAGCTTTACCTTCCCTTTGTGTCCCTGTGGCAATGGTCACCAGGACAAATAAAATGGGGCATATCTATTAATATACTTTTAACACATTTTTATGTTGAAATGTCAGGGCAGAGTTAAAAAAAAACATATCTGCAATACATATACATTTCTCCATGCTTTATGCCTTTAAAGACCACGTTGTACCTGTTGATCTGCCAGACATACACTGAGCTCCTAAGTCCTGTTGTGGGCTGACAACATATAATTTATGTGGAGTGGTGTCAGCCCTGCTCAGTTTTCTCTTGCCAAACTTCTGACCCACCCATTTTCCCATGTTCACATAAAGAATTATCATTCTGTATAGGGGCGTCCCTACAATTTTCACCACCTGAGGCGGGGTGCTGGGTGCCAATGGTGCAGGTCCAGGAAGGGGGTGTTGGTGGGAGGGGCTCACACAGCACCTCTGTCCGGCGTCCTGCCAAGCTCACTTATGTCACTGGTCTCCAGGAGCTGGGAGGAATGCTAGCCAGAGCACCACAGGTTGCTAAGAGCTGGCTGGAAATTGGGTCACATGACCTCCCCATGTGTATTGTACAGCGCAATGGAGAATACCACCAGCTATAGAGGACTACAAATCCCAGCTATAATACATTATATACAGCGCAATGCAGAGTAACGCCAGCACCAGAGGACTACAAATCCCAGCAATAGTACATTATAGTATAATGTACTATTGCTACATTCCTCTATAGCTGCTGATATTCTGCACTGCGCCGCTGTATTATGTACTATATTGCACACCACACTCTTTTTTTTTACTTCCACCGCGCCAAGCTTGCTCCCGTGATGGACTACAATCTCACCACAAACTAGTAGTCCATCACTGGAGCCTTTTTTTTTTTTTATCCGATTAATCGAACTTAATAATCGGCCAACTAATCGATTATGAAAATAATCGTTAGCTGCAGCCCTACATGTGACCCAATGAGATGTCGTCTGAGGCAACCACCCTAGTCTGCTTCATTATAAGGATGGCCCTGATTCTGTGGTCCCTAGATTAGAACTGGGAGGGCCCATTACTCTCCTTGAGATAACACAGGATGTGTGTACAATACACAAAACAGCTTTGAATTTCTGGCAGGATCCACAGATATTTTTTGCACATATCGAACAAATATAACAAAACGCTTTCTATGGCATATATAGCGAAAAGAAGTATACTGTTAGAGTTCACATACAAGTAAAACTTAACATTCAGTCCATCTGTTCATGTACACAAGATCAACATTTTATGTATTTTTTAAAATATTATTTATTAGATTTATTTATTTTGCATGCGGGTTGAAGGTTAATTGTCCAGATTGGAATTATAATGCAACTTTATCCATTTTAAGGTTTGTGCCATCCACAGTAACATGACCGCTCTGACCCAGAATACTACACCTCCCTCTGCACCGTGCCAAGGAATTAATCTCTCACTAAACAAGATTAAAACCCGGTGCGATTTCATGTCGGCTAATTTGTACATTAGCATGAGGATTCATTAATTTGTTTTACGCAGGAAAAGTTCCACTTTAACTGACCTAACAAATTAACTTTTTTTTTATGAATGGTTAGGGAAAAAAATTAAAAAAGAAGCGAAAGACAACATATGGACCAAAAAAAAAATCATAATTAAATTGAGGAGAACATTTTCTTTTGTTAGTCCCATGTGGAGTTGTGGTATATCAGGATTTAAAACTTATAGTTTCTTAAATAGAGCTATGGCAAAAGGCAAAAAACAGTGACCCCCTGCTAACAAAATTCTTATTGTGTACAAAATTCTTATGTGTATTATATTTTGTTACTTTTGTACTCTTGGTTTATTTGTTTTATTTTGCCTTTGTTGCTTTTTTTTTTTTACTTAAGAAGAAAACATAAAATAATGAGGCTAACAATTACTTATTTTGGGCACACGAACAGGTTTAGCAGAGTTAAAAAAGAGCTTCCAAAACACTCGGGAGCCATTTAAAGCCCATGAAACCCTTACAAACCACCAAAAGCCACCTTGATTTCACCTTTTCCTATGTATTTTGTCAAATACATTTTACATACATATTTTACAGGGAAATTAAAACTCCATTTTGCTCATCCCTACTAATTAGATAAAGTAATTTACATGAATCAGTATGGTACATTACCGATTTAAAGTATCATTTTACTTTCAACAGCAAAAAAAAATAAAAATAATAATCAGCAATAATTCCTTTGCTTTCACTTTTATCTTGGAAGCTCCTAGACCATATGACTGTAAATATAATAATAATTTATGGGAATATGTGTAAAAAATAAATCAAAGCAACTGTACTTGCTGTATTTTTCTTATAGATGTTTCGCTGGTCAGCTGACTAGCTTTCTCAATTCATTCAGCATTCAGAAAGCTAGTCGGATGACCAGTGAAACGTCTTCAAGATACAGCAAGTCCAGTTGCTTTGATTTGTTTTTTTACAGGTATATCATGACCTGGATGAATGAAAACCTTCACATACAATTTTTTGGAAGCATCTCCATGTTGCGCACAGTAGAAAGGCCCACCAGGATGGCTGTGCCCGTGCATGGTTGTACAATACTGCCACCATACATTCAACAACCCGTTTATACAAGCTTTAGATTTACAAAACAATTCCTATCATTTGTGTCCGATCAGTTGTATTACATAGTTGTTAGAAGATCTTATGGATAGTGTACAGTCAGGTTGTAACATGTGCTTAAGAGTGCTCCACAGCACATGTGCTTGAGCAAAGACAGCCCACCTCCCTGCAGCGTGGGAACATGAATCTGAGGGCTCTGATTGGCTGCCTGGATGGCTGTGCAAAGCGGCAGGAGAATGGAGATCACAATACCAATTCCCATACAAATATTTCAACAGTGTATTTAGCTGCTTGCCCAGACTGAAACAAGCAAGGCAAAAAACAACGGGTTCACTTTAATGCCGGCCCCACTGGCTGCACATAACCACCTTCCCTCCTCTCCTACACCGCTCTATTCAGCCGACTGGAGCGAAGAGAGGTAGTCAAAACTTAACGACCAAGTGGCAAATTGGGGCCACCATTAAAGTCAACTTTAGTGCATTAAAACTGTACAAAAAGCAAAATAAAATAACGGTAACACACAAACACAGAGAAGTAAATGAGAACAATTCACTTGCTTTCACTGACTGAAGGAGTGGACGGAGGGCCGCAGCAAGGCAACAGTTTGAGGATTCGCTGTTTAAAAGCTTTTTTATTTTGGCTGGGTACATTGCCTGAAATTCACCAGAACAAAGCAAAGTATTAAGGAAGACGTTCACGGGTCAACGGAAAGCTGAAGAGAGCACATCGGAGGGGAGAGCAAAGCACACAGACTGGTTTATTTAATAAAGTGTCAGAAAGCGGGCGCGGAATCAACAAATGTCATGGCTTCATCATTGGCTGGTTTATGCCGTCCTTCAACCACGAATGAATAGTATACAAAGCTTCTGGGTGCATTGCAGAGAAAGATGTATGTTCAGTGATGGTTTTGATGGAGCAACAACTTGAAGCTTAAAGGAGAATTATGAGGCGAGTGATTTTCACTCAGCCTCATAATCTGAGCCGACCTGTGACAGTGAAACTGTCCCAGGTTGGCTCAGTAGATCGGGAAGTGAGCGAACACATACCGGCGCTCGCTCACTTCTCGATCTATCCGCGCAGAGAGCCGTGACTGTCACTCACGGCTCCCTGCAGGGATTCTCCCCCTCCCCTGTTTGCACTGACTGGCGGAACGGACGGGGAAGGAGGCGGGTACAGCTGGCTCTGCCTCTAGATAGGCAGAGCCAGCTGTCACTCACGCAGCTGGGTGGATCCAGACAGAATCGTCGGGATCCGTTCCGGCTCCGGCGTCTCAGTATACCGCAAACTGTAGCTCTTGGTTTACTGAGCTTTGGGTGATGGGAGGACGCTAGTTTGTGTCCTCCCGTTACCATTAGGAGAACTATGGGGAAAAGCCCTAACCCCATAGTTCTCCTTAAAATTAAAACGGAGAATGGACTCCATAATGACATGTTAACAGATTGTAATGCTGCCCGCTCAGGTTTCAATGCGATTGTCCAATGATCTGACCATTATATTATACTTTCCTGGTGCCTCCATGGCAATATACTAATGATAGGCTCCGCCCTTAATCCTACCCACAGGACCAGTAAAAATCTATAAACTGAGAGGTGTCACCCCCACCCCCCCAGTAACTAAATCCTTCAGGACTTCAAAGCATCTCTTAGTGGTCCCAGGGGGTAGATTTAAAGGAATGGAGGTGAAGCCCAAGACACTCTCTACCTGGATAGTGAAGACCATTAAGAGGGCATATGGGACAGGTGGACATATTCCTTCTATGTGGGTCAAGGCTCATTCCACCAGATCCATGTCGGCTTCTTGGGCAGCCCATCCGAATGTACCAATGGAAACAATCTGTAGAGCGGCAAGTTGGTCCTCTCATCATACATTTCTGCGGCATTACAGAGTGGACCCGGGTGCCCTATCTACCATTGAATTTAGGAGAAAAACCATACCGGCATCTGTTGTGGTGTCCCATTAAGGTTTTTTGGTTCTGGCATAAATCCCACCCTGTCAGCTTGCTATTTATCAGTAGTATGCTGCCATGGAGGCACCAGGAATATGGAAAATTGATTTCATACTTACCTGTAGTTTTCCTTTCCTGGTGCCTATCCATGGCAGCATACTCCCACCCTGTGGTACTCACATTAAGTATAGTTACAAGAATGTGGGGGGGTGGATATGGTGGAATGAGCCTACACCCACATAGGAGGAATATGCCCACCTGTCCCATATGCCCTCTTCACTATCCAGGTAGAGAGTGTCTTGGGCTTCGCCTCCTTTCCTTTAAATCTACCCCCTGGGACCACGAAGAGATGCTTTGAAGTCCTGAAGGATTTAGTTGCTGGAGGTGTGACACCTCTCAGTTTAAAGATTTGTACTGGTCTTGTGGGTAGGATTAAGGGCGGAGCCTATCATTAGTATGCTGCCATGGATAGGCACCAGGAAAGGAAAATTACAGGTAAGTATGAAATCAATTTTCCGTAATTATGTCATGGGGACCAGCTCCATACAACGGTCACTCCATCTTGCTCTTCCTTTGCTAATACTGGTGCCCTGACCAGAAGGTTCTGACCACCAGGACAAGTTGTCCCTCTGGTCACAGAGCATGCTAGACAATTTTATGGTGATAAGAGTACCGAGCCTCATTTATCATTGACTCAGACAGCCTGTGTTGGCCATTTTCTTTCTTTCATTCTTGCATGCTGCACTTGTAATGGGAAAGGTTGCATCTGGTTGCAATGAGTAATTACTTCAATGCTTTCCTCATTCGAAAGGAAGTCTAAAGTGATGAACTGTAAATGAGCATGAGTGGAATATTAGACACTTTATTAAATAACCAGGATCAGGAAATCATATTAAGTCATAAAATACAAGCTGCTTCCATACACCAATCAGGATGTCAATAATTAGATGTAAGCAACAAATCTTTTAAAGGTCTCATCAGTTTTACAGATGTTCAGATCTCTTCTAGAAGTCCCTTCGTATTTTATCCTTTTCTCGATATGCAGCTTGTAATTTATTTGTAAAAATGCACCTGTCATTGCTGCAGATATTTTACTGACTGGGGTTTAAAGTGATCCCGTAATCATGGCCAAAAAGTGATACAGTCTATAGGTGGCTACTCTTACCCCACTGCCCTGGACCACCACTGGAGAAATACTGGAATTTCCGAGTAAAGGGGCACCTGAACGTCCACCGCCATCTACCACAATGTGAATCTCTGTACATGACCGACCTGCCACTAGGGTGAAGCAGTAACATGAGTGGGGCATCCCCAACTCTTTCAGAAAGTCAGCATTACCATAGGATTTTCAAGGGGATCCCAAAGGTGTACAGTGATGGTGGGTGGGTCTCCCAAGTTAAGAGTGGAGCCTTATCGCGCCTGCTTTAAAGTGTGAGTTGGCTATGATTATAAGACCTTGTTAAAGTGGATTTCATGCAAAATATCAATCTATTATTTAATAGGTGGCCCTCCATATGGTCCCCCCTACCAAGATTCTACTGTTGTTTAAAGCTGAACTCCAGACAACATTTTTTTTTGTTTTGTACAAAGTGAGGCAGGGGTAGAACCCATGTCAGGTTTTTATTACACTTTAGGAAGATCTCCCTTACAATAAATCCTGTTGGGACAAAGTGGGAAAATGTCTCCACAACAAACCACTTGTTTCAATAAACGGGGAAGGGTTAGAACTTCTGTCAGGTTCATCACTCTCTGTGTCTTTTTTTCCACCAATGACAACCTCTCCCCACATTTCTCACGGGGACAGAAGTGTAGTGAAATCGCCCCAACAGGGACAGCAATAGAAACGTGACATAAGTTTTTATTCTTCCCAAGTCTAACAAAAAGCAATGTTTTGGCTGGAGTTGGTCTTGGTAGACAGATGTCCAACCAGTAAAATGTAACCATGAAATGTTATGGTTGCATCACCAGCTGCTGGCAATGCAGTTGAGATCTGTAACCAAGGCTCATCCTTTTAAAGAAAATCCAATAGATGTTCTATAAAATGGTAACATCTCCTTGAGACACAAAATGGATCACCCCCCACTGATGTTACAAATTCCTGGGAGCTGATAGGCTGAATATTTACTATACCTACAGAATGGAAAACCTCCCCAGCTAGGTGTATATATGACAGGTGCACTTTTATTGCAAGCAGTGATAGATGACATTGGATAATGAAAAGCATCATTCACAATATAAAAGCAAAATCTGAAATCAGCGGGAGCACAAAATGGCATGTTCACTGACTTGCCCAAGGCTGACATGCCGAAAAAGGTCACAGATTAACTTGTCATGAACTGCAAATTGATAAATTGTGAGGGGCAAACTTTATTACTTGATCAGTTAGCTCTTTCACAACACATTTGTGACATCTGAAATGTATTTACAGCTTAGATCATATACCAAGCTAATTATATCTCAGTTAAAGGAGAACATAGTTCGAGCCCACGTGTGACAATGAAACTGTCACACGTCGGCTCAATAGATCGGGAACTGAGAGAACAAATACCGTCACTCGCTCACTTTTCGATCGTGTCCCTGCAGAGAGCGGTGACTGTCGGTCACGGCTCCCCGCAGGGATTCCCCCCCTCCCCGCTCCGATCCTCCTGTGCTGACTGGAGGAACGGACGGGGGGAGGGTCGGGTACAGCTGGCTCTGCCTCCAGATAGGCAGAGCCAGCTGTCACTCACGCAGCTGGGTGGATCTCGCCAGTAATGTCGGGATCCATCCCGGCTGCAGGGGTCTCAGTATACCATGAGCTATAGCTCGCGATATACTGAGCTTTGGGTTACGGGAGGTCGCTGGTATATGTCCTCCCGTGACCCTTAAGAGAACTATGGGGAAAAACACTGACCCCCATACTTCTCTTTTAATGCATGCCCATGGGGCATATCTGTAAAAAATAAATCAAAGCAACTGGACTTGTTGTATTTTTCTTGAAGATGTTTTGCTGGTTATCGGACAGGCTTTCTTAATTCAGAAACCTAGCCAGGTCACCAGTGAAACGTCTTCAAGAAAAATACACCAAGTCCAGTTGCTCCGATTTATATTTTCCAGATATACCATGACCTGGATGAATGAGAAGCTTCACAGACATGCCCATGGGGGGGAAATATTATTTTATACACAACTGACTTCCTGTCACCTAGGTAGCCATGCCATGGCCATAGAAAGAACAATTTTGTAAACAATTATAATGACAATTTAACAAATCCTAACGCTAATGTTGTTATCTGAGCTCCCCAATGATCAATTGTAAGCAGATTATGTGATATTAGTTCCACTTGCTGAACATTTTTCTCTGCAAATAATTTCTGATTTTAAAATCATTTTGCTACTTTTAGAAAAAATTTACCATTTTTTATTTTCTTAAATTTTTTATTTTTATTTTATTTAATAGAGAAAACATCAAACCAGTATACAGAATTATATAAAACTGCCTCATTTAAACTAAAATTGCCGGTAACATGAAGTAGAGCTCACAAAGTCTTGCGTTGGTCTGAAAGTCATATATATGAGAATTATATGAAATTGCAGATTGTTCAAATTGAGCTTTCAGGGATGGACAATTTTAACCTAAGTGTTAAAGGTGATATCCCAACCCAAACTGAATTCTCAGCTTTAGGTCAATACTAGTAGGTTTAGTCAACCGTGAGCTCCATAAAATTCTGGGGGACTCAGAAGAGCATTGCTCCCCAGAGGGCTGAGAGGTCCACTCTTTACCATAAAGCTCAGATTTTGGGCTAACCTTGTTACTGGGCCATAGTGTGCAGATGTATCCCCTGCACTCCTTTCAGCTTCAACCAGTAGCAGATGTGGTGCTCGTAGTGATAAACACGGATGGCGCTGTGCGTGTTCAAGCTTGAGAAAGTAGTAGATCACCAGCACTCAAAAGATATAATTTAAATCCTTATGTTAATTTATTGAAATGCAGCGTCACATATATCAGATAGCCAATGTTTTGGGGCCATGTAGGGTCCCTTCATCAGGGCGACATAATCACTATGTTGTCCTCATGAAGGGACCCCGCATGGCTCCGTAACATTGGCTATCTGATATATGTGACGCTGCATTTCTATAAGTGAACATAAGGATTTAAATAATATCTTTTGAGTGCTGGTGATCTACTACTCTCTCATGGTTACTGGGTCAGCCCACACACAAAACCGATATTTGAGGTTTTGGTAGATGTTGAAGTGTTAAACCCCCTGACAGTCTCTTATCTTTATTGGTGAGATCTCTGAGCTGAGGTCCCGGGTCTGGACACCTTCTGTACCCATTATGAGGGGTTCTCACTATTCCTGCTGAATTTTTTCTTTATTTTATATTATGCAGAATGTTACAGGAGGAGCTGGAACATTCAAAGGTAGGTGGAACCACCCAAAACTCTCAGGTGTACTGGAACAGAGTCGGGAATTATGGAAGGGAGATCTCACTCCTGGAGTATGCAAGACATAATAAAAACCCAGGGCCTGATCCAACTCCCCTATAACTAAAATGTCACAGTTGGATGGGCTGACCCTTTGCAATTGCTGCACCTGACAATGTATAAATGCTACTATGGCCTAATCATAGTTTTAAAAAAAAGTGTAGATGTACTAGGAGATACTCAAATCTACTCTATCTGTAAGAATAATTGGTTTGCAATGTGGCATATTTTACTGTAGGTATATAACTATTGATGTCACTACTACTACTACTACTGTAAAAGTAGTACTTCTGAAACCTCCATCCCTAATGGAATCTGTGACAAAAGACATATGGCAGATGCTATTGCTGATTTATACTTAAAGCCCACCTCCGGCTACAATATGCTTATTACTGTCTAAAGCCTCCTCCCTTGATGAACGCTTTTTTCTGCATCTCACAAATCTTCTTCTCTGCATGCTACGGGAAATACAACTCCTGGCCCACTAGGATGTAAGCCCTTCAGGTTTCATAGACCCCGCAGCTACGATCACGTTCCCACCTCCCCCTCCTCCAGGACACAGCCCCAGGCTTCAATTAGTGAATGACCAGGAGGAAAGGAGATCTATGAGACCTGCAGTGCTTACATCCTAGTGGCCTGGAGGTACAGCTTGAGCTGTACTTTCCCCCACATGTAAGCAAGAAGATTTGCAGGATGCAGAAGAAAGTGGTCGTCACAGGAGGTAGCTTTTGAGGCAATCTTCAACTGCTTCAACTCCGGTAAACTTATAGTTCACGGACTTGGGCTTTGAAGTCCCTGTTGGGTTTTATTCTTGCTGTGTCTTATCAGAGCAGAAAGTAAGAGGAGATCTCTCCAAAGCAAGGAGGTATTCCCTTTTTAGACAGCTTTCACCAGGACAGGTGTCTCAATTGGAAAATTTCCACTTACCTCCTGTTCCTGTAACAGCTCAAAAACATTGGATTTCCCATCATATTCTGTACCAGTGACAATGGTCACCAGGTCCAATAGAGAAGGTCAATTGAACAAGTGGAGACACAGAGGGTAGTAAAAACTGCTGTGGGTTTTTATCCTTCCACATTCTATCCAAAACTAAAGAAAGGTAAAAACAGTTTTGACTATACATACATTTTAAAGGTGCGGGTTCCAGGGTTGTCATCCTGCATCCATGCAGGAGCAGGGTTAGACTCTACTGGCTGTGTGCTTGTTTCAGGTCAGTAGTACAGTATATCAGATAGTGAAGCCAAGGTAAGGATGAAAGCCTCATATCCTGCACCTTTAAAAGCAAGTTGGTAATGGTGGATCCATTTACTTTTTTATGGCTTTATATTACTTTTGGAGGATCTGCCCTCTCAAGTTATACAATTTTTCCTTGATCCTTTTAGGGGGTGGAGGCACCAACTCTTGCAGAGAAATCTCCCCTCTTTTGTCTCAGGAGAATTCCCACAACCACCAGTCACTTTCTAGTCTTCAGATTCCACTTATCAACTGAAAGTCAATGTGATTGGTGGTTGTGGGCAACGCAATGAGTTCTTATATCAAATGCTTTATGAAGGAGGCAACTCATTTCAAAACTTTGACTCAAAAGGAATGCTAAGAGGTCTAGTGGTCTTTTTTGACTGCCAATTAAATGTAACATGTAGTAAGGAAAGCATCTGATCTACATTCCAAAGGGGTTTTCTCTTCCACATATCTCTCAAAGCCAAAAGGTAGACGAGAAAACTGATTTCCCTACAGAGGAACCTAAATGAACTCTTGCTTGGTGATGAACAGAATGAGTTCATACATTCGGTACTCATCAACTACTAATATAGTCCAGGAGACAGAGTCTGTCTTCTCTCAGAAGACCTCCTCCGTTTTCTGTATTTTTAAACTGGCCTTCCCTTTGCCTACTTTGTGTCCAAATATTGAAGGAGGAAAATCACCATTATTTTTTTAGCTGTCTTTTTTTCCCCCCCCCGTACAACAAATTTGTACACGACCTAGATCTGTCTTGTAGTCTACGGCTAGGATCCTAGACAGAGCCCTAATGAAAGAGAACAAACTATGCCGAATACATAAGTTTGCGTTCATGACAAGTTGTGCTGTGATCCTCTTGCGTACATTGATCGCGTGTTAACTAAAAGACAAATAAAAAAAGGAGACAAGCAAACGGTCAGCAAGTAAAACAAATCCAACATGCAATTTATTAATACGGAGACAAGGACAGAGACTGGAAGTTAAGTAAAGGAAGTAGAAACAGCAGGGTCATGGGAGCACAAAGAGTGGACTTGTATCTGTGCGGACAGAAAAGATGGTTTAGACAAGATGGATGGAACAGTCACATGACACATTAAGTGGTTAAGGGCTTTGCACGCTAAGGGTGTTCTCATGCATTTTCCAACACAGATGGATAAGAAAATCCATTTTGCACTGAATACTGTTGGCCATACAAGTAATGATACATTAACAACCAAGCATAGATTTGCTTTTTTGCAAACATTCTTTCGACGCTCAACTCAACAAAGAAAAGACTTGGTTCGATTTGACTGGGCTTTTCATCAGGATGGAGTAAACTTTTTAGAGAAAAATATTCTTCATAGAGCGAAATTGCTTTTGAATTGATCATTATATCTAACACTCTTGCCATTGCATACATGGCCAGTATAAGGGCCCTTCACTCCCAGGTATAAAATAAAGGTACCGTATAGAGCTGCAACAGTTAATCGATTAAGTCGATTAAAATCGACGATTGAAAACGTTGGCAACGTTTTCGATCGTCGATTCGTCGGCTATCGATTGCTTAGCCTGTTCGGGGCTCCGCACGCGGCCTGAGTCGCACGTCACGCGTCACACGCTGCTCCCGACGTGTCCACCGCACAGGCCGCCGCATAAGCCACGCCCACCGAACAGAAGCCGCGCACGCTGCTGGTCTCCTAGCCGTGAGCTCTCTCACCCGCCGCGAGCTGCCTCACCCGCCGCATAAGTCATGCCGGCCGCTGGTCTCCTCCTAGCCGTGAGCTCCCTCAGTCGCCGCAAAAGCCATGTCCACCGCTGGTCTCCTCCTTTTATATTAAAACTTTTGATTCCTAGTATAGACCAATGTTTATCCCATGTATGTTTAAATTCACTTACTCTTCAGTGACTCACTACCTCTGCTGGAATTCTGTTCCAAGCAAAAACATACCCTTTTGATAAACTAATGTTTTCTAAGGTTAGTTTTGAATTTTCCTCCTGCTAGTTTGGGGTCATGTTCCCGTGTTCTTGATCTTCGCTTTATATCTAAAATACTGCCTTCCTTAACCTTACTTACACCCTAATATATTTAAAGGTTTCAGTCATGTCCTTCTTTTCCCTTCTTTCCTCAAGATTCTACATATTACATTGCTGCAGTCTCTCCTGATGTTTTTTCCATTTTTGTTGCCTGACTCTGGACTCATTGTGGTTGATTTACTACATGGAAATAGGCTGTTGACTTTGCAAGGGACTTTGTAGGGGAAGTGAAGAAGAAGAAGATGTCACCAGTACACCGTAGTCCAAACAAACATCTTTATTGACGCACATTGTCACAGATAATGCAACGTTTCAGAGCCAGGTAGGGTCCCCTTCCTGTTCCTTTATCTGTGACAATATGCGTCAATAAAGAAGTTTGTTTGGACAAATTCCTACGCTGTGCTAGTCACATCTTGTTCTTCTGATTTGTGCAGCACCATCCGTGGTCACTTCAGCACCCATCTTTTAAAGGGTTTCAGGTAAGAAGTGCGGCAGGATACCTATTGGACTTGGCAGGGGAAGTTTCCCCTTGGTTTAGTGAATGAGGTGAAGGTCTGCTGACTTCCATCAGCCAATCATGTGCAAGGAAAAATAACATGTTTTTTTTCCACGCACGTGATTGGCTATTCTTTGCCGAGTGAAATCTCACCACATTTGCCAAGCTTAGGGAAACTTCACCTACAAATTGCAAATTGTCTTGCAAAGTGAACAGCTTATTTGCCTTTAGTAAATCAACTCCATTGCATCGTAGACATGTAGTAGTGTGTGCTAGAAAACTAGAATGGTAAAGACCAAGTGGTTTTCCCTTTAAAGTCTTCCCTTTATTTGTACCTCAGACAAAAAAAAACATTTTTGTCTGAGGTAAGACATACGTATGTTTATCCCCAGTGTGTTTAAATCCACTTATTCACCTAATACTCTTTTAGTAAAATATTACTTTCTTACAGTACTCTTGTACTTTCCTCCTGCTGGTTTGAGGTCATTCCCTTTATGTTCTGCATCTCAGCTTCATACTTAAAATACTACCCTACTGAACATTCTTCACACCCATAATGTATTTAAAGGTTCCGATTATGTCCCCCCCCCCCCTTTTC
>NW_017306381.1:860200-866925 GCF_000935625.1 Nanorana parkeri | reverse complement strand
CCCATTCTGCCCCCCCCCCCCCCTTTCTCCTCTGTCCCCCAGACTGTACACTTCCTCCAGTCTTTCCTGATATGTTTTATCCCTCACACCTTTCACCATTTTTGTCACCCATTGCTTGCCTTGTTCTATCGTATATATCAGTATTAATATATATCAATATCTTTTTATAAGTAATCTCTCCAAAACTGGCACAATGTTGCAGTTATATCCCGCTAGTGATGCACCCCAGAATTCTATTGGCTTGTCCTTGGCCTAGTAACACTGCTTGCTCATTTTGCAATCATCTAAAAAAAGGTCCCAAAATGTCTTTTCTTCCATAGTTCTGGCTACCACAGTAACCCCAAATATTGTACTCTATGAGAAGAGTTACATTTACTGAAACACACAAAACTGACACTGTGACACCAACAGAAAGCCATACCTCATCAGCCTTCACATATATTACTTACAAACCAATTGAAAATAACAGGACCTAGCACAGAGCCATGTGGCACACCAGTAATGACTGGATTCTCTGATTTGAATGAACCCCATTTACGCCACATGCTGTTACCTATCCTTTAGCCAACTTCATATCTACTAAACCACTCCGGATCAAGGCCTAGCATGTACAACTTTTTAATGTGATCATTATGTGGAACCGCATCAAACACTAAAGCCCTTGAAAAATGCAACATAGAACAAGATAGGACCATGCAAGCATGTGGATGCAGGCACATTCAGGTTCTTCTACAGGGAGAGCAGTAGGGTAGGCACTTTCAGTAGCTGATATCTGCCAACACCCAGTACAACAGTCCACCCCAAAGAACAAGTAGATCCAAGACACTGATCTGGGTATCTGCACTACTAGAAATGTATATAGTTCCTCTCTTGTTGCCAACACTTCTGAACTCTGGTCCAAGCAGGAGGTATAGTCAGGTGAACTTTCTTCTGAAACAAGACACTTCTAGGAGTGTCAATCTCCTGTGTCCCCCACAGAAAACTCAGCGATTCCTCCCACTGACCCCTATGTCACTATAGGACACAGCAGTGACATGGGGATGGAGAGAGGAAGCAGTCACCACTAGGAGGAGAAGAGGTCAACCCTCCCAACAGTGTTGGTTTCTTAGAAGACTTCAACCTGCAATTCTTCTTCATTGGAACTGCGTCTGTCAGCAAAGGCAGCAGGAGAGGTAAGTAGTTCCATTTCTTTTCACAGGGTGAGGATTTATTAATTTACAAAATGCTGACAGGGTTGCTTTACAGTAAACCAGTTGCTTTGCCCTGCCTAAGCATGGCACAGGTTCGTTTTTGTTTTTTTTTAAGTTTCTTTAGTGATATAGTTATGCTTTCTAAAAAGCAATTTGGCAAAAGACAAATGATGCTGCAAATAAGAGGTCCTCAAACATGAACATACATTACATTGGAAAACAGTAGGGTAGAATTTGGGCTGCTGCCCTCAACAACCAGCTTGGTTTTAGGTCCCATTCACAGTAGAGCTGATCGTCTTTGGGCATTTTTGGGGGGTTTGTTGAACGTTGAGTGTACAAGCAGTTTTGGATGTTTTTCTACAAGTTTCAGGCATGAGCATTTTTTATTATTATTTTTAGTAGTAGTATTTTAGTAGTATTTAGTAGCTGGGCAGGAAAATGTGTGTTACATGTGTTTTTCATGTACTTTTCAGGTGCTCCCATTGACGTCTGTTGGGGCCAAAACGTGTGACGCTGCCCCATAAGGTTCTCATTTACTTTTTTTGAATGATGAGCTTCAAACTTTAAGCTTCTACGCTCAGGTGTGAAGAGACACCATTGAATATAATGGAAACCCTAATGTTGAGCATTGAAGCACTTCTGGTGAAGCTTCCAATCGTGGTTCAAATTGCTCATGTGTGAATAGGCACCATTGAATATAATGGCAGTTCAAGTGTTGAGCGTTGAAGCGCTTCTGGTGAAGCGTCAAATTGTGATTTAAATTGCTCATGTGTGAATGGGCACCATTGAATATAATGGAAGTCCTAATGTCGAGCATTGAAGCACTTCTAGTGAAGCTTGAAATTGTGATTCAAATTGCTCATGTGTGAATGGGCACCATTGAATATAATGGCAGTTCTAGTGTTGAGTGTTGAAGCACTTCTGGTGAAGCTTCAAATTGCTCATGCGTGAATTGGCACCATTGAATATAATGGCAGTCCTAATGTTGAGCATTGAAGTACTTCTAGTGAAGCTTTAAATTGTGATTCAAATTGCTCATGTGTGAAAGGGCACCATTGAATATGATGGAAGTCCTAGTGTTGAGCGTTGAAATGCTTCTGGTGAAGCTTCAAATCGCTCGGGTGTAAATGAGCCATGGAATCAGATTACTATAGAAAATGGAATCTGGTTGGCAGCTCTACAAGTCCCAACTAACCTTGTCATCTGAAAAGGGGTTCCTGAAGAAAAATGGAAGGCCAGAGATATTGTTGCTTTACGTCTGCTTTAATGGATTCCATGTATATTTCTCTTTTAGGTTTCACCACTGCTAGATATCTAGAGTTACTAACTCCTACATTCTGTTTGTGTAAAACTGCAGTTTATGCCTGAACCTGTACATGAGGAAAGTAAAAGGCCAGAGGCGTGTTCCTTGAACCTAATAGCGGAGTATGGTGGTTTCATCAAATTACATCTCCTGATCTCTCATGAGACATTTTATGATGTGCTGATCTACCGTAATGTATTATTGTTCTTCTAAATTGGGATCCTCTGTGCTCAAAAACAAAAACGGGGGTTGACAAAACCATAAAACTGAAATGCTATCACGTGAAACCCCTTAAATGTCTCTAATTACCTCATTACAGGAGATTGTGTTTGGGTTAATTGCATCCTAATCATTAACAGATCTCTTATGAAATCTTCGCTCATCCAGGAAAAAGCTTTTATCGTCCACTCTCAGTGTAGCGCAGGGTAAAAGCCAATATTTCTGCTGGATTGAGAGACATCATTGTGTGTGTGGGATGGGGGTCGGGTGGGGCGTGTAATTTTAGGTACTTTGGCAGTAAATAACCCATCAATAAGAAAGTTACAACCACAAATTCCATTATGTGAATGTACCTCACATTATAAATGGAATGTTTTTATATGAGCCAGAGCAAAACGGTGACAACAAAGAAGAGGTATGCAGTGAGAGGGTTTCAGGGGGACTTGCACAGTTTTGGATGTGTTTGTTTCCACACTGACATTTCTTAGGAGTTACCAATGTCAATGTGGTCTCCTGAAAGGTTTTTGATGTTCAGAAGATCTACAGCACATAACTGTGTGTGGTCCCAGAACTTTGCTCCTGGATCCCAGTTTGTATCCCCTCGGGCCCTTTTCATAAAAGCTGATCAGGAGGGGATCTGTACATGGTTCCCATCCTGATGGAAGTGATACAGATTGCATGTCACCGATGTGACATCCGTGTCTGTCCAGTTTTTTCCTCCAACTTGCGATGGAAGAAAAAACTGAAATGACTGGACCCCATGTCGGTCTATGGGGAGTCAGATGTAAACGGCATTTGTCCTTTTACATCAGATTACCCCTGATCTGGCACAATCGGGGGCCGGAGTCGGGGGTAAACAGGTGTAAAGGGATGCCCGTCTGTTTAGACCCGGCTGCCCATAGACTAGAATTGGGCATCCGATCAGGTCCGTCTTAACAATTGACAGGCGGACCCGATTGGACCAACCACGTAAAGGGGGTTTTACAGCTCCTCCTGAATAAATGAAACATGCAAAACCTGTGTGTTCATAAATACATTGTAACAGTATATTTGTTACAATGTATTTGGATGAGTTACTTTGGGTGCAGATCAAAAGTCTTATCTTTGATTTATACCTAATATCAAAATACAACTGAAGCCAAAACTTTTTTTTTTTTAACTTTCGGATAGCGTAAGGGAGTTTGTAACCACTGTAAGCTTTTATTTGTTTTTGCCATCTGTGTCCCATTGGGGAGATTCTCCTTCATTTTCTGTCTGATAGCCACAACAAGATGGTCAACAGAACTAGCGTCCCCAACGGAAGAATTCCCATCTGTTCCTCTTATGGTGACAACCCACAATTTGGGATTTTCTCTTACTTTCATTGATAACGGTCACCAAGACAAATAGAGGGGATGAATCTCCCTAACGGGGGTACAAAGGCTGTAATACAGACCTGACAGGTGTTCTAACCCCTCTTCACTCTAGCCAAAACTAAAATAAAAACATTTTGGCCTCAGTTGCACTTTAAAGCAACCTCACAAGTGATTATTTTTAATTTTTAAAGATAAATTGTATGTTTTTAACCCCTTATTAACCTTAAGCTAACACTAAACAACCCTAATTAATGTCTCCCTCCCCCTTACATTCATTACAACAGGCTAAAAAAAATAAATCACAAAATTTGAAGATTACTTAGCCACGCTCTGTACCTGAAACTTAATGTTTGTGTCATTATAAACAAATGATGGACAAATACTTCCACTTTTTACCTACAGTAACACTAATTGGTTATCTCTAGCAATCTGCGTGTGTTGTTTTTCAGTTCACTCTAAATTCCAATTGTTAAACGGTAATTGTTTTCGGCACGTTGTGTTTGGGCACTACGGGGGGCTTGACGGGGGCATGGATTAAGGCATGGCCTATGTTTAAGGGTGAGGCTTAAGGTGCTAAATATTCTGTGCCTATAGGCTCTTGAGATGTAAATGGAGGCCCAAGTAAAGCTGTCCCTGCACAGAAGCACAAGTCTCTAGTGTTTTACTTGGCCAGTTTTTAGCCCCATGAGCACCTCATGGTAAATACGGATATACTGTGAGTTTGCCTTCCGCCGTTAAAAAATTAAAGCTGGTTTTAAGACAGGTATTAGCCATCATGACAGTTCCCTTTTACATATACACAGTTGTTCCTTGGAGTCTATGGCTGCCCTTACCCATGGACAGAGTCCTCTGGGAGTAGGACAAGCAGGGTGGGATTAAGAGCATCATGGGCCTGGTTTGAAAGCAGCAAGGATGGCCTCTAATTAGGTGGCTGGTCACTCCTCGAGGCCCCAGTGAGCAGCCACTTAGTATGCCCAATTAGAGCGCAGCCGGCGCATCTGCCTGATTTTGTTCAGGCCGGCCCGGATTTCCATCGGGTATACCAAGGCGATTCGGGCCAGTCAGGCCTATTTTTGATGGTGGGCCTAGAGCTGGCACTCCACTAGACCCTATGTCAATCCGGCCCTGAGGACAAGCAGCCTTTGCTGGTTATATAAACAATTACTTTCTCTTTAATGTAGGAGCTGCTTGTGTATAGTCTGCACAAAGACAACCATACAAGTCCCGATGTTTGCAGTAATACAGGAGAACCAAGCACTGCTCACGATCATTGGGTCTCACTTCAGATTGCAAAATACATGCCTCTTAGGTGCTCAATGTCTCATGGAGAGATTTTCTGACATGATAATAGATCTCTGTAACCAGGTGGGTGGGGAGTCCCTTAAAGAGGAACACCAAGAACATAGAGAAACAAACACCGTCATATTCCATTTATGCATCAGTGAGATCATTAAATGTATTTCTCAATATATCTAGTATGAATACCAGCACGCTGTAAACCAGGTTCCAATGCTTTGCACAGTGCTGTCACTCAAACACTGAACGTGCTTAGTGGAGGAATGAGCAGAGGAGTGGCCAATCAGTGTGCCGCTGCTCCTTCGTGGTCCAATCACAGGCTGGGGGAGGAGAAGTGACTAGGGAAGCAGAACTTTAGAAGCTGTTTTTTCCCCAAAAGTCGTCCATCAATGGGTCAATGCCATGACCACAATTTTAGGGGGAAAAGGTGTGTTTGTACACATAGAGGATGCTTGCAGCTATAACAAAATATACTGTATATGGGGCATGAGATGCTGAGATTATGCACTTTACCTGGAGTTCTAACTATTAGGAGAGGAGAAAGATCATACTGGGTCTCAGTGGGTGGTAAGGTATTCAAGCCAAGATGGCTTCCCCAACCAGATAACTAATCAAATCAAACTAATCAGATATCACAACCAGCTATGTTTGAATACCTACATCTAATCTCTAATTGGTTGGTATAGTGTGCTGTATCAGTGCTATACTATGATACTATACCATATGTTACTATACTATTGTATGTTATTAATGAGATCCTTCACTGCACCACAGTCCAGCTCCAAAAATATAAGCAATGCTTCAAGAAAATGACTTTTTTTTTATTTTTTATGAAAATCATATTTTTCCATTGTAAAAATGCAGAATCGTAAGTGAACATCATAGAAACTGGGAGATAGAATGAGATGTGATAAAAGGGAAAACTTTATAGAATCACTAAGACAACCAAGTATGGAAACACGAATATAAAAACACAAAACAATATATGCACAGGATACAGAAGACTGAATGACGATTGGACATAAACACATTAATAAATTGCATGTTGTAAATAATATACATTGGATTTTTAGCAATACAGACATTTTACCATGCCACAAATATTATACTCTAAACACATTTCAAGAGCACAGATTATGGTGGTAATGGCGGCTGCATGCAGGGATAATAAGCAATGCATAGTATTTGCTGTCCTGGCTTTTGTAACCATTTATAAACAATGTTAGTCATACTTTGATCTCGTTTGATTTATTTAAAAGCCACTCAAAGAAAATAGAATGGCCACTGGGTCAAATGTCATAGTAAGTGGCCATTGCTTCCCCCCCCCCCCCCCCACACCCCACACTTTTTTTTTTTCTTCAA
>NW_017306381.1:846038-860164 GCF_000935625.1 Nanorana parkeri | reverse complement strand
CCAAATCCTGTAATTTTTTCTTTCTCAAACAGCATGACACAATTGTGTTTGAGAATACAATTCCTTCAAAAAGTCTTTACTCTTTATCCATAGTTTGCCTTTGTGAACCTTCTAAAGATCTCGCCAGTCCAAGAGCAATGCTTACCACACCAGTAATAATAAATCTGATAGACTTGGGTTTCCATGGATTTTACACAAACTAATGTATGAAATGTAGGAAATATGGTCTGTGTTCAGTCTTGGCGCTCCTAAATATGACCACACTCTATACCTGGAGCCCTTGACTTACAGAAGATTTGGCACAGCTCCAGCTATTCAGTGGTGCGCCTCAATAGCCAATAGTAAATGAACACTGGGGCAGTGTGGGGTTTGCCAAAGCTCCTGCAAATAGAGGAGTCAAGAGCTATAGATATAGACTGTGGCCATGTTTGGGAGCTCCTGGACCACACTCAGACACATAAGACAACTTAAAGTATTTGCATTTCAGCGCTGGCGTTTTTTTGTTTTTGGAAAACTCAGGTTCACTTTAGGATAACATTTTGTGTGCAGCATCCATGCTATACCCCCTTTGGCCATTTCTGCAACCAGTAAAAATACTTCAGCTCAGAGCTGGACCATGCACAGAACAACCTTTACAGAACAGTTGGATTATCCACAAGGCAACCTAGACAGATAGGTTTGATCACCCGTAAGGCAACCTAGATAGAAGAGTTGGGTTATCCTAAGGCAATCTGGGCAGAAGACTTGGGAAACCCACAAGGCAACCTTGACAGAAGAGTTGGGTTATTCACAAGGCGACCTAAACAGATGAGTTGGATAACCCACAAGGCAACATAGACAGAATAGTTGGATCACTCACAAGGCAACCTAAACAGATGAATTGGATCACTCAGAAGACAACCTAGGCAGGAGACTTGGGAAACCCACAAAACAACCTTGGCAGAAGAGTTGATGTACCCACAAGGCAACCTTGGCAGAAGAGTTGGGTTACTCACAAGGCAACTTAAACAGATGAGTTGGATAACCCACAAGTTAACCTAAACAAAAGAGTTGGGTTATACACAAGGCAACCTAGGCAAAATAATTGGACCATTCATAAGGCAGACTGGCCAAACCTGTGCAGGAGAATACCCTTGTAAGCAAGTGGTGTCTAATGTGGTCTCCATTTGTGGAAAAATTTGGTTCAGTTATTTCGGGATTCGGATCTGAAATTCAATTAGGTTTGGGTTTCGGACGAAATCATTCGTTTCGGATGAGTTTACGAATATTCGTTGCGGCATGGCATTCGGGATCCGAATTTCCGAATACCATTCGGGAGCTCCAGAAAGCAATACGGGTCTGGGAGCCATATTGCAGCTGAGGTTTCCAGACCCGAATGGCATTCAGGAGCTCTTGCTGTTCGGAAATTCGGACTCCATTCGGGTCTTTGAGCAACAGTTTTAGTATTATGTATATTAAATTAGTATTTAATAATACGAACAAATATTCGTAGGGGCAACATTGTGACCCATATATACATAAAACTAAACCTGAGGATCCCAGACCCGAATGCAATTTGATAATTTGGATTCAGACCCATTCGGATGCGTTAAACCGAAAAAACACATCTGATTGGCCAGAAAAGTCACATGTCCGATTCATTTAGTTTTTGAACGAAATTCGGAAACGGATGCATTGGGACTCGGAAATTCGGATGTGTATGAATGTCGGAAAATTCGTACGAATTTTGATCAGGAACTAAACATGTCTAGTGACTAATCTGCACCTATTGCGATTGAAGGGATGGGGGATCTGCTTCAGCTGTCAAGGTTCTATGAAATTACTGATGAGCATGGGATTATGGGAATTTAAAGGACAGCTTAGTTTAAAAACATGCTGTATACTTATCCACAATACAAAGATCTATAGCTGCTAAATTCAGGTCTCAGAACACGTCTTCAGGTCACAGAACATGTCTAACCTCCGCTTTCCACTCTGCATCTATTCTAGACAGATTTTAGGTGAGATGCCCATAGATATCTATAGCCACTATCTATAGCCTCTATAGATATCTATCGTCCACTCCGCTCTTCCCAAGACCTTCTGCTTTCCAGCTCCCTTGTCAACTCCTCCCATACTCACCTCCAGGACTTCTCTAGAGTCTCTCCCATCCTCTGGAACTATTTACCCCAACCTGTCCGTCCATCTCCCACCTTGACTGCCTTTAGGCGATCCCTAAAGACTCATCTCTTCAGGAAAGCCTATCTCGCCTCAACCTAACCACTGAACCATCACGTTCTCAATCAATTCATCCCCACACAGCTACCTCCTCATGTATCACTCCCCCCTCCCCTTTTAGATTGTAGGCCCCCAGGGGCAGGGCCCTCCTTACCAACTTGTCTTGAATTGCATTGTAATGTCTTCCTTATATTTTAAAGCGCTGTGCAAACTGTTGGCGCTATATAAATCCTGTATAATAATAATAGCCTGACAACACATTGCGGTCATCCTCCAAAATGGTGCTCAGATTAGGAGATTGGAGATATGTGGAGAGTTCTTCATTATAACCCAATTTTGAGTTTTTCCTCAGCTGTTGTAAATGGACCTAAAACTTTCTGCTTGCTCCTGGATTGGATAGATTGACTCCTAAATTAAAGGAGAAATATGAGGTGAGTGAAAATCACTGATCCTCATAGTTCGAGCCGACGTGCGACAATGAAACTGTCACACGTCGGCTCAATAGATCGGGAAGTGAGCGAACCGTTCCTCGCTTACATCTCGATCATCTCCCTGCAGAAAGTGGTGACTGTCAGTCACGGCTCCCTGCAGGGATTCCCTCCCTCCCCGCTCCGATCCTCCAGCGCTGACTGGAGGAACGGACGGGGGAAGGGGCGGGTACAGCTGGCTCTGCCTCTAGATAGGCAGAGCCAGCTGTCACTCACGCTGCTGGGTGGATCTCGACAGTAACGTCGGGATCCATCCCGGCTGCAGCGTCTCAGTATACCACGAGCTGTAGCTCGCTATATACCGAGCTTTTGGGTGATGGGAGGAGGCTAGTATATGTCCTCCCGTGACCCTTACGAGAACTATGGGGAAAAACACTTACCCCATAGTTCTCTTATAAATATTAATTTGTCCACCCGTGGTATAATGACAGAATATCGAACGTTACACATAGCAGGGTTTTGAAAATGATTATAGCACTTGTCCAGAGCTCATGCTTGTGGCTAAATTTTCTGGTCCTCCATCTCCATTTTTAGTATATTAATTCTTAATGATCTGCAGTACTGGGGGCATGGCAGAGGCGTGACTATTGTCTAATTTGTCTGTGTGATGGTAGACATGCGAGCTGCAAAAGATTTGGTTTGATTCGGATATTTCGTTAAATTGGGATTCAGGTCCGAAATGCAATTCCCAGTTACCACCGAACCCAGGAGACTGAGGAAAGGCTGAGAATTCAGGGAGTCGTGGCCTTGCCCCCAACATTCTGCACTAGCAGTGTGTTGATGCAGAGAGCAGAGTTGATGTCATCACTCAAGCGCCACTTTCTGCATTAACCAAGATCAAGGGAAAGATGGAAACGACCCCGTGACTAACCAGGAGGCATAAGAAGCTGGTAAGTAAAATAAAAAAAATAAATAAACAAATAAAATAAAATTAACATATACAAACATTAATAAAAATATTAATAAATAAAATAAACAAATAGAAAAAAAAATGAACAAAAATAAATACATACATAAAAAAATAAAATAAAGCTGTGGTGAGGGACACAGGAGAGAGGAGAGGAGAAGGACCACTGAGTGGAGGAACCCGGAGTTGGGCTTTAAGCTTGTCAACATCATTTTATTAAAACTATTTCAATGTACGTATGAACAACCAAAAAACACTACAAGGCTTAAACAAAAAGATGCTGCAGAGAGTTTTGATAAAGGGTAACGTGCAGCACCCCATAGCAGCCAATTAGATTTCGGCTTAGCATGTTCACATCATTTAAGAAATGATTTCCGATCTGTTGCTATAGGTCACTGTACATCATCATTGCTTTTGTACTACCTTGTAGAATAAGCTTGGGTGTATGAAACAAAAAAATCAATCCTTCTCACACAACCTGTAAAACAAAACACCAACAGCAACCTGTGTAACAACACCGACAAGGCAAAATATTTCAGGCATATAAAATACAAAAAAAGCAAATTCTATGAAAAATAAAAGTATAATTCCAAAAAAAAGCAAAATAACAAAACACACTTTGGGAAATCTATGATACACCAAATTGAAAGGGCTACAATGTAAAACTGGAGCTGAAAATGAAGCAAACCACCCCAAAACTCACTTTTGCTCCTCCTCATTCTAATGGGAAGGAGATCCTTGATGGACTTTAGCATACATCCGGCCTGTGGAATAAACGCCATCTTCCACGCAGAATTCTCCGAATTCTCTGGAACGGTTTGTGGCTAAATATTTATTTTCCCCTCTTTTTAAGGATTTCCAAGTGTTCTGCGGAGAGTGCTGAGAGGTGGCTGTAGCCGGGCTGGTGCTGTGATGGTAATTAGGGGTGGCTTTTGTCTTTTAATTCAGCAATCCGGCGAATCCTGCAGTCTAGTCACACTACAGACTGCAGAAGTCTGCAGCTGAAGCTGAGAGGTACAACATTGTTTTTTTTATCACTGCAGATGTGTCTTCGACGCAGAGACCTTCGCTGTAAATGAAGCATGTCAAGGCCGTTTTAGGCTGTTCATCATCGGAATAGACAAGGGGGGGGGGGGACCCGCCCGTGTCCCCGCAGGGAAAAATCAACTTTCGGCGCACATGTTTTATAAGAATTATTGCAGGATTGCATTGCAGGGAATGCCGAGCTGTTAATATTAAAGATATTTTGGCTTTAACGAGGACCAGTCACAGTTGGGCTTATGAAAGAATGGGAATGTTTAGTCCTGATTCATAATGACTCTGCACCAAAGTTTTATACTCACCCCCTTTATTTAGCTCTACTTAAGGCCCCCATGCATGACTCAAATTCTACCCTTACCTGCTGAATCTGCCAAAATTCTAGCCCTAGGTGGCCATGTTGGCTCCAAAAAAATTGCCTGAGCCAGGTGGAAAATTATTGGCCAAACACTGACTGCCCCGTCATTGTATTCAGGTAGCCGTGGCCGGCGGTGGAGAGTCTTCCATCCACGCTACGCTGTTGGGGGAATCAACTGATTTTCTTTTGCACACTTTCTAGAGCCACTTTAGACAGGACCCAATGAACCTATCAGCATGTTTTTGGAGTGGAGGTGCTTTATTCCTACTGACCACCAATTAAAGGGATACATTCTTCCCAATGACCAACAAGGGAAGGGGCATTATTCCTATTGACCACCAATGGAAGGTTTAAGGGGTGCCACCAATGTAAGGGGTGTTTTTTTCCCAATGACAATCAAGGGAAGGGGCATTCTTCTTACTGACCAGCAATGGAAGGGGTGCTTTCTTCACAAAAATAGCCTAAA
This sequence comes from Nanorana parkeri, assembly GCF_000935625.1. NCBI lineage: Eukaryota > Metazoa > Chordata > Amphibia > Anura > Dicroglossidae > Nanorana > Nanorana parkeri. The sequence goes on along the minus strand of NW_017306381.1, from coordinate 854,690 downwards.
CCAGATGGAAAATTATTGGCCAAACAATGACTGCCCCGCACGTCATGACCTTCATCCCGGCTTCCTGATTGGAAAAGAAGTCGGCTCCATGCTCCCTTGGCACTGCCGATCAGAGGGAGCCTCCGAATCCGAACAATGAAACTGCAGAATGAGTGGCGGCCATATTGTATTGTACACACCAAGATGGAGGCGCCAGCATGTTCAGGTGCCACCATCTTGGTGTATACCAAGATATACTCCAAAATGACAGAATATGGCTGACGCTTGTTCAGCGTATGACGTCACCTGCATGTGACGTCATGCGCTCCGCCTCCAAGATGGCGGTGGGCATGCACAGAATGCGCCGGTGGCCAATATGAAGTTATGTATGCCCGAATATAGTTTTTGTATATTTGGGCATATAACAAAATTAGTTATTTCGGGTTCGAACGAACCGCCGAATCAACGGAATTTTATTGATTTGCTGGTTCGTCCGAATCCGAATGCACATGTCTACTCCAAACTGGACTCTGCTGGGAGGCTCACACAACCCTGCCTGCATAGTGGATTCAACTCCAGCATATTCCTTGCTGACCGGGAGCAGCAATAGCTGTGGGATTAACGGCTTGCTACCAGCACAAGCAATTCATCCATCGCTGCTAACCGCAAGTATATACATTCATACCACTGTTTGCACAAGTATTCGCACTAGAGACTATTAACCAAGCACTTCACGGTGAAAGCATTTCCCTTTCAGAGGAGTTACTCTGAGTTGTTACCAAGATATTTCATGAAAAGACTTGTATGTTGTAATATAGATGACTTACCGGTGATTTGTTTTCATATTAAATGCATGATCAGGGTGTATGTAGTCATACCACCCACTCATCTGATCAATTGGTGTCACAGGTAAGGTTGCCACCTTTTCTTCAAGTGAAACTCTAGCGACGCGCGGACATTTTTGGGGGAGAATGAGTCATATCTTATTCATATGTAAATAGCGCCGCCCATTCATGTGTAAATATCACAGTTGAGACTATTTTCAGAGGGGGGCCAGTAGTCCCTATCTTAATTTTGGTTGCCCCTGTCTGCCTGACATCTTGTGTCCGGGTTTCTGCTGCCATAAAACACGGACACAGCATTCAAAACCCGGACTGCCTGTGTGAATCCTGGACAGGCGGCAACCCTAGTCACAGGCCCTCTTTACCCTCTGTTCCTGAATGCTGCAGTGTTCATCGGTGAGTCCAGGGCAGAGGGGAGGAGCCATGATACCCTGGGCTAACAGGAAGTGGGTTGGATGACAATGGGTGTCATTAACTCAGTGAGAAGCGGGCTGGATTGGTTCTCCCTGGGTTGGGGAGTAGGTGAGTCTACAGGGGACAGTGCTAGAGATGGGGTGAACATAATAACCGGAAAAGCTGATGGGCAATGCTTTTTTTTGTCTTCTTACCAAAGCTGGAATTGGGTGTTAATGTAAGGTGGACCTCCTTAGGGCGCCTCCAAAATTCCAGGTCTACTTAAAGAGGAACTTTACCCTTATCTTGAAAATGAAATGAAATGAAAACAAACACACCTTTAGAAATGTTTAGTGATGACAATCTACACACACATACTTCTAGATAATTGCCGGCTTTGTATTCTTTGCATTCCTTATTTCTCTTTTCCTTCTCATTCTTCTCACGGTGGCCATTTTAACTAAGGGCAGATGAATTCATCTCCCTTTACTTCCTGGAACTCTGGCACATGTGACTAGGACATGTGACGGTGCACATTATCTTAAAAAAATGCCTTTCCCTGAGATCACGTGAGATTACAGATGAGATTTCCCAGCAAAGCTCTGCTGATGTAACCTTCCCAGGATGTAATGCTTGGGCACGATTACATCACTAATGCCCATGAGGACCAGGAAGTGTAAAAGCAATAATTGAAAGTAAACATAAATCATGTCTGCTTAACTAATGAATGTGAGATGATTTCATATCAGTATGCAGAGCTGCACGCTGATGTTATTTTTAGTGAAAGGGGGGTAAAGGTCTGCTTTAAGAGAATTCCCTGTATACATAATGCAGCCCTTAGGCAGTGAAGCTACTCGATTTGGCACTCTGTTATATTACAGTGTGACTGTCTTTCTAGTTCAAGGTCTCATTTACAGCGGGAAATGTTAGAAGTAAACTGGGTTAGTAGTTGATGCTCTGGTCATTCCGTGTAAATAATATAACAGGCAAGATAATGGATCCCTGAAACCAGGACAGAGCGGCTACACCGCCTATTCCTGGAGGTTCAGAAACTTAAACTGCCCAGACAATGGAAGTAATGGAGGAAAGGAGAGTCGCCGGTGTGACCGTGTGATCATCATTACCCGACATCGCCGAGCCTTTTTAATAGACAGTCACAGATCTGTTTCACAACACCGATGCCCGACGCACAAGACTTCACTGTACACGGCAGCCAGGTGGAATGAAGCCAATATAGGCCAATGGGCGGATGCGGAGAGATATGAGTAATATGAGTAATAGCACTGAGCTACAGAGAGCGCCCTCTAGTGGCCAATCTAGTGAACAAACTATGTAAAAGCAATAGTGTAAAAACCTAAAAGTCATATAAAATATTACTATATGGTAAACACCGTAATAATATCTCTTTTTAATCATGGAAATACGCCTCCCTTTCCATTAATGAATACATTTCCTTTATTCATGATGGTCTATACTCATCAGATGTAAACAAACCGGTGGAGGGACAAGGGGGACTGGGGACCCAGAGAGGCACAGATGGTCTCTATGCATTATATATTACTACATCTGATCCTTCTCAGCCAACTCACTCCCTGTTTCCAGCGAGTACTTATGTAATGGTGACAACTCATAATTAAAAATAAAAATCGTGAGCTCATTTACAAATCCTAATAATAAACTAAAATATAGAAAAACTGTTAATGCAATTTTACGCTCGGCTGCCTACTCGCCAACTTCCATTCGCACATCGGCAACATTGCTGCAAATTCACCCACAGACCAGGCAACGGAGAGGGGCAAAAGTCACATGTTGTGCCCCCCAGGGTATCACCCCCCGGGGTAATTATCTATCCCCTGCGGTGGTCCCACTCTAAGGGCCCATTCACACCAATTGCGGTACGTTCCAGAGCGGCAGCTGCTGGAACGCACAGCAATAGCTTACTATACTTCCCCTTCATTCGGGGCCGGGAGGGGGCGTGGCGGTGCATTTAAGTTGATGGCAAGGCAGCTACGCAGTGCGATCGGACGCGTGGCAAAACATTGCCTGCGTTCCGGTCCACTGCGAACGGAAAAAAAAGGTTCATGCTCTATTTATTGCGTTTGGAGTGGACCGGAACGCAGGCAATGTCCCTAAGTCCCATTCACACCAATTGAGTCCTGTAGTGACATAGGGGTCAGAGGAAGTACGCAGTGGGGAACACAGCAAGTGTACAATGCTGAAGAGTTTTACAGCTGGAATGGCGGGGAGGTAGGTAGGTAGGTAGGTAACATAATACCTCTTCTTCTGCAGGGAACTTTGGGATCAGTTTTCTTAGAGAGAATGTGAAGTCTCTTGAGGTAAAATAAAAAATATAATGGCCGACTCCAGCTAACACTTTTTAAGCAGTTCCAGCAACCACATGAATTAAAGTAGACCCCTGCAAGCAGGGCCGGATTTACTCTCTCTGCTGCCCCAAGGCCAGGTTCCTCAATGCGCCCTCCTACCCGCAGAACCCCCCTCCCCCTCATGGAGAATGGCAGACTTGCAGACTGCATACAAGTGATCTCGGAGACATCGCTGGGATAACTTGTACAAAACAAGTGGCGTCTTTCCCGCTGTACATTTAGCCCTGCTTGCCCAAAGCAGGGCTAAATGAAGAAAACAACTACCCGCCCGACGCCTGGAACTGCATGCCCTGGGCATCGGGAGATAGGAATTCCACACCCCTGCTGCCCCTCTACTCCCTGCTGCCCCAAGGCCGGGCCTTGGTTGGCCTTGAGGGAAATCCGGCCCTGCCTGCAAGCACTCCCAGCAGGTATATGGTTTGACCCAACCCCTGTAGCTCACTTTTCCTGGACAGCTTGGCCTGCGTGTAAATGTGGAGAAAATTTCAATAAATGAATGTGAAATAAAAGAAATGAATTCATATAATAAATACTAGGATACAAAATATTATCCCCCATACCGTTGCCCGAGTCCAACATATGATACTACTGTATAAAACGGTCATACCAAACCAGCGCAGCTGCGAAAAGGAAGTTCATATAGAAACTCTGTACAGCCCACAAACAAGAACGCTCCTTAGAAAGTGATAAATAGGCGACATAGCGACTTTGCTTTCTCAGCTTTCCCCCCCGATGAAGTGTGACCACAATGGGGCTGCTCAAGGTGAGTGTTATTTATAGAGCAATGATGAATACTTCGACACGCCGAATTCTGAAACATCAGCTTAGCCCATTACACTCCAGCCAGAGAGCTATTCTTTTACTTTGGAATAAAGCAGAGTTACAGTCTATTGGGGTTTTTATGCCACAAAGTCCAAAACGAGCACCAGACCAATGAACTGAGAGTCCAGAAAACTGGAGGGGGGGGGTCTATTCATAAACAATTTGCAGGGCCCTTCACCCTGTGGATATCTGTGAACATATGTTTTGTGCGAATAATGGCAAAAACTACCGTTCTTAATAGGGATGCACCAATATCGATACTAGTATTGGTATCGGTGCCAATACAGAGTATTTGGGCAAGTACTAATACTCGCCCAAATGCTCTGATACTTACCCCTGATACCGGAACTTCCAGTCAGAGGGAGATTTCATCTGACCGGCAGTGCCACGAGTGAACATGAAGTCGGCTTCCCGTCCAATTGGGAAGCCGGCTCCATGCTGATTGGCTGGGAAGCCAGCTTCCCGGCCAATCAGCATGGAGCCGGCCAATCAGCATGGAGCCGGCTTCCCGGGCAATCAAGAAGCCAGGCGGTGTCATTACCCGCCACCCGACTTCTTGATTGCCCCGTAAGCTGGCTCCATGCTAGCGGAAGTATCGGTGCTCTGTATCGACAAGTCCAGAAATATAAATATCGGTACTCGTACTCGATAACGAAAAGTCGGTATCGGTGCATCCCTATTTCTTTAATATATTTTATTTTCAGTTCGAATGTTTTGTGATGCAATGCTACAATATGGCCACTAGAGAGAGCTGAGGAGCATAGCAGATCCCTTGCAGATCTCCATGAACACACAGACACTTCCCCCTTTGCCCTCCTCTCTCTTCTCCCTTCTCCAGGCTAGTAGATGGTTAGCTGCTGGAGACTGCTCTGTCCTTGTGATCTTGTACTGGACAGGAAGTTCAGTGAAGCCGAGCTGAGAGAGTTGGAGCAGTTTGGAAACATAATGAGTGTAAGTGTTTGGGCAAAAATGTAAAGAAATACTTTGCAGGACAATGTATAGTTGTTTGTTCTAGATTCATTATTGAAAGAAAGACTTAGAGTGCAATACCACTTTAACAAAACGATGTAACTATGTAAATTGCATCAAGCTTTAGGCCTAAAGGCAATCTCCATGGGTTGCACAAAGGCGCTGGTTTTCCGTTCATAAAACAGATTAAAGGGTTCCAAGTACACACAGCCGGACAACAAGAAAAATCAGCACCTGTTTTTAAAGTAGAATTAAACTCTTATTTTTTTCATAGAATCCAGATCAAATATTCATTGTACAGCAAAGTACTCCTTAAAATGTTTGCCTAGGCACCTACAGTCATCATGTTTCTGAACTAGAGCTGCAGCTAACGATTATTTTCAAAATCGATTAGTTAGCCGATTATTAAGTTCGATTAATCGGTTAATCGGATAAACTATTGCGGGTCTGGCAGCGGCGAGCGTGAGGTGGGGAGGAGGTGCGGCGCACAGCGTGTGGAGCTGTGAACAGGGCCAACTGATCGGAAGCCGATTAATCGATTATTGAAAAAGTTGACAACTTTTTCAATAATCGATTATAATCGATTATGTCGATTAGTTGTTGCAGCCCTATTCTGAACAGCTCCAACTCTCAGCTTTGCTTCCCTGAACTTCCTGTCCAGTACAAGATCACAAGGACGGAGCAGTCTCCAGCAGATGGCCATCTACTTAGAGAAGGGAGGAAGGAAAAGTGAGGGGGGAAGGAGTTGTTTTCTTTACCCTGCTGTGTCTGTGGATTGGAGACATACAGGGCCGGGCCTTGGGGCAGTAGGGAGTAGAGGGGCAGCAGGGGTGTGGAATTCCTATCTCCCGATGCCCGGGACATGCAGTTCTGGGCGCCAGGTGGGTAGTTGTTTTCTACGTGTAGCCCTGCTTTCGGCAAGCAGAACTGAATGTACAGCGGGGAAGCGTCGCTTGTTTTGTACAAGTGATCTCGGCGATGTCGCCGAGATCACTTGTATGCAGTCTGCAGGTCTGCCATTCTCCATGAGGGTGAGGGGGGTATTTTGCGGGTAGGGGGGCGCATTAAGGAAACTGGCCTTGGGGCAGCAGAGAGTGTAAATCCGGCCCTGGAGACATACACAGCTTACCAGCACACACAAGGGTGGCTCCAAAGGACCCTGCAGGGGAAAGGAGCCACCCTAAAACAGGAAGTCAGAACCAGCACTCAGCTGATTCTGCAGGAAACTAAAACTTTTAGACTTCCAGGAGCAGCATCCATTGTAAGTGATTTCATCAGCATGTGAAATAGCTTAAAACCCCTTTGACTATAATATCACACGTTGTGTGAAGTCCCGCTTTATCTCTGGTAGAAGCCGGCGACGGAGCGCTCACCGCGGGTTCTTGTGTTCACAGATGGAGTTACAATTACAGGACGCAACAAAAGCAATTTAAATATTTCATCAGCCGCCGAGGCTGGGAATTCGCTGACAATCACAGTACCAGGGAAATACAAGCTGCTCAGTTTTAAATACCGATCGTCTCCTAACTGGGAACAATGGGCCGCGCAGTCATAATACAGACTTATCACCTCCCATCCCGCCTGCAGGATTTCTCCCGTGCTGCATCCATTCTTCGGATCACTCTCCTTCTATTCTATCGGGATCTGACTGTCCAATGACGTCTCATGTTGCCAGTTCTCACCATGTTCCATTATTCTCTTCTCCCATCTCCCTCTCTTCTCTAACAAATATCTCACTGGTCATATAGCTGGGCTGCCAGTCTCAAGTTCACTTGATACAATTGTGGGAAAAGGAGTATACTGTGAAGCTGAAGTCTTGGTCCTATACCATCTGAGACACCCTGGTGGACCTTAAATGTGATGGGCGCCTTCACTGGCCAATAGGGAAGGCTTGAGAAGTGGGAGCCTATAGGGCATACAACTTCAGCTGCATATATCTCAGATCTACTCATCTCATCTCAGAGGTAACTTTTGCTAAGATATTTTACTGTATTACTGGGCCAGGCATAGAAGGTGTGGTACTTTAAGGGTTAGTCCACCATGTAACCCACCCATACTCTTTCTTTTTAACAGTGAGGAACTCTTGAAGTAACTTTCAAGTCTCGAGGAACCCCGGCTGATAATTATTATCATAAAGTGGAAAATGTCCCACTTATATTGCTGGTCAGTAAAGGGCCCCTGACGTTGGTGGTCAGTGAAGTGCCTTCTTACATTGGTGGTCAGTGAAGTGCCTCCTTACATTGGTGGTCATTGAAGTGCCTCCTTACATTAGTGGTCAGTGAAGTGCCTCCTTACATTGCTAGTCAGTGAAGTCTCCCCTTATATTGGTGGTCAGTGAAGTGCCCCTTATATTGGCGGTGAGTGAAGTCTCCCCTTATATTGGTGGTCAGTGAAGTCTCCTCTTATTTTGGTGGTCAGTGAAGTCTCCCCTTACATTGGCGGTGAGTGAAGTGCCCCTTATATTGGCGGTGAGTGAAGTGCCTCCTTATACCAGTGGTCAGTGAAGGGCCCCTTACATTGGTGGTCAGTAAAGTGCCTCCTTACACTGATGGTCAGTGATGTTCCTTCCTACACTGGTGGTCAGTGAAGTGCCTACTTACATCTGTGGCCATTGGCGGTTTCCCTTACATTGGTGGTAGGTGGGAAGAATGCTCCTTACAGATAGCTATAGACAGTGTTGTCCAGTATCTGCGCACCGCCCAGTGACCATTCGAGCAGCATCGCCTCTGGTGGCAAATACCTTAGGGACTACCCTTCATAGGACGATTGCCAAGGACATGGTCTGATCTTTGACCTATGTGTGGCCAGCTATAAAAAGCTAAGCAACCCCAAAATTATGGTTATGGATAGGTGATGTTGAGCTACAACCAGCTTCTGGTCTTTTTTGGGGGGGCTCAGGTACTAGCAAGACCTAATAACACCATAAGGCTCCAAATGGTCAACATAGTTACATAGTATTTGAGGTTGAATAAAGACATTAGTCCATCAAGTCCAACCTATTAGGATCTCGTTCTAGGAGTACCCGTACCCCTGTATATTACGGTCCCTTAAGAAATCGTCCAAAAGTTTCTTGAACAATTCCACATTCTTTGCTGAAATCACCGCCTGTGGCTAATTTTAAATAGTTTATCGCCAATGTTGCTATCACCATTGAACATTTTGTACATGGAGATCATATCCCCCCTTAATCTCCTCACCTCCAATGCGAACATGTTTAAATTTAGTAGCCTCGTCTCGTAGCTCTGGTCCTCCATACCCCTAAT
>NW_017306381.1:808254-845846 GCF_000935625.1 Nanorana parkeri | reverse complement strand
TGGAATTTTTTTTCCACCAATTTTAGGTGGTGGCCTCTAGTTTTTGTAACGGAGTTAATTTTAAATAGTTTATCGCCAATGTTGCTATCACCATTGAACATTTTGTACATGGAGATCATATCCCCCCTTAATCTCCTCACCTCCAATGCGAACATGTTTACATTTAGTAGCCTCGTCTCGTAGCTCTGGTCCTCCATACCCCTAATTAGTTTGGTTGCCCTCCGCTGGACCTTTTCCAACTCGACATCTTTTCTTAGTACTGGTGACCAGAACTGGACCGCGTACTCCAGATGAGGTCGAACCAATTATATCGCTATTAACACCCTCCCCGATGTCATTAATAAATAAGTTGAACCATGTTTTCTTGGTGTCACATGCCCACAAAAGGACTTTTGGCTAGCTAAAACACAGAGGTAGAGAGATAGTATTGCAAACAATAGACATCATTTTAAATAAAAACACGCATGTTTTTGGATACATTCTACATATGTCATTAACACCTTGGGCTTTGATGCTTGCCTGGAGTTCATACAAATGGACTATTTGCAGCAACCAATGCCGTTCAAGCCAAGCTGTCTTCCTCTTATCTCCAACTCCCTAATGTATGGATTTACGCCACATAAAAGCCAGGAGCTATGTACCATCGTATGAATTATTAAGAGCGCTGCTTTGGCTGTGTGTTAAATGTTGCACTGCACATCTGTTAATGAGTAAAATGGGTGATGGCATCATTCACTTTCAGGAACAACAAGTTGCATTTGGGAGTTGCCGAAGGACCACAAGGCATGACTCTACCAGCTGACTCATGTAAATATCATAATACAGTCTAACGTTACTCCATTGCCTTCAACACACAACTCCAGATAACATCTGCTCCTTCTAAAGTTTCACAATTTCTTCAGGGAAGGGGGGGGGCAAGATTTATCTTAAACCAAAAAGATTCAAAGATATAGAAAAAAACAAATAAGTCCTACATAAAATATATCATATCTTACTTTTGAAACCAGGCAAAAACTTAAAAACCCTTTGCTGCTAGAGCCGTGTTTATTTCCACACGTTAAATGCAATTTTAGGCCTGAAAATTACTTGAAACCCCCACCCCCAGAATTATATAGTTCCTGAAATCCGAGACCATGCAGAATAAAATAGTGGAATTTGCAATTGTTTCATTAGTGCAACTGTTTACCAAATTTTCTATTAAATTAATTTCTGTGCACATAAACACAACATAATATCCAATTTTTTGGAGAAAATATAAAACATGAAGTTACGCCGAGTAAAAAGATACCAAACCTGTCAAACTTAAAAATTGTGTGTGCCTGTGAAATGGCAAAAAAACCCCCACAGCATCCAGAATTTTAGATGAGTTTAGAGTTAACAGTGAATGATGGCCCTAGAATTATTGATCTCACTCTGGGGTGTGTTGACATACCCAAAGTGTGCTCTGAACCCGGAATGAGTAAATCCTTGACGCATCCAGGTTCATTCAATGGAGGGGAGATCAGTGGAAGTAACTTCACTATACTCTCTCCCTTCTAACAGCCCACACCCACCATGGTGTTCCCAGGTCCAAAGGGGGCAGTAGAGCCCAGGATACATGGTGGGGGGTTTGCTCGCACTGAAACACTTTGAGTATAAACAGTTGGCTTTACCCAAGTAAGCAGACAGCAGTCTCACCCAATAATTAGGGGTCAGTCCACCCAAATCTTATAATTTAGCTTTTGGTGACTTTTGGAAGGTGTCTTCTGCATCTCTTGAGGTTGAAAACATCTCTCCATACCCGCTGTACCCATATACAATCCCCCTCTGGGCTTTTTCATATCGGGGTATGTTTTTACATTCTGAAAAGAGTAGGGAAGGATTAGACCCTTTCTAGAGCATATATGTCCTCACTGGGGAGATTCCTCCCCCCTCTTCATTTTTGTCCTGACAGATAGTGAAAGCAAATGCAAAATGTTAGAGGTGTTGCCTGAAAAAGGAGGTGATAGATAACATTTACTGTTACACCAGAACCCTGGTCCAGGGACTACCTCCCAAGCTGGGAATTTCATTCATTTTACAGAGATCCCCTCTGTTGTGTCTCCAGAACAGGAAGTAAAGTCAAATCTCCCCAGTGGGTGCTAGGTTCTTAACTGTTATGTTGACCAGCTTGCTTCCATACCTTCAGAGCCAGACTTCTGGAACAGGTATGGCAATCAGGAGAGTCAGAGAACAGCCCCCCCACCCCTTCATTGAGTCAAGAAGTTACACATGACAGCCAGACAATTATTTTCAGGAGGAGAGGTCAACAACGTGAGCCTCCATATCCTCTCAGGTTTCTTTAAATTATGAGGGATGTAAAATACAGAGTGTGAACACCTAGCACGTCAAGGAGGCAGGGACAGAGCCACAGACTACGTAAGGAAGACTTTAGAAAATGAATAGTCCAAGGGTGATCTACTTAACCTAGCTCCACACAATATGGCTGAATGGGGCCAGTCCAACCAACACCGAAATATCACTTTTGGTTGGACTGGCCCCATACAGCCATATTATGTGCATACTGGGTGTGTTCACCATGGCTTCCAAGAGCTATTCTAGGGCAGGAATTGAGGGGAAAGAGGAAAACCAATGCTAATATTTGAGTCAATGCAATGAGAGGTGTATGGAGCCTTTAACTGTACTTTGCTACAGACCACACTTATGGGTAGCTCAGTACAAAAATAAATAGACCCCCCCACCATTTCAATCCTGGAAAATAAATCACTGACGCCATAATTAGACCTCAATGTGGCTTTTAGGTTTCAGCACCAGGGAGACATGTATACAGCTTTAGTGGTTTCATTTCATGTTAGGCAGAAGGTTAAATCACATCTGTCAAAGATAGCTATGGTGTAGCCCTGCCAATGAAAACACCGCAGGAATTTAAAGGGGAATTTATCAGACGTTCCGGACTGCAACTGCTTGAAGCTGAGCAGGATTTTAAAGGCTTAGCACGTCGCAGAGAACTTCAGCTCACCGATCTTTAATGCTACAACACGGGGAGTAAGAAGCTAAGTGGGCTGAATCAATAAAACTCCAAAAAAAGAAAATGAGCACAAAACTCAAGTTGCTGCCCATGTAAACACCTCAATACACTCAACAGCCTATTTCCAGTTTTTCGGTCTGACCTTTAAAACAATCAGTAAGCAGGAATCACCAGCGCTTAGACAAATGCGTGTAGTATGAACGCTCTTTATTTTCTTGTCATAAAGCCAGCGTTTCGGTGGCCACGCAGGGTCCCTTCCTCAGGGCAACATAGTGACAATCAGTATTATTATTATACAGGATTTATATAGCGCCAACAGTTTGCGCAGCGCTTTTGCGGTTCAAACGCATTTATAATGGCAGCGCACAATCAAACATCAAGTACCACCCCCCATGACGTCACAATGACATCACATCCCGCCATAACCTATGAACAAAACCTGTCATGAGAAATAATACAGGATTTGCTATTGCCGACCTGTTTTTGGAATTTTCCAACCATATTTCAACCATGGTTTCTTAAATTATAAAAATGGGGTCTTGGGGATACTGAAAGTGAATTCCATTCCCAATGTGCATTAAAGTAGCTGAATGTGCTATGAAAAGCTTCATTCACTCATCATTCAATTGCCTACGTAACCAACTCTCGGTGGTGGTCTTACCTTCCTCTGAAAAGTCGATGATTCCCAAAAAGTGCAGAAGTTTAAGAGAGCTAAAGATGAGAAGAACAATGCCCAAAGTCTGGAATCCTTCCGAGTGCCACTCCTCCTCCAAGGACATACTGGGCAGCACCATAGCCCAGAGGACGGAGGTAGGACCCTGCTGCTCTCTCTTTCACCATCTACCATCTGGAGAAGCAAAACTAGCTGGCTCCATCCCTGCAGTCAGTAACTTTACTTGCGATCCCTTCCTCCATAAGTCCAGGATTTGGTTTTACATTTCTCAGATCTGAAGGAATCTTTTTTGGGTACCAAGAGATTGGCCAAGCCAGACAAGCGGACCTTTGATGCTTGCAGTAGCACCAAGGATGGGTACTTAGGTCTACAAAAGATCTTCTCCTTCTGGTGACCACTTGAAGTTGACTCTTTCTTGGCAAATGATATCCAAGTTTCCACGCCACGTTTGTTCTCAGGTTTTTAACTCTGCCAAGCCTGGAATTTCGGCTTGCCTGAAGTTCTACCCCCCAAATTTCTGCTAATCTTGCAGTTCTTCTCCAACACAGAGACAATCCATCTTTTCTCCCATGCCAGAAGATGTAAAAGACTTAAAGGAGAAGGGGAAGCTGGTGGAGTGTATGTAGGTTGCAAGTGAGCCTGCGAAGGGAGAGCCCATGTTACCCCTCCCTCCTGTGCACACTGCCTTTGTTGCTGTCACAGATATGCAAAGCTATGACTCCCCAGCTCCCGTCTCCTCTCCTCGCAGCTCTCCCTGACGCTGTTTGCATTAGCTGATTTCGCGCTGTATCACCTAATACTTTTGACATGAACTGGCAATTATGTGAAACAATGCTCGCAATTTTACTGTTGTCTGGCACGGCGAGGCAGACCAAATTAGTACTGAAACACAACTGAGAAAGTTGAGTACTTTCGTCTAGAAAGTTTAAAAATGACATAACCCTTAGACGCACACGCCACGTGCAAATTTGTTACTGCAGCTTGATAGTCTTCATCGGGATCATTTGGGTTGCTGGAGCTTTGGGGGGTGCCAAAAATGTTCAGCCTATTTTTGGACTTCTTTGCACGCCTTTACAGCTTTTGTCTTGAACTCCAGGCAAAAAGCTCAATATACCCAGTGGTGTCCCTAGCATTTTTGCCGCCTGAGCTGGAGGTGGTGGGGGGGACGGAACGGTGGTGGCGTTGCACGCAATCCAATCAGAGCAGCGGGAGGTGGGTAGAGGAGACAGTCCCACTGTTCTATCACAGATTGTGACTACGTTAGAATGTGTGACCAGTGACGTGATCACACATTCTAATGTAATCACGCCCATTTTTTCGGTGGTGGTGCACTCACAAAGTCGGATAGAAGTGAGATTTCAGGACTGATCAGCTGTTCCAGGGCAGATCGGTTCTCCTGCACATACCATCTGCTATGCCGATCTGCCTGGGAACAGCGGAAAAAGCTTTGAATTCTACACCTTTTGCCGGTCACACATTTTTACCCCAGGAAAAAAGGGGCGTGACTACGTTAGAATGTGTGACCAGTGACCGGTCACACATTCTAACGCAGTCACAATCTGTGATAGAACACCACCAAACACAAGAATGAAGATGCCCTCTGCATCTTCCCACCCAGCTGGGCAGGACGCCAGAGAAAGCATTCCAGGTTGTTAGGAGCTGGGCGGGGAGATGTGGTGGATGCATTCGTTTTCTTACATCAGTCTATTTCCCTTCATTTTAACTTGATGATCCTGCCAGTAACACACTTCCTGACCTAGGGTGACAACGCTGCTCCTCCATAGATACAATGCATTAAGTGAGCATTGTCACCCTAGGTCAGGAAGTGCGTTACTGGCAAGATCATTAAGTGACAACGCTGCTCCTCCATAGATACAGTGCAGTAAGTGAGCATTGTCAGCCTAGAACAGCCACCCGCTCTCCACAACACACAGAGGTGATGTTCTGTAGTTCACAGATCTGAACTGGGCAGAGCTAATAACACTGTTTGAGATCATTCATGTCAGGTATCTGTATAGAGCTGACATCTACACAGCACTTTCCATACATTTCACATGAGTCCCTGCCCCAAGAAGGTCCATATTGTACACGCACACGGGGCCAACTTAGACAAGAGGCAATCAACCTTCCGGCCAATCAACCTTCCGGCAAGTGCATGAGAACATGCAAACTCCTTACAGATAGCGTCCTGACCAGGATTCAAACCAGGGACCCCAGTGATGCAAGGCAGACGTGCTAACTACTACGCCACTGAGCTACCCTGTGGCTGTAATACAGCAGAATGCACAGGAAGTTAGGAGTGCTCTGGATTCCTGGCAGGATCAACAGGTATTTCTTTCACTTACTGAACAGATATACCAAAACGCTTTAAATGTTAATTTACAGACCAAAAAGGATGCATAGTTACATAGTATTTGGGGTTGAATAAAGACAAATGTCCATCAAGTCCAACCCATATCGGTCCACGCATCATCTCATTCTTAGGGATACTGGTACCCCTGGATATTACGGTCCCTCAAGAAATTGTCCAAACGTTTCTTGAACAAACAAACTACACTCTTGGCTGAAATCACTGCCGATGGCAGTGAGTTCCAGACCTTAACCGCTCTTACTGTAAAGAACCCTCTTTGCCCCTTGTTGCTGGAATTGTTTCTCCACCAACTTTAGGTGGTGGCCTCTAGTCTTTGTAATGGAATTAATCTCAAACACTTTGTTGCCAATGTTGCTGTCACCATTGAACTTTTTTACAAACTACCGATGTTAGACTGAACGGCCTATAGTTCCCTGGTTGGCATCTAGCCCCCTTTTTGAATATTGGAACTACTGTAGCCCTCCGCCAGTCACATCAATGCAATTTAGAGAAATTCATTGTTCGGGTTTGCAGATTTTAATCGGCATGTTAATTCTTGAGCACATTCTTACCAATGTTGGATCATTTGCTGTGGCACAGACATTTTGATGGAAGTTTTGTTGTGCCATGTTGGTGCTCTTTGCTGATATGTTATGGCATAGACGTGTGATTGCATGTGTAATTATCATTCTCACCACTAGGATTATAGCTGAGCTGGAGATTTTAGGGTTAATGAGGGTTACGGTTCAGGTTTATATTTAGTTCCCATCCCTTGCTGGTCCCATTTGCATTCTTGATGCAGATAAATGCATCGGAAACTATACACATCCTATGGAGCTGTTGTTATTTTCTTTCAGAGCGCTTTTAAAGTGTCCTGCAAGCAGTATTTTTTGGTACTTGGTCTAAAATGGATAATAACCGGAAAGTGCCTACAACCACATGTAATGCTCATACAAATAACGCACAGTTCATGCTTTCACGTGCATTTTAAATCAGGAAGTACCCGCTCCCTATAAAATACACTTACAAAACACATACAACAGCTGAAAACACATCAAAAGCTCATATAAAGACTATATATGTTGTGTCATGTGAATGTGAAGCGGTCTATAGGGGTCTATAGGGGTCTATAGGGGTTAGGTTTGGTGTAGGGTTTAGGATGACATCCATGGTTGGGCTCAGGTTCTAGGTTAGTTTTAGGGGTTCGGTTGGAGCAATGAAGATTTTTCCACCATATTTCTGAACTAAGACTAAACATAGAAATTTCCCATGACATAAATCTAAGGCCTGTGTAACCTTCTGCATCCACAAGCATGAAAACGGTGAATAGGAGGGCAGTATTGTTACAGGTATTTATATAGCGCCGTCAATAGTACGCAGTGTTTTTTACATTCACATCAGCCCCTGCCCTCAAGGAGCTTACAATCTAAACACCCTATCTCATAAGCATGCATACATGGGCCAATTAACCTTCCAGCATGTCATTGGAGTGTGTGAGAAAACCCACACAAGCACAGGAAGAACATGCAAACTCCATGCAGATAGTGACCTGGTTGAAATTCAAACCAGGGACCCCCAGTGCTGCAAGGCAGAAGCGCTAACCACTGCGCCACTGTGCTGCCCCGTGCAGATTGCCCCTTCTGATGTAAAGTTTCCTTCGATGAGTTTTATTGGAGGCTCTAAAAACCTTCTTAGTATTGGTATTTTGGTTCGCAGTATGTTGGAGAGAGCAAGGAGCCTCTGTGCAGTGTGTTTGAGCATCACAAGCAGATGGGTTCCAGGACCAGCAGATTATTGAGAAAATAAACTGGGCTGGTGCAGTACAGCTATGCCAGGATAAAAGACTGGTGCCGTATCACTATGCCAGGATGGACGACTGGTGCCGTATCACTATGCCAGGATGGAAGACTGGTGCCGTATCACTATGCCAGGATAAAAGACTGGTGCAGTACATCTATGCCAGGATAAAAGACTGGTGCAGTACATCTATGCCAGGATAAAAGACTGGTGCAGTACATCTATGCCAGGATAAAAGACTGGTGCAGTACATCTATGCCAGGATAAAAGACTGGTGCAGTACATCTATGCCAGGATAAAAGACTGGTGCAGTACATCTATGCCAGGATAAAAGACTGGTGCAGTACATCTATGCCAGGATAAAAGACTGATGCAGTACAACTATGCCAGGATAAAAGACTGGTGCAGTACAACTATGCCAGGATAAAAGACTGGTGCAGTACATCTATGCCAGGATAAAAGACTGATGCAGTACATCTATGCCAGGATAAAAGACTGATGCAGTACAACTATGCCAGGATAAAAGACTGGTGCAGTACAACTATGCCAGGATAAAAGACTGGTGCAGTACATCTATGCCAGGATAAAAGACTGATGCAGTACATCTATGCCAGGATAAAAGACTGGTGCAGTACAACTATGCCAGGATAAAAGACTGGTGCAGTACATCTATGCCAGGATAAAAGACTGATGCAGTACAACTATGCCAGGATAAAAGACTGGTGCAGTACAACTATGCCAGGATAAAAGACTGATGCAGTACAACTATGCCAGGATAAAAGACTGGTGCAGTACAACTATACCAGGATAAAAGACCGGTACAGTACAACTATGCCAGGATAAAAGACCGGTGCAGTACAACTATGCCAGGATAAAAGACTGGTGCAGTACAACTATGCCAGGATAAAAGACTGGTGCAGTACAACTATGCCAGGATAAAAGACTGATGCAGTACAGCTATGCCAGGATAAAAGACTGGTGCCGTATCACTATACCAGGATGGAAGACAGGTGCAGTACAGCTATGCCAGGATAAAAGACTGGTGCAGTACAGCCATGCCGGGATGAAAGACTGGTGCAGTACAGGGAATTAAGGACAGGGACCCCCAGTGCTACAGCTATGCCAGGATGAAAGGTTGGTGCAGTACAGCCATGCCGGGATGAAAGACTGGTGCAGTACAGCTATGTCAGGATGAAAGGTTGGTGCAGTACAGCTATGCCAGGATGAAAGGTTGGTGCAGTACAGCCATGCCGGGATGAAAGACTGGTGCAGTACAGCTATGTCAGGATGACATGGGTTATGGGGGGTGATACCCCCATAACCTGGATGGTCTCACCGACATACCTACAAACAATGACCTGGTCCAACACAGATCAGACCTCCTTGCCTTGCTGCTGAACTAAGTGGGCCATACTGCAAGCAGACATTCTACGGAGGCCTTTGCTGGACAAACCATGACAGAGAGCAGCTGTGTAGAATGATAAATAATGGCTTGTCCAGCAAATTCACCGCCATGGCTGTGTATGTGACAGGTACTCTTTTACAGATGATTGCTGATTGAGATATTGATCCGGAGCAGAAGTCACCTTCTCAATATTGATGATAGATTAGGCATAAAACTGCCTGATCACAATACGTCCGGGTGCTTTAAAAGCACCTTCAGGAATAACAGAACTCGGTGCAGAAAGTTCTCTGTGCTAATATCTGTCCTCATGTCTAGGTTTTAGTTCTCGCAGACCCTGTGTGAAAGATAAACTACTGCAGTTTCCAGTACTGGACCAGGTCCAGTATCCGCCCCATCAGTACAGGCAACTGCCTCCTTCTTCTGCCTGTCGCATTACAAAGCAGGCACCTCTGCAAGAAGACTGATTTCAGTCTCCAGCTGGTATGTGTAAAACCAGCATATTGATAGGATGCAGTTAAAGTTAAACTCTAGGCCAGGCATAGGCAACCTCGGCACTCCAGCTATGTGGGAGTCATGCCTGTGGCTGTCACAGTCTTGCAATGCATCATGGGACTTGTAGCCTACAACAGCCGGAGGGCCAAGGCTCTAGGCAGATATAAAAGACAAAATTGTTCCAGCTCTGCAATCACTAATACAGCATTCATTTTTTTTAAAGCATGCAGTGTAAGAACCTGAATGTGACCCGGTATCAGCCTCTCGCGGTCCCTGGGCAGCAGGCTTCGAGCGTGAGCGGAAGGAGCAGCACAAGGATCCAATCAGTTCATGTGCTGACCAGAAGCATGCTGATAGGAGGAGAAAGCAGAGTGGCAGAGAGATGAGCTCATCACTGTGCTACTTGTCTGTCCAGTCACAGACTGGATGTGGGTTGAATAATGCCAGCCTTTAGACTGAGGACATCTAATGGCAGAACAATAGTACTGCAGGGGAAATCTCTGAATTGAAGTTGAATGTTGCAGCAAAAGCTGGTTTTGTTGTATTCATTTTTAATGGGCTGTTCATTTTTGGGGGCATAGCTTGATGAAAATGGGTAGGGCAAGGAAGGCTGTCATCCATAAAGGTCTTTGACCCGGGTGAGAATTTGTCACAAATTCCCACAGACAGGAAGTTTGATGTCTGTTTGTTGCGAGAGATGTTTTCGTGCCAATTGGATTCATTAGTAACTGATATAGGTTAGTGAATGACATCATCAAGATCGAATGACCTCCAGACTAAATAACAAAACATCACATGACTTCTCCAAGTAGCACCAGCCTCCATACTGTACGATACTTCCTTCGTAGCCCAGGAACTAAGTGGCGTCTAATTAATTTGCTTCCTTTGTCCTCCTATCATGGAAAGCATAATTCAATCAGAAATGGTATGTCATTAACCCGTCCTGCGCCGGGCGGGCGCCTGTCGCTTCAACAAGCAAGGCACTGACTTTTTTCTGTCCTTCAAGGGGTTAAATTAATGAGTTCATTGGAAGGCCATCGATCCATTATGGCTGAAAACCTAAGTGGTGAAAAGGGGTCTAATGTGAATTGCAGCTCCGAGCAGATCCGCGGCCACTGAGCTTCGCACGTTCTGCCGTTCCGAGCGTCGATTTGTCACTAGCAACCCCAGGAGGTTTCATATTGTGCGTTCAAGCCAGAAACGACAAGCAAAAGTCAGCTGGGTATTCAGCAGGATTTCCATTCCCAATATTCCGGCTATTTTTATCATGTATTCTGTTCTTTACTGAGGAGCAGACCTGCAATGTCGTTTTTTAACCCTTCTCTTCTTCCCCTTCTTTTTTCCTTCCCTTCCTTCTTTTACGTCATTTTTTTTTCTCTTTCCTTTCGTTCTTACTTTGCCTTCCCTTCCCTTTCTTCTCTTTTATAATAATTATCCTTTTCTTTCTATTATGAATATCCTTTCCCTTATTTCTTTCCCTTCTTTCATTCCTTCCCTCCCCCTCCTTCCTAGTTACCATTTGTTTTTCCTTTGCCTTCCTTCTTTCCCTCCTTTTTCCTTCTCTTTTTATTTCCATTCCCTTCTTTGTTTACCTTTCTTCTTTGCACTTTATTCCTCTTATCCTTTCCATGTTCCTGTTTTCCTTTCCTTTCCCCTTCCATCCTTCCTTTACTATCCCTTCCTTCTTTTACTTCATTTTGGGGTTTTTTTCTCTTTCCTTTCCTTCTTATGTTGTCTTTCCTTTCCTTTCTATAATAATTATAATTTCCTTTCCCTTATTTCTTTTACTTCTTTCTCTCATTCTTCTTTTCTTCCTTCATCTCCTTTCCTCCTAACTTCAATTTGTTTTTCATTTACCTTCCTTTTTTTCCTTCTTTTCTTTTTATTTCCATTCCCCTCTTTGTTTTTCTTCCCTTTCCTTCCTTCTTTCCTTTTTATTCCTCCTACCCTTTCCTGATATTTTCCCTTTCCCTGTTTTCCTTTCCATTCCCCTGCAATCCTCCCCCTGTCTTCCTTTCATTTCCCTTCCTTCTTTCACTTCCTTTTCCATCCCTTTCTTTCTCTTCCTTTTTTTCTCCATTTCTTTCACTCCCTTTTCCCTCCCTTTCTTTCACATCCCTTTCCCTCCCTTTTCTCTCCCTTTCTTTCTCTTCCCTTTCCTTTTTTCATTTTGAACTTGGGACTTTGGGTTCATGGGATTGGGAGCTGTGTTTGATATTCAGGTTTTTTTTTGTCACAGCATTGGTGGGTCCTTGACGGTGTAAAAAAACTAAATTTGTAAGTTTATGTTCGGGACGGGTTGTTGTTTCCTTTCAATATTCAACCCAAGTAAGGACAGCATTGGGGGTTATTAGAAGATTTCTTTCAGCGTCTCATCCTGTGTTATGATGGGCGGCAGTTCTATTATTAGCTTTCCTTTCTCTTCTAGAGTTGGATTGCATAGTGAATGACTCTTGGGTGAAACTGCCAAAACTCGTCCAGAATGGTGAACACAGAATGGGGACCGAGCATGCAAACTGTACAAAAGTACCTCCAGGTACTTTTGGATCTGCAAACTGCCCTCTTGTATATATTTGTTTGTGTACACTATAACTGCCCCATCACAACTACCTCACCACCTTTATTTGCTGGTTTAATGGTAATGGATTGATTATTGCGTAGATTGTAGTGCAGTGGTGTAACTCCCGTTCGCTTGGTGTAACTCCTCTTCCAGTGGCGTAGCATCGGTTCCAGTGGTGTAACTACCGTTTCAGTGGTATAAAGTCTCTTCTAGTGGCGTAATTTCTCTTCTAGTGGAGTAACTTCCGTTCCAGTGGCGTAACTCCCGTTCCAGTGGAGTAACTCCTGTTCCAGTGTTATAAAGTCTGTTCCAGTGGTGTAAGTCCTGTTGAAGCGGTGTAACTCTCGTTTCAGTGGTGTAACTCCTGTTCCAGTGGTGTAAGTCCCGTTCCAGTGGCGTAACTCCCGTTCCAGTGGCGTAACTCCTGTTCCAGTGTTATAAAGTCTGTTCCAGTGGCGTAACTCCTGTTCCAGTGGTATAAAGTCTGTTCCGGTACTGTAACTGCCCTGCAGTGGTGTAACATCTGTTCCAATTTTATTTTTTTGCTGGGTGGCTATCAGGGATGTAACTCACAGCCTGAAGCTGGTCATATATATGTGTCCAGTTTAGGGTTCTGTCCTGCTGGAAATGTGACGTTCCTGCTCTTTTTCTTCTTGTCACATTTCATTGCCATACAATCCTCCATGACTGTGTTTGTGCAAGTGCAATAAGGCGGCTACAATCACCTTAACCCTGTACACAAGAGAAGCATAAAAATCACTGTAAGAGAATACGAAACATGTGCTATGAATCAACTATACGTTGTCTTTAAATGGAGCCTGTATAGATAGAAGCTAGATAAGTCCTCTACCCCTTAGACTTTCACTTACAAAGAACAACGGGCAGCCAGAGAAGTGTTGGTACATGTGAGCTGCCTAGGTCTTGCGGGTCATAAAGAATAATGACCAGCCTGAGGCAGCTCCCCCCCACCTGGTCTCAGTTTGTGGTCCCTGCCCTGTCCCCATTACAGCTTTAAGATACAAAGAAATTGCTGAGTTCAGCAAGTAATTGTCTATTGTTTGCAAGATAGCCCACAGTCAGCCCAATGCTTTTTTTAAAAACATAGTTATCCTTTATCTGTGTATGAGGACTTTTTCATATCGGAACATTATATTACTATGGCCAAAATGGCCCTGAATAATAATCTGAGCAGCTCAACAAGAACCTGATTCAACCCACATGGACTTCCAAAACTCACAGATATAATATATATATATAACAATATACAACAAAAGGTATGTCAGTCTTTACTATACAATGCTATTAAATAAGCTACAAACGGCAATGTAATCTGATTGTGAAAATTATTGCAGGTTCAGTTCTAAGTTGTGGATCGTTTTACTTTGCCCGAGAGCCACCAAACTTTCATTTTCTAACTGTTTATCTCTACTGCGGGTTTGAATCTAATTTGTGGATTTTGCGCAGCATAGAGCAGCCTGAATGATAAATGGTGCTGGCCATGAACAAGGCAATTGTTAGGCAATTTAAACTACTTGGGATCAACTTCAAATGCGAAAATAGCTGAATGGGTCAAGGCAAGCAGCCACTGATATTTTAGATCAGTTTACAGCGGTAGATTGCCTTCATTTGTTGGGTCGTTTTGCAATTGCAAACTGGTTAAAAATGCCACGTAAATGGCCAGCATTGTGCGTCAATGATCACAGTCTTAGCAACAACCCGCTGTAAGCCAAAATTCCTGAAAGGAAGGTGTTTTTCTTGGGACACATCTCAGAAACTTCTAATCTATATAGTTTTAGGCAAAAGTTGTCATGCTGTTGGCCATTTTGCTGCCTACCGGACAGACCTTATAGATGGCCCTACAGGCAACTGAAGGTGTGCGCTCGGCAGGCTGACGCTAAGATACTGCTTCTCAATTAGCAGCTGGGCTCAAATAGAGTTGGGCTCAAATAGGATACTCACTTGTCCAGTGAATCCAGCGTCATCCTACTGTAAGCCGCTGATCCCCAACCACACTTTGGGCCATCTTCCTTTCTGATATGACCGAGACGCAGCTTTCTCTTCCTGGTTCAAGCAGCGGGCCCCCTGATGACATGCTGCCAGGTCTTCCCTTCTCCAGCCGCTCTCTGTCAGCTGATGCCTCCTGAGACACCTGATGTGGATATCCCAGGTGGCTGCTGGAGCATGTCATTATCGCCGAGGCGAGAATGGAGGGAAGGGGGCGGGGCAGACCAGAAACATGAATTAAAAAAGGTTAACAAATTCCTTCCTTTCTTTTTTGGTTGGTTCCTCTCTTTATGTGTCCTTTAAGTTCTTTTTGCCCAATTGTTTTTTTCTCCTTGGTAGACCCACATGGCTGACGCTAAGCCTAGGTCCACGCATTTTACGTGTTTTTGCTTTTAAAAATGCACATTAACACACGTTTCTCACTGCATAGAGATGTGCAGGCGTCCAATGAGAAGCAGAAACAGCCATGACCTAAGTTCCTGCTCCTGTTTTTGAGGAGAGCATTTCTCACAAGACAGTGTTGCATTGTTGAGTATGGATCCCTCTATCCGGCGTGCCGTGGCAACCGTAGACATAACTATGCTTCAAATTTGTGCACCAATGGTCCACCAGACACTCCTGCGACTGCCTGTACTCTTGTAGTTTGCATGCCTCTGATCATAGAGGCAGACCTGGGCTTGGACCAGTCTAATGAAGTCCTCAGAAGACATGTGGTTCAGTGTTGAGTCCTCCATCTTGATCCCAGTGTGCTGTGTGACAGAGGGAAGTCCTCTCTCCATGCTGTGTAAACCGCGTGGTTATCGCTAATCACACGGGATGCACCTCAAAATAGCTTTGGCATCTTTTCTCGCAAAGGGTGTTTTTTCTACGTGTGACACAACGCTAAGGTGTGAACAGTTGCCATTGACTTAAATGGAAATGTGTACGCTCAGGTGTGATCTAGGCCTTAGGGTTCCCTGCTCTTCCTGAGCAGTCAGGTGGAGGTAGGGTTCAAAAGATCCAAAGTGCCTTAGTGTAAAATAGATTTTGGAATTACATTACAACCCCCTATGTGGCTTGTTGGCTATTTAATCCGCTTCCGTTAAATAAACTGCATGCAATCGAGTTAAATTCATCATCCGTGGCTTCCTCTACACTGGCTCTATCTATGTGTATGGGTGAGAAGGTTAAAGCATTTTCTTTTTCTTTTTTTTGGACCTTTTTATAATACGATGTAATCCTTTTTGCCCCATGGCTGTCTTTTGGCAGATCTGAGTTTTAAATGGAGTAATTAAAAAAACATAAACACGCTTTATGCCAGCCAAATCCATAATGCATTACGCCATAGGAAACAGGAATCCCTGACTTGTACCTCAGTGGCTGTGCAGTACGAGGGAGAAGCTGTATCAAGGATATTCTCAGCTTGGTACCTTGATATCAACCTCTCACTGGCAGCCAGCTCATTTGACACACGTTGGGCCAGATTTAGTAAAGTATATGCATGTATGCCGTTGCATTGAGGGCACATAGAGAAGCAACTCATACCCCCATGGAAATGACTGTATACGCGCGAGGCATGTGGGCACAGACTATCTTGTATGCTTGTAGAACTTATAACAAGTTTGGTTTGGACTCTACGCTCCAGAGTCCGTAAGTACACCAGTTAAGTCATGGCGTGACGCCCACGCCAATTGCTATAATGGCCCGCATCCTGCAAAACTTCACTGTGGCTGTGTAGCATCATCATGCTGGCAATGGTGAGCGATCATTGGTGAGCGTGGCCACGTGAACACGCTGACCAAGGTGTGGCTCAGAAGGAATTCTGATTGACAAGCCTGGTCACAAGGCTGCGCTGATCAAAGACCAACAAATTGGTTGGCAGCACGCAAAAAAAATGCACCTGTAGCATTTTCAGAATCACAGCACACCCCAACATGCATTTTACCTCCATTCACTTCTACATAAGGGCAAAAGTGCTGAACCCCCCCACTAAGGCTTCCATTGCCATTGCCCTGAACCCTCTACTTAAGCCAACAATGAGGCCATTGTCCTTCAACATTCCTAGAGGACAATGCTGAATGTCGGAACACCGAATGGAGAGATGTGGAAGATGTACTTCTAGTTGTCAATGAACCTGGAAGTACATAGTCCTTAGCACTTCCAGGTTCATGCTTTGTGTAGTGCCAGATGCTGGAAGAGAAGTAGGCTGGGGACATCGCAGATCTCTATCTCCAGCATGCAGTGGAAACCCCTGACAGCTCCATAAAGATGACCAGTCACCTTTGAATATACAGTCACCAGTAATAAAGGTACATCATAAAAATAAAGTGAAATAAAGAAATAAAGTAAAACAATATTAAATATATTCTAACATAAAAAAATGTTACATGTTCAGGAATAATTTTAAGATGATAATTTTACTATAATGTTAAATATACAAAGCTATGAAAAAGGCTACAGTGCTGGTAAGGAGAGAAAGTGCAAGTCACCCTTTTACAGTTTTCCGCACTTGAGATTATATTGTAAGCCCTCAGGGGCAGGGCCCTCACCATCTTGTCTTGAATTGCATTGTAATGTCTTCCTTATATTGTAAAGCGCTGCGCAAACTATTGGAGCTATATAAATCCTGAATAATAATAATAATTATATATATACTGTATATATACATGTGTATATATATATATATATATATTATAATTTTTACATATATTTGTATATATTTTATTTATTACGTATACTGTGTATATAATGTATATAGTGGTGAATGGTCCGGACACCTGGAGGCAGAGCTCGGCAGCAAAAGGGTTAAAAAGTGAAGAGAGTAGTAACAGATAAAAATTGAATGTTGTATCACCTAACACTCACATCTGATAAATATTTAGAAAACTGTTCCTTTTTCGAAAAGCGAGGATTACAATTTTTAGGCGTCGATACAATTTTTACAATCCCCTCTCTTCTGCCTCTTGTTTGTTTGAATCTGGGTTGGGCTGAATGAAAAATCTTGCCATCTGACTGTGACCTGACCACCCTTGGGTTCTTCATCTGGCAGCGCCATCTGACGTCCTCCTGCGGGAGCAGCTCAGAGCTCCAGAGGCGCGGACCCCGTTTCTGGTGCCGGTATGAAGCCCATTAGGGGAATGTGTTTAATAAGCAATTTTCTGCCACAATATATTTTCCATGTCTTTTCCCTGAGTAAGCTGGAGGGTTCCACACGTAAAAGAGTCACCTCAGCAAGTGCCGCATGGTGTGTATATTGATCATTCCAAACTGTGCACGTCAACACATTGGCTGGCTTTACTACATCTATGCCTCAGGGCATGCTGGGAAACACCATATACAAGAGTAGCATTGTTCACCCATTCCCTGTTCTTTCTTAAAGCCCAGCTACAGAAAATAGATAGGGCGGGCATAGGTTACAGGCTCTGGAAATTTCACCCCACTTCCTGTTCTGGTGGAAGGGTGTCACAGGGACAGGAAATGATGGGCAAATGCTCTAAGATGTCAGCAACCAAAACACTATTTTCAGCAGAGCTGGCAAGATTATAACTTCTGTGTGGTTTGTTTTGCTGCCCTTGTCTTGGTGTCACCCATTCTTTTAATTTCATGCTAT
The DNA here is from genome assembly GCF_000935625.1 of Nanorana parkeri. NCBI lineage: Eukaryota > Metazoa > Chordata > Amphibia > Anura > Dicroglossidae > Nanorana > Nanorana parkeri. Next base: position 827,969 of record NW_017306381.1, on the reverse strand, counting down.
GGTGTCACAGGGTGAAGAAGGATAGCAACAAATCCGGGTCGCTAAACTGGCTTTCATCTGCAAGTGGTCAGGTGACTTTAGAGCCCTCGGTCACTTGTATATTGCCAAAAGGGTGCCTCCTCTACCACCTCTGCTGAGTATTCTGGGTTTTGCTGTCCTTCATGTGGCCCCAGGACCAGTAAGGCAGGTCTCTGCTGCTGGATTGGAGGGAAGCCAGCACACTTCCAGTTACTGATCTCCCCTCCGATTACTGAATCCAGAAGCGACCAGAAATGTGTCACTTCTGGGTTTCAGTCTGCCATTTCTCCAGCTGCTGCAGCCAGAGAAGGTGGTGGAGCAGAACCTGTGGCCTCCATAGGTGACAATAGGGGTCTAATAGACCCCTAATGTTTCCATAAAGAGGACCTGTCACATCATCTATTCTGTCACATAGGGGGCTTATTACCTTTCCATGAAATAAAGTTAAGTGTTAAAAAAAAGTGTCAAACATTAAAGTGATATGTAATGAATAAAAAGAAAAATGTTCAAAGCCCTCCACCCCCATGTACATACAAATGCAATCCCACGTCGGGTACGCCTACGCGCAAAATCGACAATTGCGCCACACGTGTTCAGGGATGTCTTTAATGAGGGGCAAAAGTAGCAGTTGCCTCAGTTCCCATTCATTGTTGTGGTGTCCAAAGCAGCTGCCCCTTAGCCCGCAAAAGATACACACGTGGCACCGTTCTGCTTACTGTGCGATTGGCATCGGTGTATGCAAGAATTAAAAAACTGTTCCAGACCAGAAGTGGCTAATAATGAATGTCAGCGCATGGCACGTTTAACCACTTGCCGTCCGCCCGTAGTAAAAAAACGGACGGACGGCACTGCAGCATTGGCGGGTTGCCGTCGCCAGACGGCATTTTTTTCTGCTCGCGCGCGCCCTGTGTCTTTTTACCCGACGTGACCCCATCTTTTATATTTTACCAAAAAATTGGGTAATAATAAATGTTTTATCATTTAATATAGGGGAAACTGTTTGTTTTTTTAAATTTCGGTAATTTTTCCTTAATATAGTAAAAAAATAAAAACCCCAGTGGTGAATAAATACCACCAAAAGAAAGCTCTATCTGTCCCCAAAAAAGGGTATAAAATTCATTTCAGTACAGCGCTGCATGACGGAATAAATGTCAGTCAAAGTACCGCAGCGCTGAATACTGAAAAATGGCCTGGATGGGAAGGGGGTTTAACACCCCGGATGTCAACTGGTTAAAAGCATGTTACGGGTGTCGCATTATCTCACGCGCTGTGGATTGAACAACCCCTAAAATGTAGGGGAGGAATCGATTTGATTGCCGCTGGGTAATAAACACATTTTATTTTTACTCCACGCGTCCAGCACACGTCAATCTCATTCCAATGACTTCCTAAGAACAGGCCGCTCTTTATTTATAACCACAAGTTCATTAGGATGCAGAGCAGTCTTCCTCCTTCGGCTTCATTTGCGCTTGATGTACCGGCAAATGGATGCGTTTAACTCATGTTAATGCACGTGCGGTTTTGATTAATGTTCTAAAAATTCTCTTGGCAATCTATTTTTTTTTTTTCCAAGTAAACCTGTCATGATGGAAATATGTAGGCATACACTGCTGACCACCTTCTGAAAATGCTGGTTGCCCGGCAGTCACTCTGATACTTTGGCTTTCAGAGTTAATGATCCGGAGGAAGAAAGTCAACAAAGAGTTCTGGCTTCACTCTGACCCGAATTGCTGTTTGCTTATTCCAGGTCGGTGACTCAAAAAGCCTTGACACCAGAGATAGCCATGGAACAAGCATTTCAGAAGAAGGTCAGCAATGGCTGAAGGTTTCCTATTGACTATTGTAAGCAGGCAGTGAATGTTACAACCTAATGCAGAGTTACAACCTAATGCTCTTGAGTACTTGCGCCCAGTTTCAGTGGTGGTGGTGGTGGGGTCTGCTCCATTTTGTCCCCTGTTTTCTTGCGCCCATTCCCAATTAAATTCTGATCCAGGTTGGCTGAGCGTATCCAACTGTCCACACATATGGCCTCAAACACAAGCATTAAAGGACACTGAAGTGGCACCCTAATCATACTACAGAGCCCATTTGGCTTCAAAGCCTATGAGGCCATTCAGTCTCAGGGCTGGTTATCAGACATCTTGACCTTTTGAGCACACCATTTGCAGAAAGTGGAGGAGCCACCCTTGTGGTGGATTACAATAAGTGCAGAACAAGCAGCTGTCCGGGAACCTGTGGCCTGGATGATTGTGTCCCCTGCCATGCTCTGTGGTCCCTTCCTCCAACCCCTACATCAATATAGGACATAAGAGTAACATAGGGGTTGGAGCATTGAACTACGGCCCACGGCAGGGGACATGAAGAAGAGTCTTACGTAGGCCGCAGCAATGGGACAAATGAAAGGTAGAAGACACGAGGTGATTATACTCCTTTGTCTATTACAGGGAACGTTCCTGGTGACTGTTCTTTAATCTGACCGGGTCACTTTAAGACTTTCTTTGGAAGGTGATCTGCAATAGCAGCCATTGTTCTGCTCTCAATAAAGGTGAAAAATTGAAACATTTCCTTCCAAATCCTTCAGAAATGATTCCCAAAATCATATAAGAAGAAAAACACAAATGTCTGTGTGTCTGGGGCCCATGTTACCATTCTTCTTCAACCATTGAGCTAAGGAACATTCCCTTGAAGGGGACCAATGTTTACTCGGAGCTGGTTCTCCCAATATGGCGCCTCTAATAAGGCGGCTCCAGTAGCATGATGGCACGTCTAGTCTTCTGGATCCCTCACCAGGACGGGCAGGCACAGCGAGACAATGGACACAATGAGCATCCAGGAATGAATGCAAACAGGACAATAGGGACAGATGGGCTACATCGCAGTGATTAATGTCCTCGTGTGCGTTATCATTTACATAAAGATAATTATTCTCAGATAAAAATAGGAATTAATCTGATATTGTGCTGAGGCCGGTCAGAACCATTAGCTGATCCCCCCCGAAAAACTAATGTGATTTCTTATGAGTAATTAAACAGATTGGAGCATTTCAATTATCTTCGGCCTTATGAATCTTTCCTATTATTCCTATTTTCTATTGTCCTTCAGGATCCTCCTTCTCCAGTGTGGGCTCGCTAGGGCTAAGATCATGTAGTGCCCCTTTATGTGTCCTCGTGTGCTATGGACTAAAGCGGATGAAAACCCAATCTCTAAAATTAGCCCTGATATGTCAATTCAAATTCATTAAAATAATACCTAGTGATCCTGCCATGAAGATCCTTGTTCAGGCACTTTCTGCTATAGGGTGACAACGCTCTGTCCTTGTCTCTCAATTCAGCTCCTGCGTTGTCACCCATATCACAGGGACTTCCTATAGAGAATACAAGTGCTCATTTCAGCACTCATTGCGCAGTCATGGTCCACCGTAAGAAATGCCATGCGGCCATCGCTGTAGTGCATGCAGATAGGGAAGTGGCTAAAATTGGCTGCAGGAGACATGTGCTTTATTATTTTAAAGGCAACCTGTACTGGGGTATAGAGAGGCTGTCATTGCTGAACTCTTCTTCCTAAAATTCTACCTGTCTGGATGTCATGCCGATCCAGCAGCTTCAGTCATTTCTGAGGAACTGACCTGGAACAAGTTTGCAAATCAACAAGAGGGGATTGTCTCTGGACAACGGTTGGGCGATCTAATATTTTGTTCTTGTGAGTACATCTGATTAGAGATTATTATCTGTATTCATGTAATTTATTGCACTGGACTGGTGCGCTCTTTATCGTCCACTATGCCATTGGCCACAGGTCTTGTAACATCCTCTCTATTTTCAGTGAGCAGCAGTGTAATAACACCACCACCTGCTGTAGCGGGTGGACCCAGGTGTCTCAGACTTCTGCTCTGACCAGCGCACTTACATAGCATTGTTTGAGAGACAGATCTGGAGTCTCCTGGCCCATCCCACCCACCATAACCTCATACTGTGACTGACAGGTCAGGGGTCTCCAAGCCTGTCGTGCCCACCATGACCTCACACTGTGATTGACAGGCCAGGAGTCTCTACGTCCATACCACCCACCATGACCTCACACTGTGACTGACAGGTCAAGAGTCTCCAAGCCTGTCGTGCCCACCATGACCTCACACTGTGATTGACAGGCCAGGAGTCTCTACGTCCATACCACCCACCATGACCTCACACTGTGACTGACAGGTCAAGAGTCTCCAAGCCTGTCGTGCCCACCATGACCTCACACTGTGATTGACTGGCCAGGAGTCTCCACGTCCATACCACCCACCATGACCTCACACTGTGATTGACAGGTCAGGAGTCTCCACATCCGTACCACACACTATGACCTCACACTGTGACTGAAAGGTCAAGAGTCTCCAAGCCTGTCTTGCCCACCATGACCTCACACTGTGACTGAAAGGTCAAGAGTCTCCAAGCCTGTCGTGCTCACCATGACCTCACATTGAGATCGACAGGTCAGCAGTCTCCTAGCCTGTCATGCCTACCATGACCTCACACTGTGATTGACATGCCAGGAATCTCCACGTCCGTACCACCCACCATGACGTCACAATGTGACTGACAGGCCAGAAGACTCCAAGCCTGTTGTGCCCTCCAATGCCTGCAATCGGCAGACTATGCAGATTATTACATTGCAACATACCTGCCCACCCAGTCCCACCTGCTGGTTTCAGAATTCCCATTGCATGCTGATTTCTCATAGTAGTGCCGCACACACTCTAAATATGGGTGCAACATGAAATATGGTCCAAAAGGTGAACTTAGCCTTTAAAAATGGCTGCTTAGCATTCTATTTGTTCTTTTCTGAAAGCTCCAAAACTGAAGCTTTTCCAGTCATTTCCAGGGAGGGGCTGGGGAGTTAATGTTTACCATAATTAACCCTATCTATACTGTACTGCCAGATCTCATTATATGTTATAAACTAGATCTGCACATTGTCTCTCCTAACAAAGGGTTAAAGATGGAGAAGTTAGTCTTCTTGCATTGTATCTTAATGAGGGGCAAACTCACTCTGTCCCCGCTTTGCCTTGGGGACAGACTCACTTTGGAATTGTTCAGAGTAGCTTGCAAAGGTTTGCTCCAAGGAAACATATAAAAAAGGTAAAAAAAAGATAAGTCTGAATTATTTTTAGGTGTGCTGTGTGAATAGGAACGCATGACAAATATATAACTTTGACGTCAGACGTGGAACTACACTTTAAGACGCTGACTGTTGTTTTGCTGTCTGTCCACTAGAGGGCAGCGTCTGCACAGGAATCAATGCACTCATTTTGGCATGAACAGAGGCGATGTGGCGCTCTTTAAATATTAACATTGAAAAGTGCTAAAATATTCAGCGTCCAATATTTACACAGACGAAGCTGCTGGAGGCGAAGTGGAAGAAGTTCCAAGTTTTGCTGAGCCGGCCCCAAATTTGGAATTCGGGGGCTCTGAGAATTCTGAATCGAAGGGAGTCATCGCCGTCGTCTTATTCTGCCAATCTACAGCAGAAGCACCACAAAGCTCAGCAAACCATTATTACCATTTGCCCATGTGGACCTCCATGCCTTTGGTTTAGAGTGGAGAAGGGTTATAACCTCTGCTGGGTTTTTGTTGTTGTCAGTGCCCCTATTGGGGAGATTATCTCCTCATTTCCTGTCCTGTGGTGTGATTTGACAGGCCAGGAGTCTCCAAGCCTGTCGTGCCCACCATGACCTCACACTGTGATTGACAGGCCAGGAGGTTATAACCCTTCTCCACTCTAAACCAAAGGCTACATAACGGTTGCCCTTTACTGCAACTTCTCACAATGCAAGCCTACGAGTCGGCCGGCTCATTGAAAACAATCCTCCTCCAGAGTGGCTGAGATCTTTTCCACAGCTGTAAAGAAGAAACGAAAAATGGAACACTTGCGCCCTATAGTGGCTAATCTGCAAACTGCTGTATTTTATTAAAATGAAATGTTACAACATTTCTAAAAATATATTTTTATTTAAAAAGTATTAAAATTTAAAATAAATGTGGGGGGCGTGTTGAGGTGCCACGTTCTTGCACGCTTGCATAGAGGCTGTGTTATACTGTAATCTTCTGTATTGTATGTCTTCTTATTCGTGTATGAAAATATCTTCAATAAAAACATATTCTTTAAAAAAATTAAAAAAAAATAAATGTAAAATAAAATAGATACAAAATATAATAATGATGTTACAAAAAACAATAAAATAATTCACAGGGGGAGGGCAGACTAAGGAAATGCTTCCTCCTGCCTGCAGCAGACTGATCACCGGGGGAGGGAAGACTGAACAAATGCTTCCTCCTGCCTGCAGCAGACTGATCACCGGGGAGGGAAGACTGAGGAAATGCTTCTTCCTCCTGCCTGCAGCAGACTGATCACTGGCAGAGGAGGCTGAAGAAATGCTTCCTCCTGCCTGCAGCAGACTGATCACTGGGGGAGGGGGGACTGAGGAAATGCTTCCTCCTTCTTGCTGTAGACTGATCACTAGGGGAGGGGAGACTGAGGAAATGCTTCCTCCTGCCTGCAGCAGACTGATCACTGGCAGAGGAGGCTGAAGAAATGCTTCCTCCTGCCTGCAGCAGGCTGATCACTGGGGGAGGGGGGACTGAGGAAATGCTTCCTCCTTCTTGCTGTAGACTGATCACTAGGGGAGGGGAGACTGAGGAAATGCTACCTCCTGCCTGCAGCAGACTGATCACTGGCAGAGGAGGCTGAAGAAATGCTTCCTCCTGCCTGCAGCAGACTGATCACTGGGGGAGGGGGGACTGAGGAAATGCTTCCTCCTTCTTGCTGTAGACTGATCACAGGGGGAGGGGAGACTGAGGAAATGCTTCCTCCTGCCTGCAGCAGACTGATCACTGGGGAGAGGAGACTGAGGAAATGCTTCCTCCTGCCTGCAGCAGACTGATCACTGGGGGAGATGAGAGTGAGGAAATGCTTCCTCCTGCCTGCAGCAGACTGATCACTGGGGGAGTTTTTTTTGCTGATTGTTCCATTTCTTGTCCCATTGTTATCTGCAGGGAGAATACAATGTAACAGTCCCCATCCCCCGATCTCTTCTCATTGAGGAACACGTCTGATCAGATGATTGGTTCTCCTTCCGTCGTCTCGTCTACAAATGAAGGAGAATACACAGACGGAGTATTACGATGTAGCAGGGGAGGGGGGGATGGGAGCGCCGTTGCCGCCGCTGCCTCCATAAACAGTGTAATCGCTCACTTGTGACATCATCAGCGGCATTATCTGATCTCCGGCGTCTTTTACTCTCTGAAACCCTTTTGCTGCCGGCCGGTGATGATTTTTTTCCTGGCCTGGGATTGCCGATGCTCCGTCAGATCTGGCGCGGCGCTCTTCCGCCAGGAGACCGTAATTCGACAAATTGATTTGAATTGAAACTGCCGGGGTCGGCCGGGCTGGCGTCACAAAGGGGGTTTAAGCGTCACCTACCACGAGAATGTCAAACGCGGTTGCCATGGGGATGGCGAAAGGGATGGGAGCGATATTACTGTCTCTCCCTCTGACCTTCCCGTGTCATCGCCAAACGCCACTTGCTGTGGGACCGCTAAATAGAGAGTGAAAGTCATCGCTCGGGAAGCCGAGGCGGTGGGGGGAGGGGGGTGGTAGCGCTACATGTGTGTTAAAGAGGAACCCTCCTATAAAAGAAGGGCATATTGAAGGATTTAGGGTCGCCATACACATTACTAGGGATGCACCGCTATCGGTATTTCGGTATCGAGTACGGGTACCGATATTTTGTTTTCGCCACTCGCCGATACCGAATACCAATACCGGAAGTCCCATTCTAGAAGCCACGAAGCGTGTAATGACTCGCCACCCGGCTTCCCGATTAGCAGGGAAGCCGTCCCCATGCTTCTCATCACTAGGTGACGAGAAAGCATGGAGCCGGCTTTCTAGCCAATCAGCCAAAGCCGGGTGCCGTGTAATGACGCAGTGCCCGGCTTCCTGATTGGCCGGGAAGCCAGCTCCATGCTCCCTCGTCATGAGGTGACAAGGGAGCATGGAGCCGGCTTCCCGCACAGTCAGAAAGCCAGGCGCCGCGTCATTACACGGCACCCGGCTTTGGCTGGGTGCCTGCCAGCGAGTCATTACACGCTGCCCGGCTTCCCGATTGGCCGGGAAGCCGACGAGGGAGCATGGACCATATCCTTAGCCCTTCCTCATCTTCTCCTCATACTTCATGCTCCATGCTCCCTCGTCAATCAGGAAGCCAGGCAGCGTGTAATGACTCGCTGGCAGGCTTCCTGATTGGTCGGGAAGCTGGCCAATCAGGCAAAGCCGGGTGCCGTGTAATGACTTGCTGCCTGGCTTCCTGATACCGGAAGTATCGGGCTTGGCATAGGAGCATTTGGGCGAGTACGAGTACTCGCCCAAATACTCGCCACAGATACCGATACTAGTATTGGTATCGTTGCATCCCTACACGTTACAATCTGGCCGTACAATCTCTGTACAATCAACTTTAGATTTACCAAAACTATACATCAGCAGGTGGGACACACCACCCAAAAAAAAACAGATTCCGAAAATGCTCTGTTTGTGAGTAATTGGTTTTATCTCAGCAGCTGCTCATCAATGATATAACACCCAGGCAGCCACTAGAGGGAGCACTCGCAGATGAAATATGAAATTGACCTAATAAAATATGGAACAGCAAAGTGTGAAAATGCACATAATGTACTATTCGGGTATAAGATGAGGATAATAGGCGAGAAGAGTACTTTCCATACATGTGTTCTAGCTTCCATCTCAGCCGCCGTACAGACGCCGGCTGTTTTCACACAGATAAACAGTTGGCGGATATTAGAAAACAAACAAAATCCCGAGCCGAAACACGGCGAAGACAAACGTATGTGAGACGGGAAGATTATTCGCCTGGGCGAGGATCGGACGCAAAACCCCCCAACATGGCTTTTATCCCCGAGAGACACCGCGACGTCTCGGATCATCCCGGAGGAGACCACACACAGGAGATGTGGAGGGTTTTTTTGTACCGTGAACAGCTGCAGCTGGGGAAAAGACGGGAGATTATGGTGAAATTTTGACCACAGTCACCAAACAAACCATTGGTAACACAATACACCGCCATGGATTGAGGTCCTGCAGCGCCCGCAAGGTGTCCCCCCCCCCCCTCCTCAAGAAGGCCCATGTACAGGCCCGTCTGAAGTTTGCCAATGAACATCTAAATGATTCAGAGAAGGATTGGGAGAAAGTGCTGCGGTCACATGACACCAAAATTCATTCAGCTCTTTGGCTATAACTTGACTCGCCGTGTTTGGAGGAAGAAAAATGCTGGCTATGACCCTAAGAACACCGTCCCTACAGTCACCGTCCCTAAAGTCACCGTCCCTACAGTCACCATCCCTACAGTCACCGTCTCTACAGTCACCATCTCTACAGTCACCGTCCCTACAGTCACCGTCCCTACAGTCACCATCTCTACAGTCACCATCTCTACAGTCACCGTCTCTACAGTCACCGTCTCTACAGTCACCATCTCTACAGTCACCATCCCTACAGTCACCATCTCTACAGTCACCGTCCCTACTGTCACCATCTCTACAGTCACCATCCCTACAGTCACCATCTCTACAGTCACCGTCTCTACAGTCACCGTCCCTACAGTCACCATCCCTACAGTCACCGTCCCTACAGTCACCGTCCCTACAGTCACCATCCCTACAGTCACCATCCCTACAGTCCAGCACGGAGGTGGAAACATTATGCTTTGGGGCTGTTTCTCTGCTAAAGGTACCATTGAGGGGCCATGTACAGGTGGTCCCCGGGTTACATACAAGATAGGGACTGCAGGTTTGTACTTAAGTTGAATTTGTATGTAAGTTGGAACAGGTAAATTTTTTAAGTGTAACTCCAGCCAAAAAAACATTTTTTTTGTTTTGGATAGCATAGGGAAGGGTCACGTTTGTTTTTTCTATTTTTAATTGTATTTTATAAACTTTATTTTTTTTTTATTTGTTTGCTTTTTTTATTTATTTAACTTTTTTTTCCTTTTCTTTTAAATTTTTTTGTCTTTTTGATAAAAATGTTTTTATTTTTTTAAACTTTATTTTTTTACATTTATTTTTCTCTTTCAAATGCTCTGAGCAATAGCCAGCCTGCTATTGGATATTTCAAATTTCAATAGCCAATGGCAGGCTGGCTATTGCACCTGCCCAGTGCCTATCAGCAGAGGAGGGGCCTGAAGGAGAAAGTTCTCTATCAGGTCCTCCCATGCCGATTGACAGCCGGCAGTGGGCGGGTGCAATAGCCAGCTGGCTATTGCATTATACAATATCCGATAGCACGCTGGGTATGGCTCCCAGCCTGCAGACGAAGAGGACGCAGGGGGGCGGAGCAGAGGAGCCGCAGTAGGACGGGGGAAGCGGAGAATCGGCCGGAACATGGAAGAGAAGCTGACGGACCGGGGGAAGAGGAGGCCGGGACAGCAGCGGAGGTACGGGGGGCAGCGGAGGAATGCAGTGGTCTGTGTCCCTACGCCAACACAGGCCCGCTGCAGCCACAGTTCTCCTAAATGTACCGGCAGCTGCCGGTACATTTAGGAGAACTGTGGACCCCGGGTTCGTAAGTACGGATTGTCCTTAAGTCGGACGTCCGTAACCCGGGGACTGCCTGTATTGTAAAATCTTGGATGAGAACCTCCTTCCCTCAGCCAGAACACTGAAGACGGGTTGTGGATTGGTCTTTCAGCATGACAATGACCCAAAACATATCGCCAAGGCAACAAAGCAGTTGCTCAAGAAGAAGCACATTAAGGACATGGAGAGCCTAGCCTGTCTCCAGACCTTCATCCTAGAGAAAATTTATGGAGGAAGCTGAAACTTCGAGTTGCCGAGCGACAGCCAAGAAACCTTAAGGAGAAGATCTGTAAAGAAGAGTGGACCAAAATCCCTCCAGAGATGTGTGCAAACCTGGAAACCAACCACAAGAAACGTCTTACCTCTGGGCTCGCCAACAAGGGTTTCTCCACCGAGCACTAAGTCATGTTTTGTTTGGGAATCCAATACTTATTTCACTCACTGAACTGGAACTCCATTTATAACATTTGTATCATGAGTTTTTTCTGAATTTTTGGTTGATATTCTGTCTCCATCATTTAATATACACCTATGATAAAAATTATAGACCTTTCATGTCTTTGTAAGTGGGCAAACCTACAAAATCTGCATCTGGGGATCAAATCATTGTTTTCCTCTTCACTGTATGGCCACTAGATGGTGCAGAGGAGCATAGAAAAAACAATAGTTATTTTCTATGCTCCTTTGGCTCCATCTAGTGGCCACAATGTGATATTACATGAAAACATTTGAAAATGAATTGCCCTTGTGAAGAAAATGACCAAAGAACACTCTTCATATATTCACATAGACTAAAGCAGGGGTGCCCATTAGGTAGATCGCGATCTACCAGTATATGGCAAAGCAAACACTGGTAGATCGCGATCAGCTCACTGACCTGAGCTCCCTCCCGCGGTGCTAATGCGCTTGAATGTGTCAGACGCCGCAGACGGGAAGGGGCGGGACACCTCTCCCTGTGTGCAACGTCGGCAGATAGAGATAGCAGATAGAAACAGGGGAGAGAGAAGAGACGGCCAAGAGAGAGGGCCAGTTCGCACCACAAAGTCTGCGTTCCAGAGTGTTCGGCCTCTAGAACGCACAGAAACACAAGCCGGCTTGCAGCATTTTTGCAGACCTGAATGCAGGCACTAATCTGCCTGTGTTCCGGGTGCGTGTGATCGACCCACTTCCAGACACATCACCTTTACCAGAGGCGTACCTTTACATTTCTTTTATGGCCAGCTTGACTCGCTCGGGGGTTTGCAGACTGCCATAACGTATGCAGTCAGTGTGTCGCTATTATTGACATCTAATGACACAGAGAACACGATCACACACAGCAGTCTATAAATCCGGGATCTGAACGGGAAGAGAAACACTTGACCACACTTAACGGTCTGCTATAAATACACACTGATTGGGGGCTATTGAGGGCTCGCTACCCAGAAAGATTTATGCAGAAGGGGTATGTACTAACACAGATAAATGTGATACACGGGGTGTAGGTGATGGCGGGGAGGGAGAGGAGTTCCATGACCTTTGGTAAGCAAGAGCCATTTAATTGTGTGTGTTCCGGGGTGTACATGGGCCTGCATGGTATACGTGATGTACTGAGAGCCCATACAGCAGGGGTGGGGAACCTCTGACCCTCCAGCTGTGCTCAAACTACAAATCTTATGATGCATCTGTCTCTGGGAGCCATGTCTGTGGCTGTAAGAATCTTGCAATGCCTCATGGGACTTGTAGTTTTGTTAGAATACACATTACTGTGTTTATAGCAACAACTCCTGCAGTATACAAATTTGCTCACTAGATGGCAGTGTTTATAAATTCTGTTATATATTTATGGCATATACTCTGTTGTATTGAATAAGGTAGAGAATAAAGAAGTGGCTTCCTTCCTGTGTTTTCCAAGCCATGTGCAGCATGAATATCAGACTGTGTGCTTGTGTTTCTCTGTGAGGCTGTGCAAGAAGTTCCGGCAAGTTTCACCACAGCTGGAGGGCCGGAGGTTACCCACCCTTGTCATACAGCCTGGAATACATTTCCCATACATTAAACCTGTAACATTCACCAGCCTGCCATGTATCTGTACCATTCACTGAATCTGATGACCCCTAACATCTAACGCCATGCGGTTGTGCAGTTAGCGCTGTGACGGGTTCTGGTGGGAGGACCTGGGACGGCTCGCTCGCTGGTCCCTGAACTGGAACGCCAGATATGATGAGCCATTTAGAGGGAGATTCACACTTCCTCTGCAATTGCTTCTCGGTATCTATTTTAATCCTCACAATCTCACGCTTCCCGTGATATCTGCTACGCTGCGTTCTCGCCTCGGCATTTCCTGGAATTTAAAGGCGCACTCCACTCACAAATGACTTAAAGTGTAACCAATGCCCAAACTTTTACTTTTAGTTTTGGATGGAGTGGAGAGGGATGAGAACACCGGTCAGGTTGTCATTGATGTCTGTGTCTCTATTTGTCCTGGTGACAACGGGAAAGAAAACCCCCCAAATGTGGGTTGTCACCAAAACAGGGATAGAGGGGAAATCTTCCAGTGGGGACATTAGTACTGGTGACTACCAGGGATTTAACTCATTTTGGAGGGATTTCCTCTCACTTCCTGTTGTGGCTATTAGACAGGAAGTGAAGGGAAATCTCCCCAATGGGACACAGATGGCAAAAAACAAGCTGAACGGTGGTTATAACCATCCGTTACTATATCCAAAACGTAAGCTGAACTTCAAGGGAAAAAATCTCGGTGAGGTTTATGTATTTCTTCCAGATCTGTGCAGTGATCTAGTGTGAAAGTTGGAGCAGTGAGCTGTAATAAAGACCGCTCACTGTTGCTCTCTCTCCTTGTGCAGGGTGACTGGTCTTGTCTCCGCCCCCTCCTGTAATAAAGACCGGCCACTGCTGCTCCCTCTGCTTGTGTAGGGTGACTGGTCTTGTCTCTGCGCCCCTCTTTCTTGCATGCAGCCTGGTGAGCAGGGGTGGGCAATTATGGCCCTCCAACTGTTGTGGAACTACAAGTCCCATGAGGCATTGCAAGACTGACAGCCACAGGCATGACTCCCAGAGGCAGAGGAATGATGGGATTTATAGAGGGCTGCGGTTGCCCACCCCTGGTATAGTGTATGGCTAGCAATGTGCCCTGGGGTCCCATGTGCCGGTCATAGAGCGATGGCTGTTCCATCTCCGCACTCTTGACAAAGGAACGTCTCTGCCATATTGTTGTCCGCGGTGCGTCCTGTGTACTTCTCTGCATACATTACTGTTTGTACGCGGCGCGACTGTCACCGATGATGAACAGCGGTAATCCAAAAGGAAAATGATTCCACCGCCTCTAACCCGTTCTATTCCTGGAAGCAGCGTGGGGCCGTACACATGAAATAATAGAGCTTTCACTGAGATAGGACGGAGGGGAAATGGAGCAGAATCGTCATTTAATGGTCCATAAGGCCGGAATTCCCCTCAACACCTTTCCAAGCGGCAATTTCTCCGGAGAACAGCGGCATCGGAGGACGCTTAACCCCTTCCTGACCGGAGATCCTTGTCATCCAGAGCAGCGCCGATAGGCATCGGTTTCCACTGTGACCAGTCCCTTCCCCCGAAATGGTATTCTACCCTTTATAAGGGCACATTTACATTCTCGCCAAACCTGCGTCATGTCACACGATAACGTCGGGTTAAGGCGGCGGGTTAAGGTTGCCCATTGAAATCGAACGGCTGCCAACGCACGGAATTTTGATGCAAAATGCATTTTGGTTATTTTATAAATGAGGTTTTTTTAATCGAACTGTTTTTTTTTTTTTTTAGCACTGTAATTGTCTCAGTGAATTGTAAAACAGTAACAATGCCCCCAGTACAGTGCTGTACAGGATCCGATCAGGTTTTCAATTGAGCCAAGCCTAGTACTGTGTTCCTGGTGTTCAGCTTTAAAGGAGAACTATGGGGTCAGGGCTCTTCCTCATAGTTCTCCTAAGGGTCACGGGAGGATACAAACTAGCGTCCTCCCGTCACCCAAAGCTCAGTATATAGCGAGCTACAGCTCGCGGTATACTGAGACCGCCGCAACCGGGACGGATCCCGACAATATTGTCGAGATCCGCCCAGCTGCGTGAGTGGCAGGTGGCTCTGCCTATCTAGTGGCAGAGCCAGCTGTACATGCCCCCTCCCCCGCCTGTTCCGCCAGTCAGCGCTGGAGGAGCGGGGAGGGGGGAATCCCTGCAGGGAGCCGTGACAGTCACGGCTCTCTGCAGGGAGATGATCGAGAAGTGAGCGAGCGTCGGTATGTGTTCCCTCACTCCCCGATCTATTGAGCCGACGTGTGACAGTTTCATTGTCACACGTCGGCTCGAACTATGAGGATCTCTGATTTTCACTCCCCTCATAGTTCTAGCCAACCTGTGACAATGAGACTGTCACAGGTCGGCTCAGTAGATTGGGAAGTGAGCAAACACATACCGGCGTTCGCTCACTTCTCGATCCTGTCATGGTGCTCTGCCGTGACAGGGGAGGCGCTGGATTCCCCCCTCCCCGCTCCGATCCGCCAGCGCTGACTGGTGGAACGGACGGGGGAGGGGGCGGGTACAGCTGGCTCTGCCTCTAGATAGGCAGAGCCAGCTGTCACTCAGGCAGCTGGGGGGATCTCGACATCGATGTCGTGATCCGCTCCAGCATCTCAGTATATAGAGAGCTGTAGCTCGCGGTATACTGAGCTTAGGGTAACGGGAGGATGCTAGTTTGTGTCCTCCCGTTACCCTAAGGAGAACTATGGGGAAAAGCACTGACACCATAGTTCTCCTTTAAAGTACAGTAGTTGTGGGGTGCCTGATGGGGGGCTACACCTGCACAGCGCCCCCTTTTGGTACTTGTGTGAATGAGGATAGGGGGTCTTCCATGGAATGGCGACGTGTGATTTGGAGCCTCTACATGCAGCAAGAAGGAAGAATTAATGACTGAACAGAGATCTGGATTTCCTCCCCGCAGCTAAGCAATATAAGAATGTGCTGCTGTGCCGGGAGGAGGTCCGGAGCCCCTCCGGTGACACGCAACCTAGCACTCTAATCAATCACCGAGAATCACAAGGCGGGAACGCAGTGTGCGCTGGACCCGGCTGGTGGCTGCTCTTAAAGGGAAACTCCCACCTTACACATATATAGTCCCTTCTGTCAGTCCCCGGAGTCACTCTGGGCCTCGTGTATGAAAGTGCTGAATCTGGAAACGTAATGCGTTGTCCTACTGATGACATGGAAATAAAAAGGAGCAGCAAAGTCTTACATATGACATGAAATTAAGTATAACCTGTAGTGTTACCTGCAGATCCTGCCAACAACAGCACTTCCTGTTTTAAGCTGACAACGCTCAGCCATTACCTCCCAATTATCAGCAGTGTTGTCACCCTGCATGCTTCTACAGTTGGCCATTGGGTCTCTCAACCGGCAGCACAACAGCCAACTGAAGGATCATGCAGGGCAGAGGGACAACAATGCTGCTATTTGCAAGGCATGGGCTTAGCATTGTCACTCTGCATGTTACTTTATTTGACCGCTGGACTGCCTATTAGGTCTCGTAGATAGGCAGCACAACAGCCAACTAAAGAATCATGCAGGGAAGCGTGGCAACGATACTGCCAAGTGCATGACAGGGGCTTAGCGTTGTCACCCTGCATGTTCCTTCATTTGACCATTGGGCTGCCCATTAGGTCTCTAGCATAGGCGGCACAACAGCTTACTGAAGGATCGTGCAGGGCAGAGTGGCAACAATGCTGGCAAGTGAATGACAGGGGCTTAGCGTTGTCACTCTGCATGTTCCTTCAGTTGGCATTTGTACTGCCTATATGAGAGACCTAAAGGACAGTCCAATGGCCAACTGAAGAAGCATGCAGGGCAGGGTGACAACACTGCTGCTAATTGCAAGTGTCAGTATGAAACAGCAAGTGTTGTTACTGGTAGGATCTCCAGGTAGGAAACTTTCCCATAAATTCACATTTAAAAAAAAAATTGCTCAAAGTGTATCTAAAGCCAAAGCTTTTTTTTTATTTTGGATACAGTAGGCAATGGTTAAATAAATCTGTCCTTTTTTTTCTATCCCAGTGTGGAGATTTTCCTTCAATTCCTGTTTTGTAGATTCAACAGGAAGAGTTGTCACCAGATATAATACATGTCAATACAAAACAGGACAGAGGCACTCACCACTCTAAAAACAAGAAGTTTTGATTATATTTTAGGATAACTGTACAATGCCAAGCATTCGGAGAGATGGTTTACGTACAGTCGTACACTTTGGGGCTGATTTGGAACCCTTCGCCCAGCATATAGCTGAGCGAATGCCACTTGCATGCCACTGCCACCACTAGATGGCAATGGTGAGCAAAGGAATTCCTTACTCCTCAGCGCCATCTAGTGATGGAAGAGTTATAGATCACCCCTTTTAGTGCAATACTCAATAGTCAAATAGTCAAAACAGGGGAAGACGTCTTCTGATTGGTCCTCATGGGCCGCTGTACTTTGCACACGGCTCTTTGCCGTACTGCGCCGTAGCTTCAGAGAGCGGAATGTCTTTACTCCTAATACACTGCAGAATGCCAGTTCAGCCCAACAAACGGCTGTTTATATAAGCAGGGTCCCTTTAAGGGGGGGGGGCAGGTATAAATAGCGAGTATTCCACTAACCGACATCAATGCAATCAGAGTGCAGCGAACAAAATCCATTCTGCCCATCCGAGCAAACCCTGACGCGTCCTAACCGGTCGTTCGTGGCGTACCAGGAAAGAGCAGCGACCAATCCTCCTCTTATCAAGATGACCTTGGCGTTATCCACGGAGCGCGGTGACAGGCGAAGAAAGTGACTTCCAGCGATTACGCCGCGTAAGCGTCTGACAGGGAGACTAACGAGAGCAGAGACGCTCCAATCCGAATCCCATTTTTGATTACAGATGCACTTCCCTCTGTGCCTGGCGTGATATCGGATGGAGCCACATTAGGCAGCGCACACACGGCACAGCCATGAACATTCCATCATACACGTCTCTGTGACATTGTTATTTACTGAGGGTTCTCCCATGTCATAAACCAGCACAAAGAGAACCTGTATTCTGCCCATTCATCACCAATTCAGATGTGTTTCAATGTTGTCAAATTGAATGTAACTAGGATATGTTGACTGTTAGGGTTTATTCTCCTGTATACTCTTAGGATTGAATGTTCTTAGGCTATTTATTCTCAGGATTGAATGTTCTTAGGTTATTTATTCTCAGGATTGAATGCTCTTAGGGTCAAATGTTCTTAGGCTATTCACTCTTAGGATCAAATATTATTTGGATCCAATGTTCTTAGGCTATGTACACTTAGTATTGAATGTTCCCAGGTTACGTACTCTTATAATGGAATGTTCTTTTAAATCCCACTCTGTTCTTGGAAGATCCACTTTCATTTCTCACCGATGCCCCATTGTGAACATTGCACACACATTAAAAAAAATCCATTCTCAAGACTATATATCCCATCAGGGGTTGCTTCCAACAAGCAATGATAATGCTACATTGTTCAGACATTGAGTTATACCACAGAAGGCAGGCTCTGTGAGAGTGGTGACACCAGGAAGTGCACATTCAAAGGGCTGAGTGAAATGGTGTACATCCTATGGGCATCTTCAATAAGTAAGTTTACAAACTTCTAGATGGATCTGGTTATTAGGAGTGAGAGAGAACTGATGGAGATCTAATACAGAGATATTGTTAGTTTCTAGCCACAGATACTCCTTTAGTGTGTCTCAGACCGATGAAGTCTTCAGTTACAAGTACATTGGTACCTCGATTCACGAACGCTTCTGTTCGCGAACAGGAAGTTCGGCAAAATTTTGCTTCCGTTTGCAAACTCTGCATCGACTGACGAACACAACCGCAGCCATCATCCCCGCTCTGACACATGGTCGTGGCTTTCTCTAGTCGAGATCGCAGTCTGATCGCAGTTTGATTCGGTTTGCGACCGATTTGGTTAACGACCAGAATCGTGGAACGAATTAAGTTTGTGAACCGAGGTACCACTGTGCATTGTGAACATTGCCGGGTATTAGCAATAGGATAGAACCTATGGAGATCTAATACAGAGATATTGTTAGTTTGTAGCCACAGATCCCCTTTAACGTGTCTCGTTATCTCAGACCGATGAAGTCTTCAGTAACAAGTACATTGGTACCTCGGTTCACGAACGCTTCTTCTCGCGAACAATTCAGGAAGTTCGGCAAAATTTTCCTTCCGCTTGTGAACTCCGCATCTTGGCTGCTCTGACACTGGTCGTGGCTTCCTTTAGTCGAGATCGCGGTCTGATCGCAGTTTGATTAGGTCCGCGACCAATTCAGTTCGCAACCAGAATCGTAGAACAAATTAAGTTTATGAACCGAGGTACCACTGTACATTGTGAACATTGCCGGGTATTAGGAGCGGGATAGAACCTATGGAGATCAAATACAGAGATTTTGTTAGTTTGTAACCACAGATCCCCTTTAACGTGTATCGGTATCTCAGACTGATGAAGTCTTTAGTAACAAGTACATTGTGAACATTGCCGGGTATTAGGAGTGGGATAGAACATATGGAGATCTAATGCAGAGATATTGTTAGTTTGTAATCACAGATCCCCTTTAGCGTCTCTCGGTATCTCAGATGGACGAAGTACATTGTGATTTTCCTCTTCTCCCCCAGACCTGGATGTTATTTTCTATTTCACATTAGAGGGTCATTGAGCTGGCTTGTGTTTCCTCCCCTCCGTCCCCTCGGACCCGCCTGTAAGTGGATCTGGGTCAGAATCTGCATCTATTATGTATTAGCTAAAAACTGAGAGCCCCGCGCGGACTGCCAACGGAGCGCAGCCAGAATTTTGTATTGCAAAAGAAAACTATACGAGCGCTTTATGGGTTTTAATTGCGGAATTAATGGCAGCCTGATATGAGTACTAATTCTAATACGGCGAAATTAAAAAGCAATCACTGTGGGTGATTTTTAATAACTGGCTGTAGGAAGACGCAAAGTGTAACAGGGAGGGGAGGGTGAAGCCCACATGGTGCATCACTGTCCCATAGAAAC
>NW_017306381.1:800894-808136 GCF_000935625.1 Nanorana parkeri | reverse complement strand
AAAACCCCCCCCCCCCCTTCCAACCTCTCATCTTCAGCCGTTTGTTATAAGAACTCTTCCTCAATAATTGAATTGAAATACATATACAGGGAATGTTTTAACCCGATCTGTGATTTCTTTTCAGCCTTCCTTGTAATTCAGGGATTCCTATTGGGCAGCATAGCCAACCCCTGGACCTCCCTGTAGGCTACGCTGCAGTAGAGCAATACAGGGTGGTCCAGGACCCGCCCTAGCCTGTGAATGGACAGTGAGGCTGATTCGGCCATCCTTCTGCTCTCCCCTCCTGCAAATGTGTTTAAAGCTGAACTCTGGGCAGATGGAATAGACAATCATTAATTCAGCTCTGTATAGATCAATACATTATTAAATGTAGGTTTTTCAATGCAATTACCCAAATTTGAACTGGTGTCAGACTGTTGCAATTTCCTCTAAAGCAGAGCTCAGACTGGGAGAGGAAGAAGCAGCACAAGAAGCCAATCAATTGTGCTGCAGTGTGCTAACAAGGGACATGCTGCTAGGAGGAAAGAGCAGCAGTGTCCGGTCTTTATTACAGGAGGGGGTGGAGACAAGACCAGTCACCTTGCACAAGGAGAGAGAGTAGCAGTGACCGGTCTTTATTACAGGATGGGGTGGAGACAAGACCAGTCACCCTGCAGAAGAAGAGAGAGAAGCAGTGGCCGGTCTTTATTACAGGAGGGGGCGGAGACAAGACCAGTCACCCTGCACAAGGAGAGAGAGCAGCAGTGACCGGTCTTTATTACAGGAGGGGGCTGAGACAAGACCAGTCACCCTGCAGAAGAAGAGAGAGAAGCAGTGGCCGGTCTTTATTACAGGAGGGGGCAGAGACAAGACCAGTCACCCTGCACAAGGAGAGAGAGCAGCAGTGACCGGTCTTTATTACAGGAGGGGGCGGAGACAAGACCAGTCACCTTGCACAAGGTGAGAGAGAGCAGAAATGAGCCTCTAATTCAGGTGTTGGCAACTCTGGCCCTCCAGCTGTAGTGGAACTACAAGCCCCATGAGGCATTGCAAGACTGACAGCAACAGGCATGAGGAGACGGTAGCGTTGCACCCCGCGATCCGCCATCTTCCGCGGCTGCCAGGAGAGGGATCGATCCAATCGATGTTTTTGCTATATCTGCTTTTTGAAAGGGGTCCAGAAGTGCTATGAAAGCTTCAAAGAGATTGTGCGGTCTGTAATCAATAATTCACGGCCTGCATCAACTTACTGGCTTTAAAACTTCACTTCCCCACTGCAAGGTTCCAGGCGAGTCGAAGGCTTCTGTGTTCATCTGCACATTCTGGGAGAATTCAACAAATGCTCATCGAAGCCGAACTCCAGGCAGATATAAAAGATACACTTCTGTATTCATTCATCGGAAGCAGTGTCATTACTTTCCATCTGCCTCTCCCAGTCCCTGTACAGCAGAGCTCAGGCTGGGAGATGGAGAAGCAACACACGGAGCAAATCATGGTTGCTGCAGAGTGATAACAAGGGCCATGCTGATAGGAGGAGAGAGCAGAGTAACAGATGAGCTTATCAGTCTGCTGACGCTCCTTTCAATGTCCAGTCACAGGCTGGGGGAGGGACAAGACCCGGAAGAGAAAGTTCACTACAGAAGAGAAAAATCAGGTCTCCTGCCCTGGCGGACAGGGCTGGGCTGTGTGGCAGAGCTCTGTAAACCTCAGGACTGGATAGACAGAAATACAGATAAAACAACTCCTATATACTGTATATACAACACAGAAAAAACACATCCATCACACTGGAAACACAGGGGTGACCTATATCTTAAAGGGTCAGTCCACCCAACCTACTCTACAGGTTATATATTTTTATTAAAGTGGAACTTCTGGCAAATCTTTTTTCTTATGAAACTCAGCAGGGTGAGAATCTAGGTCAGGTGTATGATGTCTCTGGGAACAATTATTATTTCCTGTTTTGGTGACAGGAGGTCACCAGGAAAGGAAGTGAAGGGACATTTCCTTACTGGGGGGGACACTGCTGGATTTTCTGTATACGTTTTTATTAGGGATTCACCGAAATGTTGGTCGCCGAAACATTTCGTCCAAAAATGGTACAAAGGGCAAAATGCAGATAGTACAAAACGGCCAACAATTCGGTGCATCCCCAGCTTCTTTCCTCCCCACGCTGGCTGCAAGCTTCGGTCTGTGCACACTCTGATCCCCGCTGCTCATCCCCCGCCTGTGTCGGCAGAGACAGCGGGGATCGGAGGCGACACAGAGCCAATCCAGCTGGGTAGGAGAAAGGCTATCAGGAGGCCTAGCGGGAAAGAAAATCTTTCTGGGAGGCGGAGCTTCAGTATTAGCAAATATGTTAAATATTTACTGATCCTTCGCTGTACTGAACAAACACCGAGTGATCAGTACCAAGTGTTTGTAAATAACTGAGGACATTGTTATTACTATGTCCCCAGTCATGAATGAACAGGAAGTGCTATACATCACTTCCTGTCCATTTATGAATGGGGACATAGTAAATATTTACTAACTGCTCACTTTATGACTGAACAGGAGGCAGCTCAGCACGGAGGCTTCCTGTCCATTCATGACTGGGTTGAGAGTAAATATTTACTGTCTCCAGATTGTGAATGAACAGGAAGCCTCCATACTGAGAACTTCCTATTCATTGAGTGCCCGAGGCTGCAGAAAGAAAGATTGAGGACTCTGGGCCCTTAATTTATTTTTATTTTTTAAAAGGGGTCTATTTAGATAACTGATATTTCCCCAAAGCCCCTAACAGTAAAAAAAACCCAAAACATTTAAATAAAATAATTTAAAAAATACAAAACATAAAAATACAAATAAAATAATTTTACAAATAATTTCAACATTTTTAAAAGGTAATTTTTGTTTTGAGTTTCAGCCTGACAAACTTTGAAGTGTCGGTCTAAAAATGTCATTTTGAGGCATACTTAGTTTTTATAGTAACCAGAGAACAGCTTTGTATTATATCTCAGGACAGCAGAAGTCTGCCGAAGTACATTGGTACCTGGGAATAAGATCATTGGAAGTTGGAGTATCACTTTAAAATCACATTGAAGCTTCTCCTGCCTGTCTACTCGCCTGGCCTTCATAGCGGTACAGCGGACACAGCCATTGGGTAAGCTTTATTTTTACTCTATAGATTAGGTGCCAAATCCTATTAGAATAATTACATTTTGTACAGTATAGAAGTTGTCCAGAAGTTAATCCTTTGAGGCTTACTGCTCAGCTCACATCTCGTTGGCCCCTGGTCCAGATCACATGACATGTTCATGGTACAAAAAGCAACGTAACTACCGTGTATCCCCGAAAGTAATACATCCCCCGAAAATAAGACCTAGCGCTATCTTCGGGGATGTCTGTAATATAAGACCTACCCCGAAAATAAGACCTAGCGCTATCTTCGGGGATATCTGTAATATAAGACCTACCCCGAAAATAAGACCTAGCGCTATCTTCGGGGATATCTGTAATATAAGACCTACCCCGAAAATAAGACCTAGCGCTATCTTCGGGGATATCTGTAATATAAGACCTACCCCGAAAATAAGACCTAGCGCTATCTTCGGGGATATCTGTAATATAAGACCTACCCCGAAAATAAGACCTAGCGCTATCTTCGGGGATATCTGTAATATAAGACCTACCCCGAAAATAAGACCTAGCGCTATCTTCGGGGATATCTGTAATATAAGACCTACCCCGAAAATAAGACCTAGTGTCTTATTTCGTGCAAAAAAAAAATAAGACACTGTCTTATTTTCGAGGAAACACGGTATATGCCATGCAGCCACAAACTTCATATTAAAGTGAACCTGTGTTACCGCCCCTTCCCCGCCGATGACCTCTCTCTGAGTAACGATGCCAAGATCCCAAAGACTCCTCTTGTGCATCTGAAGTCATCTGCACACTGCAGACTTTACAGGGGATTAGAGTTGTCACCAATTGAACCAACTCCTACTCCTGCAACCTAACGGGGCCCCATTCAACCCTCCCCAGGCCCCACAGCAGCCACCTGTACTGCTATGGCTGTAGTTATGCCACTGGATCCCATCATGCATCTGCCTCCGGGAGTCATGCCTATGGCTGCCAGTCTTGCAATGCCTCATGGGCATTGTAGTTTCACAACAGCTGGAGTGCTGAGGTTGCCTATCCACAATTTGAGGTCTAGAATCCCTTTTGAAGAGTTCCTTTTGTGTTGTGGTGTCCACTAAAGAAGTATCTCATAAAAAGATAAAGGGAGATCTTTACTGAAATGAGACCAGGGGCTTAGATTAAAATAAGACATTTAGACTTTTCCTAGGTGCTCAGAAGGGTCACATATGTGTGGAGGGCAGACATGGCTTTAAAGGAGACAAGGTCATTTCATGTGGCGAGTGGCACACATGACCTGATGCACATAGCCAAGCTCTCACACCCGCTATAAAAGGATGCTAAACTATGACCCATGTGTTGGAAGGTCTCCATCCTGGGTCAGCATTCCTGTACCCTGCTCCTGACTTATATGCCTATTGAAATTAATTATCTTTGTCATGATCTTGGCTTGGCTTGTGTTTCATTGGGTCTGCCTTACACCTTGGTTTGTTCCCTTGTTCCTGCTATCCATGGGCTGTTCTGACCTTAAAATGTTTCCTGATTCCTGCTGTCTATAGTCTGATTTGACATTTCTGCTGGTTCTTGCTGTTAGTTGTCTATTCTCACCTCAGCTTATCTCCTAGTACCTGCTGTCCATGGTTTGCTCTGCACTAAGCATGTCTCCTGGTTCCAGTTGTCCATTGTTTGTTCTGACCTTAGCATGTCTGCTGTTTTCCTACTGTCCATGGTCCGCTCTGATCTTACCATGTGTCCTGATTACTGCTGTCAGTGGCCTGCTCTGGCCTTAGCTTGTCTCTCAGTTCCTGTTGTCCATGGTCTGCACTGACCTTAGTATGTCTCTTGGTTTCTGCATATCTATTGCTTGCTTTGGCCTTAGCATGTATTTTGGTTTCTGCTGTTCATAGTCTTCCCTGATCTTAGCATGTCTGCCATGGCTTGCTCTAACTTTAGTATGCTTCCTGATTACTGCTGCCTGTGGCCTGTTCTGACCTTAGTATGTCTCCTGGTTTCTGCTGTCTATGGTCTGCTCTGACCTTAGTATGTCTCCTGGTTTCTGCTGTCTATGGCCTGCTCTGACCTTAGTATGTCTCCTGGTTTCTGCTGTCTATGGTCTGCTCTGACCTTAGTATGTCTCCTGGTTTCTGCTGTCTATGGTCTGCTCTGACCTTAGTATGTCTCCTGGTTTCTGCTGTGGGCAAGCCACTAGAGTGGAACTTAAAGATCGCTTTTTAATGATAAAAGGTGAGGCTTTCTTGAAAAACTATACAGTTGCTGACATGTCATGGCATGCTGATATTGTGACATGTCAGGATTATAAGTAAAGGATGGACACCGGCACTCCAAAGCAAGTTCAACACTATATGCCAGGATTATAGTCACGTCAATTTAAAAAGTTATTAGAAGGAACACTTGAAGTAAATGCCTGTAAGGTTACACATAGAGACTCTTAGAGAATACCTTTCCTGCTGAGTACACAGGGCCATTGAGAATATTATGGGAAAAGAAAAAAAAAAGTCTAATGGCACAAAACATCTAGAAGCAAATTAAAAAAAAGATGTTGATTTAACCATTGGGCATTAACCAACTTTATCCTGTTAAATAAAAGATCAAACAGCTGAAGTCCCATTGTCACAGGTCGGCTATAACTATGAGGTGAGTGAAAAGCACTCGCCTCATAGTTCTCCTTTAACTGTACTTTTATTGCACTTTTTTTAGACATTCAGATACAACAGCTGTACAAATATAACATGTTACTTCTTCCTTGCCTTTCCCTGGGCTTCCAAACCCAAGGCAAATATTGCATTGTTTAGATTCAGCCTGTCTACAGTGTGCACTGTACACTGCGGAGAGGAACATATCTGCAGACCAGGACAGAAGACAAGGAAGGCAGCAGGGATGACTCTAGATGTGCATTTTGCTTCCACAATTGGCTGTCTGGAGTTATATAGAATAGAGGAGGGGCAGGGTTTAGCTAATGGTATACGGGGGCGGGCTTCCACATCTAGCAATTTATGGTCTATTTCTGCAGTGATTACATGAGTGCAATGCTATACAGAAATGATCATGTGTGGCCCCTGGCACTGAAAGCATTGGAGCTGATTTGCTACAATGATCATTTTTTCCCCTGGGTTCAGTGATGCTGTGGTCACGTTAATCATCCAATAATGTGCACAGAATTGCCTATATTTTATACATTCCTCTGCACATGTGTGGGCATTTAAGGCAAACACAGGGTCACTTTCTTAGTAAAAATGTACTCCTTTAGTCAATCACCCCAATGAATCAAATACATTTCTTGCTTGTACCCAGGCCTGGTCTGCAGCCATTCGGTTCTCCACACTGTACAGTACAGACTGCAGACACTCTGGTAAACACTGCATAGGCTGGCCTGGGATTGTGATGACAGTTTTCAGGGCACATGGAAAGACAGAAGTTAATATCTGCAAAGTTGCTTGGTGTCTTTGAATATATTAAATCAGCGGTCGTCAACCGGTGGTCCACGAGAAAATGTTAGTGGTCCCCGGACCCCTCTGATGCCCTGCAGGCTGGGCCATCATTGATGCGGCACGGAGGCTCCGGGGCTTCCTCTCACTGACTCAAGCAGCGGCTGTCACAAGGAATGCGCGGCTCTCAGTACAGTGCGGGCTCTGCAGGAGGCGGAGCATCTCGTCAGTACCCGGATTGAGCAGGCTGCGGGACATAGAAAAAGTGGGGAGAAGCCAGGTAATAGTGGCTCAGTGTGGGGGAAGGGGAGGCACGGGGGTGGTTGGGGGCAGCGCTGAAGCTAGGGGGGCAGTGGCAGATTCAATAGGGGGGGAAACAATTAATATTATTACTGGGCCAGGATGGGTGGCACCGTTCCCTCCATCCACCACTGCCACTCCTGCAGGCACACCCACCCCTATGTATGTATGTGTATATATACTGTATGTATATATATGTATATGGCTTTAAAATTATGAATGTAGTGGTCCATGAGGTCCGAAAGGTTGGCGACCGCTGTATTAAATTATCTATTATATTTTAATAGTACTTTAAACTAAAAGGTTCAGGAAGAGGTTTAGTAGAAAACGGCTTTAAAAATCCACTTTAAGACTTTCTTTTTTTTTTTTTTTTTCGACCCATTGCTGTTGATCACCG
>NW_017306381.1:798762-800630 GCF_000935625.1 Nanorana parkeri | reverse complement strand
TTTTTTTTTATCGACCCATTGCTGTTGATGACCAGCGTCTTTCAAACCCCTTCCTGAGTGTGCAGGGTGTCATGGACCCGCCCCTTGGGGGGTGTCACCACAGCTCTCTACACTCACAGTACAATGATACATAGAGCTTTGCTGACATCATCACATCGGCGACACTGTCTGCATCATTGAGGTCCAGAGAGGAGGACACTGCATGTTATGTGACCAGCCTGAAGGCATCAAAAAATAGGTAAGTATATAAGAAAATAAAAATAAAATAATTGTGAGGGAGGGGGCCTCTGTTGGGGTGGGGATGAGAGAAGGGTAAGAATTGAGGTTGAGCTTTACGGTTTCTTTTTTAGGTTCTTATAATAAAATAAAACCACCCCAGTGACACTCATTTAGTGTCAGCAAGCCACAAAAGAAAGTAATTCAATCTGCCAATCGTCTCTCCTCCAATGTGTTCATTTCAAATCTATTCAGCTGCTGGAATTTGATGCTTAACCTTCAGCTCAGACAATACTAAAATGCAGAAACAGCAATACTAGATCACATGTGTGCTGGTAATGTTCTTCTTTACGAGAAACCTTTGTTTTGGAAGCACAGGCCAGACTATTCCTACACGTGAATACATGAGATCAATGAGAATATCAATCGCTATGGAAAGAGATGTAAAAAATTGTGTTTAGTATTGAACTAGTCCATTAGGTGCAGTGTTCAGCATTGTGCCCGATCTATGAGTACTATATATGAGTACTCTATTCTATGAGAATTCACAATAAGTTTAAGAAGGAAACACATCCACAACTCTCTGCCATAAGAAGTGGTATCTGCAAAGAATATTGATTTGTTCAAAAACCAATTAGATACCATCCTAAGAGATTGTAACATACAGGGGTACAGGTACTCATAAATCCTGGACCACACAGGGACTCGTATACACACACACGCACAACTCAGAGACAGAGACACACAAAGGTTGAAATGATGGACCTGTGTCTTTTTTCAACCTCAAATACTATGTAACTATGTAACCCATGGGGCACACAGCCCTTTAATAATGCATGGTACAGTAGAAGCTTCTGAGAACAGAATGTATTCACTTGTCTCATTATATCACATATCCCCAAAATAAGATTATTCCGCATTTCACCCTAATATGTATGGTTGTACTGCCATACGAGCTGTTGGGCCCTAAAAAGCCATGATTTACATACACTGCACTGATGATAGACAAAAAGCCTGGAACATCAATATGCAGTTTGATGACTCTATAATATTAAAC
This sequence comes from Nanorana parkeri, assembly GCF_000935625.1. Classification (NCBI taxonomy): domain Eukaryota; kingdom Metazoa; phylum Chordata; class Amphibia; order Anura; family Dicroglossidae; genus Nanorana; species Nanorana parkeri. The sequence continues at coordinate 799,357 of NW_017306381.1, read as the reverse complement.
TATATATTAGGCTATATCTGTAAAAAAAGAAGTCAAGGCAACTGGACTTGCTGTATTTTTCTTTCAAGAAAAATACAGCAAGTCCAGTTGCCTTGATATATTTTTTTACAGATATATCATGACCTGGATGAATGAGAACCTTCACAGATACTGTATATATTAGGCTGTGTTTGTACTATACACCAACAGTTCTGGATCTACATTTGGCTGATGGGGCATAAAGCAATGATTTGCATGGCTCCATTGACTGACCTGAAATAAGGAATATCTTTGGTATATGTGATAGAATTAGGTATGAGAACGCCTTCTGTTCTAAGACGGTTTAACTGTGCTATGCACTGATTCGGTTGGAGTTCTCTTTGATTGCTTTAGTCCCTTCTCACCATAACCTGTATGGCTATACTTTCTGATGCATGAAAATAATGTTAGTTTAAAGGAATATAAAGAATTGATCTTGGCTGTCTAGGGAGGGCTGTGGCTCCCGGCCTTCCTTTGTAATCCATTCTAACTATGACCAGCATCTTCATTAATACTTAAGCACCATGGAGAGGGAAATAGGAATATGAGACAAACAGAGAAAGAAGGGGAGAGAAAA
>NW_017306381.1:793567-798740 GCF_000935625.1 Nanorana parkeri | reverse complement strand
GGGAGAGAGGGGGGGAGGGGGAAATGGAGAGAGAGAGAGAGAAAGAAAGAGAAAGGTTTACTTAAAGGATCAGTCCACCTGAAAATTATATTTTATCTATAGATGGACTCTGGTGGGCTATGATGGGCTAAGGGCTTTTTCCCCCCTTTGGTATGAGAGAGAGAGAGAGAGAGAGAGAAAGAGAGAGAAGAAAGGAGGGGTGGAAAACAAGAGAGGGAGAAAGAGAGAGCAAAAGAAAGGGAGGCAGAAAGGAAAGAAAGAGCGAAAACACAGAGTGAGATAGAGAGAAAAAAGAAACAAAGAGAAAGGGAGGAAGAAAGAGAGAGGGAGCGAGAGAAAGCAAGTGTGGGGGGAAAGAATGAGAGAGAACAGAAAGAAAAATAGAGAAAGAGAGGTAGGAGAAAGAAAGAGGAAGAAAGAAAAAGAGTGAGAAAGAAAGAAAGAAAGAAAGAAAAAAGAAAGAGAGAGAAGGAGAGAAAGAACGTGTGTGTGGGGGGATGAGAGAGAACAGAAAGATAAATAGAGAGAGAGAAAGAGAGGTAGGAGTAAAAAAAGAGAGAGAACGGAGAGAGAGAGTGATGAAACAAGAGAAAGAGAGAGAGAAAGAAAGAAAGAAAGAACGAAAGGTGAGAGAGAACGTGAAAAGATTTGGGGGTAGAAAGGATGAGAATGAGAGAGGAATAAAGTGAAAGGAGGAGAGACTGAAGAGTGCAGGTGGGTGTAAGAGGTGACTATACTATTTATAGTCTCTGTTCTATTCTATACAGTTTTCAGTACTTTGGTATTTAACAATCTGTAAATCGAGCATTTACCTCTAATATACACAGCCTGTCATTTCTGCAGCTACGCCTCACAGGGCACGAGTTTAGCAAACGAGCAAAGTCAAAGGTTAATGCGTCTCTAACAAAACATTACATCGGATCATTATTATTGGCTGGCGCAATTTATTGACCATTAAACAGCACTGACAAATTATTATGGACCATTTTTAACATGAAACATGTGTCATTCGCTTTATTTATCACAAAGCCTCAGAACTGCTGCTCTATAATAAATATTATCCTTAGTATACTAAAATATTTAGGACCCTCAGCATTGAAACCCGTATATCAATGTATTTCCATATAAGACTTGTTATGATATGTGTCATCGTCATAATTTATCAACATTTGCTGAAGCAACAATTATATTAGTAAACTGGGTTGAAAACTTAAATACGTCACTTCTTCCCCACGCAGTCTTCTCTGAAATAGTCAGACATAGCTTAGCAAAGATCCAACTTATAAACAATTCATGAAATTCTTTACCAATTCCAAAGAACAATCCCTGAAGAGTTAATGAAGTACTTCCCTGAACCAGCAAACAATTTCTCAGCTCTGAATAAACTCAATACAACAAAACATTTACAAGACGTGAATGGTGCAAATCCAAGAAAAAGTTGTACCTATGAAGTTACCTTCCATGGGGACCGGTTCAAAGAGACCAAATTGCTCCAAAACTTTCACAAACAAAACTAAAACCACCAGCACTGCAATCACCTCAAGTCCTTCCAGGTTCATGTTGGTCGAGTCTCATGGCACCTATCAGCCAGAAATTAGGTTGCCTTGCTCCTGTGCTCCTCTAGAAGGTCTCCAGCCCTCTACTGAGGTTCTCCAAACATCTCAGCCCTTGGCAGTCACATACCGGCCTCTACAATTCCCATTCAGATGTTGGAAAAAAATGAATAATAACAAAAAAAATATATAGAATGGAAATAAGTTAAGTGTGTTGGAAGCTGAAGAAAGAAGCTGCTGAGCTGCCATAAACCCTTGAGCTTGTGGCCCATTCCATCACTGAGCAGTGTTCACAATCTGGCACAGACAACCGTAAGGTTCCTTGCCAAACCCACGCACTTAGGAGCGAGAGTTACTGTCCGGAGGTACTGCAAGTCAAGTCAAATGAAGAGCGTTCTTTATTTCACCTTGTGGGTCCGGGGTGATATTGGCATAGAGGGAAATAAAAAAGAATAAAAAGAAAGAGGGACAAAGAACGAAAATAAATAAAGTAAGGGAGAACAGAGAAAGAAAAAAAGAAGGGAGTAAAAAAAAAGGAAAGGAGACAAGGGAGAGAGAGAGAGAGAGAGAGAGAGAGCGGGACAGAGTGAGGGGAGGCTTGCCCTCCCGTTCTGCTGAGTCTATCATGATCGGCATTGATTTGCTTAATGCCGTTACTATGACAACCAATGATAGATATTAAGTGTCGTCTCCCGCTCCACGTTGGGTGACATTAACTTCTGGGTTAAACTAAACTAGGAAAAAAAGTCCTGAATGGATAAACGATATCTGTCCTGGAAGGGTCGGTGATGGAAATCTTGTCATAATTAGATCGTTGTGTTAGGTGTGTACATATATTTGCAGGACAAAAGCTGATGGGAATGCCTTATCGGGTTACAAAGTCACTCTGAGATGCCATGATCATGTGTAGGGGATCTGTTTTTTGGGGTTTTATTTTAACCCGACTCCAGTTTTGGATTGGCTTTGGTGGAGTTAATGAGATTGAGGTACAATGAGGCGGGAGCCTCAGGTGGCACCTCATTGGGGGGGGGCGGCAGGTGTGGTGAGGGCGACTAACAGCACACCCCCCTGCCAACCCGTCTAACAGCTCGGCCAGCCGATGCCTCTCGCCCGACTGACAGCTCAGACCGCATTAACACACTGCTCCCCCCTTCTCCTGGTGGCAAATAAGTTAGGGGCGGCCCAGGATGTACTAAAGTGGGGCAGGCAACCCTGGCACCCCAGCTGTGATGGAACTACAAATTCCATAATGCCTCTGGGAGTCATGCCTATGGCTGTTAGTGTTGCAGTGCCTCATGGGACTTGTAGTTCCATAACAGCTGCAGTACCGAGGTTGCCTACCCCTGTATTAAAGGCAAATAGGCTGTTCACTATGCAGGGGAATTTGCACTTTCTGGGAATTTTCCCCTTAGAAAATTAGTGAATGTGTGATTACTGAATGAGGTGAAGCTCTGCTGACTTCCATCATCCAATCATGTGCAGCCAAAATACTGTTTGTTTTAATCTTCCCTGCACGTGATTGGATAATCTTTGCAAAGTGACTTTTTTCGTTGTTGTTGCTTTCCCTAAGCTAAGGGAAAGTTCCCCTGCAAAAATGAAAATTCTCTTGTGAAGCCAATGGCCTATTTACTGCCCTTCCTGTCTCTGTGACACCAGGACAAGAAAAGAGGAGGGCAGTTGTCACTGCTACTGGAAGGCACAGACAGTAATAATAATATATTAATATACTAAAATTTCAGTCCTGGTCCCTGGGACATGGTAACCCCGCCCACAGTTCACCCCCGCATTAGAGGTGGTGTCACTCAGACACTACCTCCTTTATTGTCCAATCACCTGACTAGGGGCAGGGACTTGACACCACTGCATTCCTAGACTTAAAGGGTTATTAAACCCTTGCGTGTTTTTGCATATATCTACTGCTAGCAAGCAGTAAAAAAAACAAAAACCTTTTAAAAACGGTTTAAACTTACCTTGTCTCTTCGCCGCGCGCTCCCGTCCGAACATCTGAAGAGTCTCGGTCGGCCGCAAAGGATCTTGGGGCGGGCGCATGCGCAGTTCAGATGTTGGGCCGGGAGACGAGGAGAGACACAAGGTAAGTCTATGGAGCATCCGCACAGACACCTTGGGACATGAGAGAAGAGGAGGACAGAAGAGTCAGCGCTGGATCGGAGACCTGCACCAGTGCTGGAGGGACAGCTGAAAACTACAGGAAAGAAGAAGATCGGATTAAGAGGAATAATTTAAGGTAAGTCCTTACAGCAGGATTGGGAAGGGGGGAAAACAACTTAGATTTTAATGTCACTTTAACATAGAAAGTGGTGTCACCCTCCGAGCTGGCTGTCTGACAGAGGTTAATGAATCACAAACGCGGCTGGGCAGAATTACAAATTCCTTGATACATACGACAGTTCACATATGTGTATTTAGCAGTTTGCCACGAAGTTCACCTTTAAATCTCTGCCTATGCCATCGGTTAGAATGGGGACAGCAAAATTCAGCATCTGAGAGGTAGGACTTGCCTGTTCGTGTGCTGTTACCGCAGACTAAACATGACATCACTGACAAGTCAATCACAAGAGAGATCTGGACAAGGAGATCCGATGACCTTGTGAAGATGTGACATCATCTGACAGAGATAGAAAAGGGCACAGGGGAGGCGGGCGAGCGAGCTCCTGCTTTATGTACAATGGCGCAGTCCCATGCTGCTCATACACACCGAGAATTCAGGTGATCCTCCAAATTGTATCAGCTTTCAAATGTAGAAACAATCAAGCAGATCAAGGCAACCAACCACCGGCACTTTGACTCAGACTTTCTCAACCTTCCTTCACATGGAGGGACCCTTGGAATAGGTTTTTGGTCTTGGGGAGGCCCTGTTATTAACTACTCTACCTAAATCTCGTGGTACATTAGTGTGAAAAGTAAGTTGTAGATATAAAAATAAATAAAATAAGACAGGTGGCGTACTTTGACGCCCTGGGCTGCTTTATATGGCAAAACTATTTTCAAAAATAATAATACAAATTGTAAATTAAACTGATATTGGAATGTTTCACCTTACATTAGAGGTCAGCGAGGAGCCACCTAAAAAGGTGGCCAGAGCAGGCGGGCTCCTTACATTGGTAATCAGTGAAGAATGCTCCTTACATTGGTGTCCAGTTAAGAAAGCTCCTTACATTGGTGGTCAGTGGGGAGAATGCTCCTTTCATTGGTGGTCAGTGAAGAATGCTCCTTACATTGGTGTTCAGTTAAGAAAGCTCCTTACAATGGTGGTCAGTGTGAAGAATGCTCCTTACATTGGTGGTTAGTGGGAAGAATGCTCCTTACATTGGTGGTCAGAGAGAAGAATGCTCCTTACATTGGTGGTTAGTGGGAAGAATGCTCCTTACATTGGTGGTCAGAGAGAAGAATGCTCCTTACATTGGTGGTCAGAGAGAAGAATGCTCCTTACATTGGTGGTCAGTGAAGAATGCTTCTTACATTGGTGGTCAGAGAGAAGAATGCTCCTTACATTGGTGGTCAGTGAAGAATGCCCCTTACATTGGTGGTCAGTGAAGAATGCCCCTTACATTGGTGGTCAGTGAAGAATGCCCCTTACATTGGTGGTCAGTGAAGAATGC
>NW_017306381.1:725820-789659 GCF_000935625.1 Nanorana parkeri | reverse complement strand
CTTACATTGGTGGTCAGAGAGAAGAATGCTCCTTACATTGGTGGTCAGTGAAGAATGCCCCTTACATTGGTGGTCAGTGAAGAATGCCCCGTTCATTGGTGGTCAGTGAAGAATGCCCCTTACATTGGTGGTCAGTGAAGAATGCCCCTTACATTGGTGGTCAGTGAAGAATGCCCCTTACATTGGTGGTCAGTGAAGAATGCTCCTTACATTAGTGGTCAGTGAAGAATGCCCCTTACATTGGTGGTCAGTGAAGAATGCTTCTTACATTGGTGGTCAGTGAAGAATGCCCCTTACATCGGTGGTCAGTGAGAAGAATGGTCCTTACATTGGTGGTCAGTGAAGAATGCCCCTTACATTGGTGGTCAGTGAAGAATGCCCCTTACATTGGTGGTCAGTGAAGAATGCTTCTTACATTGGTGGTCAGTGGGATGAATGCTCCTTACATTGGTGTTTAGTGAAAAAGGCTCCTTACATTGGTGGTCAGTGGAGGATTGAACCCTTACAAAAGTGGTCAGTTAAGAATGGATCCTTACACTGGTGGTCAATGGGGGAATGATCCCTTACATAGGTGGTCAGTGATAGAATCCTCCTTACATAGGTGGTCAGTGATAGAAGGGTCACCATACACTGGTAACCAGTGAGAAGAATGCTATTCACATAGGTGGTCAGTAGAAAGAATGCTCCCTTACAGATAGCTAATAAGATCATTAGTATCAGTGGTCACTTATCTGAGAGGCAGAAATTGCTCATTGCTCAAGGAACCCCTAGCAACCTTTAAAGGAACCTCAGGAATCCAAGGAAGGGCTGCTTTAGGTTATTTAATGGTAGTGAAGAACTGTTAGTGGTAGGTGGCATTCATCTGTTGCTTTTGTCATCAAACATTACTTGAAAGTAGTTGGAACGGCTTAACAATTTAGCCTGCGTGGTCACCATATTACACAAAGACGGACATTAAATATAAGAGTGCAAGCCCTTGTACCAAAACCTTTACCAGCTACCTTTCTTGTCCCATACGAGTGGCCAAGGTTCCTCTCTCGTTTTATAAACTTCTGATTACCAAATGAACAAGCAGCTGGTGTTCTCTCCTTACACAATATTAGCCCAGGTCCCTAATGGAACCTGTCAAATGATAATGTATCGGCTGCCTTCCACTGCTGACCTATTAATAAATGCTAGTTCCCTGGCTATCATACTAATCCTCTGTCTTCATTACTTATGCAGCAAGGGAAGTCAGGATGAAGTTAAAGTAGAACTGCATATGGAGATCAGTGACTGGAAAATGCACACAGGCCTTCCAACCTGACTTGTTGCCACCCCTCTCATTGTGACTTCATGATGTCACTGCATGAAGTCTTCAGGGACCCCTGTGCCTAGGGTTGCCACCTGTCCAGGATCCACCCGGACAGTCCAGGTTTTGAATGCTGTGGGCAACCAAAATTAAGATAGGGGCTACTGGCCCCCCACTGAAAGTAGTCTCAACTGTGATATTTACATATGAACATGCCATGACTCATTCTCCCCAAAAAATGTCTGCGTACCGCTAGAGTGTTCGGGTTTTGCTGGAAGAAAAGGTGGCAAACATACCTGTGATGCACCCCTCTCACAGCCAATGGGAAGTGTCCATGTCACCAGGGAGTATCATGAGCACTGGAAGATAGTCCCTCCCACACTGCAGAGGACACGGGACCTGGCGTGTCACATGACCTTGATTTCAGCTAAGAAATCAATTTTTTTTGTAAATTTTTTTTTTTTTTTATCTAATGAGAGGGATGGCGGTAATTGACAATGTGTGAGTGAATGTGTGTGTTGGAGTATATTCTGGAGCTTGAAACTCTAGGCAGATGCAAAAGACAAAAATGATTGCAGCTCTGCAGTACAAGAAGCATGCTGATGAGAGGTGAGAGCAGAGTGACAGAGAGACAAACTCATCCATCTTCTGCATCTCATTTCATTGTCCAGTTACAGGCTAGGGGAAGGAAGAGACTTGTAGGTGTTACTGAACTGCAATCGCTAAAAATCAGACAGGGCTGTGCTGTGTAGCTGAGCTGTGTAACTCTCAGGACTGGATGCACAGAAATACAGATACTTTGGCAGGTATAAAAGCTCTCTTACATGCACGTAATTTCTGGACTTAGCTGTTTGCTTGGAGTTCAGCTTTAAACGAAACAATCTGGAAGTTAGCAATTTGCTGTCCGTGCTTTTCCTTTAAAGGATAACACCACTCCACTTAAAAAATGATATTTATATATAATTGCTGCACGAGCTATCTTGTCCATCAAGGGGTTAATAAGCCTTCTCAACCTGCATCCGTCTGCTCAATGATTTGCGGATGAGAAACTCTTAAATAATCCTCAGCAGAAAGCGGGGATCCAGCCGCTCTGCCACTTTCTAATCAGCGGCGCCTAATGCAGGCCGGCAGTTTGAAGAATTTATCTACAAGGCCCGAAGACTCCATGTATAAGTAATTATCCCCGGCCCGATAAAAACAGGGAGATTGCAGAATTAACAAAACAGTATTTTCACCAACCGGTTTGGGATTGTGTCATGTATTAAAATAGGAATTTGCCGAACACATTTCAGAGCACAAATAGACACATAAAGGTGGCCATACACTGTACAACCATCGCAAGACCTTAGTCTTGCGATGGTTGTAAAGGGATTAAAAAAACGTACGATCTGCCTATCTTGGACAGGCAGATCGCACTCTCGATCATCGCAAGCCCGCCCCCCTGAGGGGCGGGCTTCCGATGACCGCAATGCTGAACGGGCAGTGTGCGCGTGCGCACACCGGCCCGTTCGTCATTTGTCTTCCGAGCACCGTTCTAACCAGCCGAGAATCGTATGATTCCCGGCTGGTTTTCGAACATGCTGGTTCGACAGAAGACGTGCGACCGTACAGTAGAAACGGTCGCACGTCTCCGTTCACACTGCTCGATTCTCGTACGATCGCGGGATTTCCCGCGATTCTCGTACGAGAATCGAGCAGTGTATGGGCACCTTTACTCTGTGCAAAGGTGGCTCCGGATGTGAAGGGAGGACTCTGATGTTAAGGGGGTACTCTGGTTAAAGGGCCAGGCGCCAGGAAAAAAAAATCAATAATTGAACTGCTAATGCTATGGGGGGGGGCTGACATTGCCACTGTGTGTTTAAAGTTGAACTTCGGGGCACTTAGAGAAACGTGTTTAAACATATTCCCCAATAGCCACAAAGGATATAAATACAATTTGTGTACGCCCAATGCCTTTGCAAATCCAGATATAACCTTATAATATAGTCTGTAAAGAGAGCAGAGGGACCACCCACTACAGACAACTACAAGAGGGGGCGGAGACAATACCAGTCACCCTGTACAAGGAGAGATAGCAGCAGTGAGCGGTCTTTATTACAGGAGGGGGCGAAGACAAGGCCCATCACCCTGCACAAGGAGAGAGAGCAGCAGTGACCTGTGTTTATTACAGAAGGGGGCGGAGACAAGACCAGTCACCCTGCACAAGGAGAGAGAGTAGCAGTGACCTGTGTTTATTAGAGAAGGGGGCAGAGACAAGACCAGTCACCCTGCACAAGGAGGGAGAGCAGCAGTGACTGGTTTTTATTACAGGAGGGGGCGGAGACAAGACCAGTCACCCTGCACAAGGAGAGAGAAGAGCAGTGACCAGTCTTTATTACAGGAAGCTCCAAGTTTCACACTGAAGTAGGTGGTGACCCTATATGATGCCTGAACAAATATGTTGTTCTCCTGGAGAATCCCAAATGTTGGACTTGGATGGTCACCAGAACAGGAGTAGATGGGAAATCTTCTAACGGTGACACTAGTTCTGGTGACCCTGCTGACCACCAATGATTCCCCTCACTTTGGGTGGATTTCCTTTTACTTCCTGTTGTGGCTATCATCATGGGACACCATTGGGACTAGGGCTTATAACACTCCCTTATTTTATCCAAAACTAAAAAAAAAAGCTTTTGGCTTCAGTTCTACTTTACAGCCTGAATAGCATCTGTTATATTAGTACTAATTTCATATATTTTGCTTCGCTTTTGCTGATCATCAACTACAACCTGAGAACATTGTTATTATGTCACAATGGACGGCATTATAGAAATGACCTCAGGGGCACCTGGCTTGTCTAGATATAAGAGGACCAGCATAACTGTACTGTACGATAAAATCTATAAAACGCGTCAACCTTCTCGGGGAATAATGAATGTAAAATGCTGAATGCTGTGATGTTCGGAAGAATGACGGTATATTTGTAATAATAACATTTGCTGATTTTCCTACAAATAATCCTTTTGGTGTAATAGATCTTTCTTGGGTTTTGTATTTGGAGTCCTCTGTTTCTTCTCAGTTGTTTAGAAGAGCCTTTCTCGACCAGGGTGCCATGGCCTTCCTCAGGGGTGCCTCAAAACCTTCTGATTTGATGTTAAAGGGGGCTCCTGATGTGAAGAGGGACTCCTGATGTAAAGGGGAGCTCCTGATGTGAGAGGGGAGCTCTTGATGTGAAGAGGGGCTTCGGATGTGAAGAGGGGGCTCCGGATGTGAGGGGGAGCTCTTGATGTGAAGGGGGGCTCATGATGTGAAGGGAGCACTCTGATGTTAAGGGGGTACTCTGATGTGAAGGGGGAGCTCCTGATGTGAAGGGGGTACTTTGATGTAAAGGGGGCTCTGATGTGAAGGGGGAGCTTTTGATGTGAAGGGTGTCCTGATGTGAAGGGGAGCTCCTGATGTGAAGGGGAAGCTCATTATGTGAAGAGGGGCTGCTGATGTGAAGGGCGTCCTGATGTGAAGGGGAGCTCTTGATGTGAAGCGGGAGCTCATGATGTGAAGAGGGCTCCTGATGTGAAGGGGGCGCTCATGATGTGAAGGGGGAGATCTTGCCGTGAAGGAGGAGCTCTTGATGTGAAGGGGGATCTCTTGCTGTGAATGGGGAGCTCCTTATGTGAAGAGGGCTCTGATGTGAAAGGGGGCTCTGATGTGAATGGGGAGCTCCTGGTGTAAAGGGGGGCTCTGATGTGAAGGGGGTTCTGATGTGAAGGGGGAGCTCCTGATCATGGATAAGGGTCTGCTATGGATGTTGGAGGGACTACACGTCATTTTTGACATCTTAGTCTGGGGCACCTCGATATTTTGCATACTTTTAAAGGGTGTCATGACTGAATAAAGGTTGGGAAACGCTGGTTCAGAATATCATCTGAAATTCACAGTCCCGGTTATCAGGCACGGTCTAGTAATAAGCAACGTTTACTAATGATCAATGTTTACCAGGAAGATTTGATTGCCTAGAGTCAGCTGCAGCTCTGAGGATGAAGCAAAGTGTCTGTTTCTAGCAGCACCGAGCTTTGCCGGCACTCCCAACCACAAGGCCATTAGAAATACATTTGCTGGAGATCCGCGGCGCCTACTGGTTTGCCTGAGGTAATATAAGATTGATCTGAGAGAGCTGATGATCAGCGGCTTTGGGACACCGAGCTTCTTACTGGCAACCTTCATCATGCTGCTAGTCTCCAGCCGAGCCTGGTGTAAGATGAAGACCATCGCCTTTAAATAAACACTCCCCACTCGATTGGAGCCTCTCGCTGCAAATTCCATTTCTAACACGTTTTCCATAATCCCTCCTTCATCTTCATGTAAGACTGGCCGGGCTTGATAAATGCAACAGCACCGTTCTTAAAGGAGTTGTAAAGTCCCAGCATATCCTCTCCTGTTATAACATCAGCATTGCAATAGGAAGACATAGTAGAGTTGTGTTTGATAATACAGTCAAAGCTTACATGGAAAAATCCTCTTTATGTCGTGAGCTCTGCCTTCCGTCTGCCCATCGCTTCCAACAACTTCCTGGATTCCCAGTGCGCTTTGCGTCTCTTTCCCTGCTGCTTGATGTGATGCTATCTCAATTTCTCAAGACTACATTTCCCATCATGCATTGCCTATAGCAAGCAATGATAATGTTACATTGTTCAGACGTTGAGTTGTAATGCAAAAAGCAGGCTCTATGACACAAGGAAGAGCATGTTCACAGGGCTGAGTGAAATGGTGTCAGTACATTGAGGAAGTCCATCCTATGGGCATCTTCAATAGGCTTAAAAACCTCTGGATGGATCTGGTTATTAGGAGTGGGATACAACTTATGGAAATTCAATATAGAAATACAGATTCATTTTTAGTTTTGGACCATAGATACCCTTTAAAAACACACATCAGGTTGCACATGACTTTGCGTCCGCTCTCCAAGGACACAAATACCATTACTCATCATTTACTGAACGCAGCTTGGATTTGTATCCCTTTGCTTTGGAAAGAGACTAATCCTCCCAACGCTCAACTCTGGCTATCCAAAGTACATGACACTTATATCATGGAAGATTTGACGGAAGGAAGCCATTTGACGGCGTTCACAACGCCGAGGGGAAATTTTCCACCACTTGGAATGCCTGGATCTGTTTCAGGTACTGACCACTATACTGAATTGTTGTCCTCCTGAGGTTTCTGGCTGTCAAAACTGCCTCTCTCTCTCTCTGTAGAATGCTCCGTCCTTCTCCTCAGTCTAGGAAGCCGGACTCGTTGAGTATGGTTTTCCTTGTGATGCCCAGGGGGGAGTCCCAAGTTTCTTTTTTTCTCTTACCTGGATCTCTTTCTCTCTCTGCTGGTATTTTTTGCTTCTCTCACCTCCTCTACTCTCCTTTCCTTTTCCCCCCTTTCGTGATTTTCTTTTTGTTTTGGTGTAAGTATTTAGTACATTTAATTCTGAATTTCATCTGGTTAGGATGTTTTCATTGATTATACACTCACTGGTCACTTTATTAGGTACACCTTGCTAGTACTGGGTTGGACCCCTTTTGTCTTCAGAACTGCTTTAATTCTTTGTGGCAGATTCAACAAGGTGATGGAAACATTCCTCGGAGAGTTTGGTTCATACTGACATGATAGCATCACACAGTTGCTGCAGATTTGCCGGCTGCATATCCAGGATGCGAAGCTCCACCGGCCTGAACCGTTGATACAAGGCAGGATGGATCCATGCTTTCATGTTGTTTTAGGGAGGGGGGGAATAGGTAAGTCCAGGGACATTATGAGGACTTTTTCTCTCTCTCCTCTCTCTCTTCTCTCTCTCTCTCACTTCACTCTCTCTTGTCTTTCAAATTCAAATAAGCTTTATTGGCACGACAAAATACATTTCAGCATTGCCAAAGCATATCAGGAGTTTTTATGGGATGGATTGGTGGCGGGGGGACGTGTAGTATCCCCCCCCCCCCCTCTTCTCTCTCCTCTTCTCCTTCTCTCTCTCCTCTCTCTTTCTCTCTCTCTCCTTTCCAAAATTCTGCACCGCTCCAGCAGCACACAGAAGCCAATGTAGCGTAGTGGTTAATCATGACAGGGAGGAAGGTGATCACAGCATTATGCAGATTATTATACAAACTCTGTGATTTCCTGCTTATGATTATGAGCAGAGCTGCCGCGTGACCTTGCAGCATTGCCTGACATTGGAAATACAATATCTGTCTTTGATCTGCAGTCAATATAGATTAAAAAAACAACATTCAATCAGCAGAATTCCACCGTTCATACAGCCCCAAGGGGTCACTGAAAGAGAAACTGTACAGAACATATGCATAACAAGATTTTAAATCCTAAACAGGAAAGACTATAAAGCCTTAGATTTAGACAACATGGATGTCAAACTTGTAAAACACAACCTGTGGCCAATTCTATTTCCAATATAAAAAAAGTATAAATTGTAATCTGATCTCACCTGCCCTCATATCTGTTTACAGCACAGCAGTAAAGAAGGCTGGAAAAAGCTGTCAATCATGCATGGAGCTCACCTCCTGCTGCCTGTAAGTAGTAAATATTAAAGGATAAGCGCGCTTATCCTTTTCGCTCCCCCAAACTGCTCGTATTGGTCTAGGGGGCCGGCATTTGGAAGTCACACTCACCTGATCCTTGGTCCTGCGGCAGTGATCGTAAGGTTTACATTTTTTAATTCCTGGATTTTACATTTTTACAATTCCGTTTTAAAGGGTTACAATTTTTAATTCCACTTTAAATACCCAAAAGTCCCTCTCCAGAAAAATGGCTACCTCAGATCCGACAGCTGCGGCCTCCATTGTTTAGTTTTCCCCCCGACCTGAATATCTTCTGTCCCTGGCCGAGTCTGATCAGTAGCTCCCCATAGCCTTCTACATGACCATTTCCCGAGCAACTCCAACCTGGAGACATAAGTCAGGGGAGAAGGCAAAAAGGATGAGTTCCCTTTGTCTTAAAAGTGAACCTGTGCCCAGATTATGGACATAAACGTTTTTACATATTTTTAACAGGCGGAAAAAGAACTTTAAAATAAACCATTCCTGATCTATGTAGCTGCTTCGAATTTGAAGTTATTAATTCTCAAAGATCCTCAGATCACAACAAAGACTCTCATGTTGGGTTCCATGCGGCTCCTCTCGGTGTTTACATTAGAGGGCTGGCATTGTCTTTGTTGTGAACTTTGAAGACTAATTTCTCTACAATGCCTATAGATGCAAAGATGAATGAGGGCTTATTCACATTTGTGTGTTGTAGCAACATGCACTAAAACTCATGCTCTTAAAGGGTCATTGTCATGTAACACATGCTTTGTGATATGCCTTTAAATATTGTTTGTTTTATCTCTCCCTGGTAATTTCTCTACACTCCTCTCCATAGTTCAGTGTTCCTCTCTATCGATAGCTCCACGCTACTTCATTATGTTCCAGCCCGCATCTCATCCACTTGTCCTTTGCTGAGTGGATCACATTATGATCTTTTGACCTCTCCAATGTTCGCTGTTTTAAAGATCTGCACAGCTTGGATTGAACTTCTCAACGATCTTCAAGGTGTCATTTGGATTGAGTCACTGTCTGCCAACGCTACTGAGATTGTGAGATACTGCCATCTCACAACAACCGTAAGTTACAGAGATCACACTTTCAATGCTTAGACCATTGTGGTGCGTTGGCAGCCAATGTCTAATGAATGGACTGCCTTAATGCAACGAACGTTAACTCATGCCATAACATATATACATTGACCTGCCACAATGGAACGCATAGTATACAGGTGAAACTCGAATAATTAGAATATCGTGCAAAGTTCATTTATTTCACTAATGCAACTTAAAAGGTGAAACTAATATATGAGAGAGACTCATTACATGCAAAGCAAGATAGTTCAAGCCGTGATTTGTCATAATTGTGATGATTATGGCTTACAGCTCATGAAAACCCCAAGAACCCCAAATCCACAACCTCAAAAAAGTAATTATTACATGCAATCAATAAAACAAGGATTGTACATAGAACAATATCGGACCTCTGAAAAGTACAAGCATGCATATGTACTCAGTACTTGGTTTGGGCCCCTTTTGCAGCACTTACTGCAATTACTTTTGCACGATATTCTAATTATTCGAGTTTCACGTGTATGTCCATTTTTTTAACCAATCCCCCCTCCTGTATTAAAAAAACAACCGAGACGTTATACTGACCCTCTCCACACTCCAGCGCTGTCCATGGCTTCCTTTTCCAGCACCGGTAGTCCTCTTCAGACAGTCAAGACCATTTCCAGCCTAAGTCATCACAGTACTCCCAGACTGGGTGGCCCTCCCATATAGAATGCCCACCATGAGTGCAGCACAGTGGTGTAGGGATTAGTGCCTTGTCGGTTCGAATCCCAGCCAGGTAACTATCTGCATAGAGTTTGCATGTTGTCCCTGTGCTTGCATATGTTTCCTCCCACACTCCAAAGACACGCTGGTAGGTTAATTGGCTCTTGTCTAAATGGGACCTAGTGTGCATGTGGAATAGGGACCTTAGATTGTAAGCTCCTTGAGGACAGGGACTGATGTGAAGCGCTGCAAAAATAGTTGCCACCATATAAGTACCAATAATAAAAATTGTCACCAGATCAGAAAAAAGACTGCAGGAAAAAAGCATTAGTTTTTTTTCCGAACTATTTACATTTAAAAAAAATGTTATTTACCGTATTTATTTTTTATAAACTTTTAATTTTTTTATATTTTATTTACTTATTCATTTTTATTCAATATTTTTATTTTTTTACTTTTAGGGGCTTCGGGGAAATATTGGGGGTCTAAACAGACCCCGGATATTTCCCTTTTAAAATAGAAAAAGAGATTGAGAACACAGAGTCCTCAATCTCTTTTTCTGTATCCCCTGTTATCAATTAACAGGAATCCTCTATACTGAGTGTTCCTGTTAATTCATAACATGAGGACAGAGTATGTTTACTATAACCACAACTATGAATGAACAGGAGGTGATGTAGATCACTCCCATTCATTCATCATTGTGGACACAGTATACATACTCTGTCCTCCATTATTTATAAACACTCAGCGATCACTGACTGCTTGTACCCGCTCTCCATTCTGACATGCTGTCACAGGAGACTGAGCGAGCGGTGCGGGGAGCTCGATCTGACAGATGACTCCTCCCCCACATCACGCGGCCTCCTAAAAACAGCTGTCTCCGCCCACACTGCTCTCCTGATCTGCGACAGGAGGCCTAGTGCGTTCACGGGATCCCAAACTTTTTTTTTACTTACGCTGCCGGCGCAGAAAACTGCATGGCTAGGACAAGTTGAATCAAACTCTTCTGCGTGCTGATGCCAGCGACATGTTTGATACAAAGCAGTATGACATTTCCCGGATGATACAAAATGTTATCGAAAAATCATCTCCGCGCCCTACAAAAACACTGTGGAAAACGAGATTCTAAAAATACCACCGCGGCGGAGATTGAAGGGCACGATGAAATGTCTAGAATTTAAAGCGTGACAAGTCGTAGAATGGATCCAGATAGTGAGGAACACGCGGCTGTTATATAACTACGCTCGATGGCTGCGGCCTCATTCACATTGACACTGCTGGGCTCAGCATTTCTAAAAGTCCTCTGAGAAGCGATACAAAACATCAATAGAAACCTTACATGGGTTCCATCCC
The DNA here is from genome assembly GCF_000935625.1 of Nanorana parkeri. NCBI lineage: Eukaryota > Metazoa > Chordata > Amphibia > Anura > Dicroglossidae > Nanorana > Nanorana parkeri. Next base: position 778,680 of record NW_017306381.1, on the reverse strand, counting down.
TTTCCTACTGAAAAAAAAAAGTTCGGCTGAATGAACGATGCAAGGAAACCCAGCATACGGGAAACCCGAACCTGCTACAGATGGAAAGTGATCACCAAATAATTCCTGACCCTAATCAACCCCACTGAGAACCGCAGTCATCAATAGCAATCGGCATCCCGCTACTGGAATTTTCAGCTAAATGCCCACAAGAGACCGGACATAATGAAAAGACTTGTGACTTCCCTGGAAGGTCCCTAACTCAGGCAATCATCTATATGTGCTCCTGGCAATATTGATGTCATATTGAATTTCAGTAAGTGCTTGTTTTTTTTTTACACTGCAGCCCTAAACACGGGGTGGTATTTCCTCTTCCCTCGTAAACGCTCGTCATAAGAGCATCAGATTCCAACAGTGTTTAGAAAAGTAACTAAAGAGCATTGAGCAGCTTTCTTCCAAAGAAGACTATGGAGGCTTCCCCTGCATTCTGCTTCCGAACATGCTGATTGGCTGTGACTGGCTTCAATCACTGACCCAGATCAAGAACGAGTCGAGGGAAACCGAGAACCGCCGCCCAGTTTTAGATTGTAATCTCTCATGGGCAGGACCCTCCTTACCATCTTGTCTTGATTCGTATTGTAAGTGTGATGTCTTCCTTATATTGTAAAGAGCTGCGCAAACCATTACTGCTCTATATGAATCCTGTATAATAATAATAATTAGGGATGCACCGATACCGGTTTTTCGGTATCGAGCACGAATACCAATATTTTTCCCGGTACTCGCCGATACCGAATACCGGAAGTCCCATTAAGGAAGCCGGGCGGCGTGTACAGACCCGCCCCCTGGCTTTCTGATTAGCCGGGAAGCCGTCTCCATGCTCCTTTGTCACCAGGTGATCAGGGAGGATGAAGCCGGCTTTCTGGCAGATTGGAGCAGAACATTGCCAGATCCGTTGGACATAGGATAATCCAGCCAACAAGGTAAGTGGGAATTTATAGAAAATGGGGGGGGGGAGTTCTTTCCTTTTCAAGCTTTTAGCAGGATTAGACAGGCGTTGTCCCTTTGCTTAAATCTGCACTCTGACAAGTGAATATTATAACAACTCGAAGTGCATGCTTACTGAGAAATAACTGTTGGATGGAAGTGCGTTGTGTATTGTGGCCTTCTTCCCCAGCACCCAAAAAAGTAGGATACAAGGTCTCGCCAAAATGTATTTTGCCTAGAGCTATTCTTTGAGGACTTGGCTGTAGCCTTTAGCAGGTTATGGCAAGCTTCCAGTTTGGCCATACATGTGTATTTAGCTAAAACCCTTTTTACCTATTGGAGCTCATGTTTATCTTTTTACAATGATACATTGTAACTCAGCCAAGGGAAGAGAAGGAAGAGGCAGCAAAAGACATTGAAACAAAAAGTGTTCATAACAGTGAATCACACAGAGCAGCCAATTGTCCTTTAAATGAAACAGGATCAGGTTACATGCCCCGTGTTCATTTTGTGTTTGTTTCACTCAGAGCTCTTCCGGGACACCCCCCATCCACTTACACTATTATGTTACCACTGTATGATAAAGTCACAAGTCAACGTCCTGCATTCAAGCCGTTAAAACGGACACACTTCCCACAATGACCCGCAGCCGTCAAGGGATCAGTTTGCACACCAGGTGCTCAGAAGTTGTTTTAGCGTTTGTAAAGCAAATGCTTCTGATGAATGTTTTATTCCATAAAGCAATTAATCATAGCTCAGCAAACAGTTCCCGAAGTGGACCCCCAAGAGGAGCATTTGTCTCTTCTCATTTTCCAAAGATTTTACTTTGCATCTTTACTTGGAGCTCTCAGCGCAGTAAATAAAACAAAAGGCTTTAATCTGCTTACTGATTTTATTGATCAGCCCGACATAAAATATTAACTCCGGCCCAATCCGGCAGCGGCGTCGGAAAAACAGCTGCTATAACTGGAAGGTGCCGGTGGATTTTGGTCAATAGGAGCACATTATGCTGAATTATTAAAGTGACTTTGGTTGCACGTTTGATGATCAGGAAAGGGGACATGATCACATAATAATACGCCAAGAGACATTCTGCACAGAAATCCAATTGGAGTCTCTCTAGCCAGCTAACAAAATGGAGTCTATTTACCCAGTCAACAAAATGGAGTCTCTTTACTCAGCCAACAACATGGAGTCTCTTTACCCAGCCAACAACATGGAGTGTCTTTACCCAGTCAACAAAATGGAGTCTCTTTACCCAGTCAACAAAATGGAGTCTCTTCACCCAGTCCACAAAATGGAGTCTCTTTACTCAGCCAACAACATGGAGTCTCTTTACTCAGCCAACAACATGGAGTCTCTTTAGCCAGCCAACAACATGGAGTCTCTTTACCCAGCCAACAACATGGAGTGTCTTCATCCAGTCAACAACATGGAGTCTCTTTACCCAACCAAAAACGTGGAATCTCTTTACACAGCCAACAACATGGAGTCTCTTTACCCCGCCAACAACATGGAGTCTCTTCACCTAGCCAACAAAATGGAGTCTCTTACCAAGTCAAAAACATGGAGCCTCTTTACCTACTCAACAAAATAAAGTGTCTACCCAGCCAACAAAATTATGTTTCTTTACCCAGCCACCAAAATGGAGTCCCTTTAGGCAGCCAACAACATGGAGTCTCTTTAGGCAGCCAAAAATGGAGTCTATAAACCAACCAACAAAATGGAGGCTCTTTACCAAGTCAACAAAATTAAGTCTCTATACACAGCCAACAAAATGTCTCTTTAACCAGCCAACAACATTAAGTCTCTTTACCCAGCTAACAAATAACATCTCTCTACCCAGCCAACATGGAGTCTTTCCTGCCAGCCAATAATATAAGGTTTTTCTGTAAAGCCCCACACACGCTCCTACCTATCATATGACAGTGGGGGACATCCATTCTACCTATGATTTGGTTGAGTGGAGTTCATTGAGTATTTTTGTTAACTGTTACAAAATGCCCCAAAGAACCACTTGTTCACTAAGAGCAGAGTGTGCCTGTCCACCGAGGAAGGCTGTTCTCAATGACAGCAATGTTGAGCTCAGAGTACAATCTCCGCGTGCCTTGGGTGCTTGAATGAAGTAGCTTCCTTGCACCTCCACGGGAGTTACGTCATCAAGATAGCCGAAAATGTCCAACTGGGAAGAAGATCAGGCGATCAGGGACATTGAACACATCGTCTTGCTGAAGAAGGGGCGCTGTGGAAGGTGTGCCATAATATGCATGGGTGTCGTGCGAATATGCTGAGCCCACCCGCCATGATGTGGACTTTAGCCCAATGCTACAGTCTATAAAGCGTTTTTTTTTTGTATCTGCATGAGCACTGAAGATTATTACAAGTTGAAATAAACAGAAGGAGGAGCAAAGTACAACAACCTGTAACAACCAATCAAAATTCACTTCAATGAAGTCAGACCAGGACAAGATGGATTCCATTGGTGTTCTATGCACTAGGCTCTACTTTGGGGTAGGCAACCTTGGCACTCCAGCTGTAATAAAACTACAAATCCCTTCATGCATCTGCCTCTGGGAGTCATGCCACAACAACTGGAGTGCAGAGATTGGCCTGATCTAAGCACCGCGCTCCTTGTATGTTCTATTGAATATGCTGATTTGATGTCTCCTTCAATCTGTTACCATGAAGCCAATCATTTTCAATTAAAAAAGAGAGAGATTTTCTGGTTTTGTTTCCAGGGTGATATCAGTTACATTTCTAATGTAATAATCATTAGATTCCTTTCCCGTGAAATAATGAATCAATTCTCTGTTTTACAAATGTTACTTCTTACAGGAACACGTTTCCCAGTAATGCAGCAATCAAGCCGCTGTGATATCTCCGCAGTCGCTCTGCCCCCCTGTGGATCGGATTCAGCAGTACACTAATTATGCTAAGTAGAAGTATGAGACCCCCCCGTGGGATGGGATGAGGGGGGACAACGCAATAATCAGTATGGCAAAGGGCATTGATGATGTACGAGCTGTAACCCTTTATAACCAATCAGAAATCACCAGAACTATTCCAAGTCAGGACCAAGGACAGCTCAAAAAATTTCTGGCAGGATCAGGTTTCTTTTTTTACAATTAAGGAACAGAAATTGCACAATGCATCCAGTGGTACATTAAAAAGACCTCGAAGGAGAAATCAGTTCATTGTTAAGAGTTTACATTCACTTTAAACCTCTTTTCTAATAGAAACAACTGTTGCTTCAACTACTTGAAAAGTGCAACCGTGCAAAAGTGCAACCGTGCAAAAGTGCAACCGAAGCAAACACTTTTTCTTTGAATGGAGAAAGATTAGATCACCTGTCAATTGCTGTCTGTGTCCCCGTTAGGGAGATTCACCCTCTCTATGTGTCCCGGTGAATGTTATCACTGATTCGATGTTAAAGCCTGATGAAGGGACCCTGCAAGGGTGAAAGCCTGATGAAGGGACCCTGCAAGGTCCCGAAAGTGCTTGTTTCCATTTGACAAATTGTTCAATAAAATGAACATTTGGTGATTCTATAAGGATCTTGGGAGTGCTGGTGATATTCTTTACAATCATTGTATGCATACAGCGGTGCCATCCGCAGTCATTTCAAGCACCCTCCCCATCATCTGTGATTTCCGTTAAGGAGTGCAACAAGAACCTTGACATTTTCCCATTAGGGAGATTCACCCTCTCTATGTGTTCTGGTGAATGTTATCACTGAAAGTGTAAGAAAATCTCAAATTTTGGGTGGTCATCAGAACAGGAACACATGAGTAATCTTCCAATGGGGACACTAGTTCTGGTGACCACCATGGGTTTCCCTCTCTTTGGATGGATTTCCTCTCACTTCCTGTTGTGTCTATCAGACACAAAGTGAAGGCAAATCTTCCTAATGGGACACAGATGAGAAAAAAAGAAAAGCTGATAGGGGTTATAACCTTCCCTTACTATATCCAAAGCTATAAAAAAAAAAAAAAAGCTTACACGCTATCCACAAGTATCATCTTACACAGGAGTGGCTGCATTTCGACAGCCACCGCTGCTATATAATGCAAAGCAATTCCAATGTGTCATTTTGACAGCCGGTAATTGCCAGTGGACGCAGTGAGAGAAGAATAGGAGCTAAGATACACCCTAGAGACCCTTGGAAAGCCGAGGTTTAATACAGAAGACAAGCGGCTTAAAGCTGAACTCAAGAATACATTTCATTTAATATCCCATTAATAGCAAATATAAAAAAACAGGTTTTACTGCAATTCTCATTTCAGTCCAGAGCTGCCCCCAGGATTTTTGGAAACGTGGGGCTTAACACTAAATTAAAGACTATATGGATGTTCAGATACCAAGTAGCTTACTCGGTACACGTACAAGTACAGATACTTTTCCAGCTCCAAGACTAGACTAGAGAAAAATTCATAAGTTAGGAGGCAGCTGTCATGTGTAAGGAGCACACGGAGCTCCTGGGATTTCTACATCTCTGTATAATGTATGATTTTGTTTTTATAAACATATATAAAAGGAATGCGCCGATAACATTTTTTCAAGTACAAGTACAGATACTTGCCCAAGTCCTCACAGATACAAGTACTGATACATTTTTGTTTATTGTCATGTGACAGTTTTTCTAAAACAATACAGACTAATGATTTCAGGACAGTGGTGGAGCGCCAGAGCCCGGTCCCAGCTGCAACCGCTGCAACCCTGGTAGTTCTCATGAAAATGCCGAGTATCTGCACTGGTATCTGAACCAGTTCATGTTGGAAATGCAACAGCATATATTTGATTGTATTACTTGTGCAATTATGTCTTTTGAGCTGTAGCTGGTGCTGTAGTGCAATGCTAGTCTATATGTTCATGCTTATCTTTGATAGACACACAAAGGTCAAGGCCCTATATTCAGATTGGGTCTGAAATTCAGGTTGAACCTAGGCACTAATTGGAAGATTATCAACAGTGTTGACGGGCTTCAGGCTTGTGTCAATGGCATCAATTTGGAAAGCTTCTGAGATCTTTTAGAATGCATTGACATGTACATTTGGCCAGCAATTGACCTCCTTCTGAGTTGTATTTGACCTGTTTCAAGTGGGTTTTGCACACTCATTCTGATAGACTTCTATGGGAATGCAGACTGCTTGAAGCGAACACAGCCCATCAACACAGACCCATACTTGGGTGCCTGCCTGGCAGTAGTATTGCAACCTCATCCAATTTTTAGGACCTGAGAGGTCCACTTTAAAGCAATGGGACCATACCTATACCTCTGTGCTGCCTCCAGCAGTTATATGGGCAATGTAACTGCATTAAAGGAGAACTATGAGGTGAGTGCTTTTCACTCACCTCATAGTTCTAGCCGACCTGTGACAATGAGACTGTCACGGGTCGGCTCAGTAGATCGGGAGGTGAGCGAACACATACCCGGTTCGCTCGCCTCTCGATCCTGTCACGGCTCTCTGCCGTGACAGGGGGAGGGCTGGATTCCCCCCTCCCGCCTCCGATCTGCCAGCGCTGCCAGCTGTAGCTCGCGGTATACTGAGCTTAGGGTGATGGGAGGACGCTAGTTTGTGTCCTCCCGTTACCCTAAGGAGAACTATGGGGAAAAACACTGACCCCATAGTTCTGCTTTAATGTTTGTTCACTGTGTAATGTCATACTTAATTGTGCTGTGTTATGCTGCCACATTGTGCAGACTGCTTGAAGCGAACACAGCCCATCAACACGGGCTCATACTTGGGTGCCCGCCTGGCAGTAATATTGCAAGCTCACCCAATTTTCTAGGACCCGTGAGGTCCACTTTAAAGCAATGGGACCACACCTTTACCTCTGTGCTGCCTCCAGCAGTTATATGGGCAATGTAACTGCATTCATGTTTATTCACTGTGTATTGTCATAATGAATTGTTTCTGTGTTATGCTGCCACCTTGTGGTCATTGTTTGTATTACACTTATCTGTGTATCCTCCCCTTTTGTATGATGCAATATCCTCCTTCCTTATTATGAGTTGCTGCTATCAAACATGCTAAGGTGAGAAATAGAAATATTCCTTTTGACCTTCAAATACAAAAATCTACTGCATCATGTTGTTTTCCTGAATCCTGCTGCATGCAATAAAGATATTCATGGATGCATTTGGTGAGTTCACCTATGTGATGAAGCTTGTCTGCGGTCAATGTGTCTGCTGCATACAGACCAGGTATAGAGGTCTCAGGAATGGATAAATCACTATCGCAATAATTGGAGTCAGAATAACCTCCAACCCCCTCCCACTTCAACGGACACCTATTGGGAAGTCAATGTTCAGCTTGTTGTGCAGAAACATTTAATTTATAGCCAAATCCAAATCTACACCTTATTGTGCTACAAACAACACATGGTGAAGTAAAAAAGAAAGTTTAGAAAAACGAGGCCATAGAGAGGTATAATGTTGAGCCTGATCAGTTTAAGTGCCTGCAGACGTGAAGATATATCACTTTAATTCTTTGTGTTTTGACTGCTTTGTTAATGTTATAAATGAGCAGAGCTCCCAGGGATCCGGTGAATTGCTAAACCTGATAGGTCCATTAATCTGAGCCTGTCACGCCGCTCTAAACGGTCACGTTCGCCAGCTAATGAATGGCCCCCTTTAACACAACACATGCACGGACCTACACTGGCAGGAAATATAAGGGGTCACCCGGCAAGGGTAAACGCGGAGCAACAGGGGCACAGGCGGTCATTGATTGATTTAAAGGGGCGCAGAGTACAGATCATTTCTCCTTTTCATTGTGTCTAGACTAGGACAAGCCAAGCTGAGATCTTAGGCTTCCCCAAAGAGACCTAAAAGCTGCCGGATAATGGGGCGATTAGCTGTATACAGTGTGAAGATTATGAGAAAGTTGCAAAGACGTTAAATGAAAGCCTAGCTAAACCCAAGAAGAAGAATGTATGTAATATATTGCAGCTTACCAGTCCTTGGAGGTTTAGCCGCATTCGTTTGCCTTATTTCATAATTTTTTTCTTTTATTTAAAGTAAGTGTGTTAGAACTACAGACACACTTCCTGTCCTAGGGTGACAACACTCATGGTGCTGTATCTATGGAGGAACAGCAATGCCACCCTGGGACAGGAAATGTGTGTAGCCCTAACACACTTCCTGTCCTATGGTGACAACACTCACCGTACTGTATCTATGGAGAAGCAGCGTTGCCACCTTAGCACAGGAAGTGTGATAGGTGTAATCACAATAACAGGAATAACAACAAATTGGCTTGAAATCTCATAGTACTGTATCTTCTAGAGGAGCTGCATTGCTACCCTAGGACAGGAAGTGTGTCCTAGGGTGACAATGCTCACTGTACTGCATCTATGGAGGAGCTGGGTTGCTACCCTAGGACAGGAAGTGTGCCTGCAGTCCTAACACACTTCCTGTCCTAGGGGGGACAATGCTCACTGTACTGCATCTATGGAAGAGCTGCGTTACTACACTAGGACAGGAAGTGTGCCTGTAGTCCTAACACACTTCCTGTCCTAGGGTGACAATGCTCACTGTACTGCATCTATGGAGGAGCAGCATTGCCACCCTAGGACAGGAAGTATGTCTGTAATCTTAACACACTTCTGTCCCAGTGGCCCTCGTTCATTCATTAGTGTCAAGGAGACTTCACAGGAAGTGAAGGGAAATTTCCCTATCATGGTCACAGATAACGATAAAACCTAAGAGAGGCTCTACGAAGTTCCCCTTGCAGTTACTCAATGAACACTAAACAGCCATAAAACACATGTACCTTGATAAATGCATAGCACCATATGTTGAGTTCTTGTGATTGTAATGAGGTCTGGGCACCCCAATACCAAATAGGAAATTCCTTGTTTGCTGGATATTATCAAATCATATATGGATTAAACATACTTGCTCCTGGTGAAAGGAATCTTCAAAAGACAATCCTTCTCATTCCACAGTCTGCTAAGTACCCAGGTTGTTTTTTCAGGCCTGGCTGTTTTATTGGTGTTAGTTGTAAAACCCTAATGAGAAGTCGTAAAGTGCTAATAACCAGCACACTTGACAGACTCAGTTAATGCACAAAGATGGCCTGCGCTGATAACGAGCAATTGACCCTCAATTCACCCTGCCAGTTAACATTAGTTTCAAAAATTCACTCAGTATTCATAACTTTGGACCTGGGGGTGATAACTAAAAATGACCAATATATATATATAGATATCTCCGATAATACATAGGGTAGACGTACCAAACACTTTGGTCTTAGGAGGTCCAGAAGCCTAAAGACACATTACCCCATCTGAGAGAAGCATGAATTATTATGATTATTATACAGGATTTATATAGAGCCAACAGTTTGAGCAGCGCTTTACAATATAAGGAACATATTACAATCACAATACAATTCAAGACAAGACGGTAAGAAGGGCCCTGCCCCTGAGGGCTTACAATCTAAGGTATGTCAAGTCTGGTATCTATACAAAGCTAATTTCATAACACACAAGAATCTATTATATTTAAGATGGTAACATGGAAGTATATATATAAAATGGCTATTTTCGTGAAACCGACAGTTTGGGAGGAGCAGGTGAGAAGATTATAAAGTGCTTCAGCCCTCCTGCTTTACCCCCTTGGGCCTTTCTGATTGGGTGGGGAGCTGACTCAGTTACTCTCTCTAGAGGGCCCACAAAAAGCTGCTGCACAAGGCAGCTAGTGAACTCATTTACCAAGAAAACACTCTTGTTTACCATCAAGAAGAAGCTCTCGTTAACATCAAGAACATTACCTTTGCCAAGCCTTACTTGGAGAGAGCCCATCCAAGATTCATTTTCTGTTTCATTGACTGGACTCTGCTGAAACCCATAGAACCCAGGACTTTGCTAAGTACTTTCATTCCTATTTCTTTTGTTTTACTCTGTATTATTTGTCTATCTTTTATGTAACATTTTTTTCTGTATATTTTTTTTCTGCACGGATTCTTTTATTAAAAACGATCTTTTAGAATCGTTAAGCTGTTCTCTGAATAAGAACTTCAAGTATCCTTGTCTTGTCTCGAAGTTTTTGAATTGTCACAGCATTTGCTGGGAACGGTGTGTTTCCATTAAAACACGTGGTGGCAGCTATTATACTGTCCACATGGCTAACTGTGGAGTTAACCAACCCTAGTGATGATCGCTCTGTCTGCTGGCCTTAGATTGTTGATTTCTAATGAGAAAAGCCAAATGGTATGTGTTTGGCAGCTCTCCACAAAACAGGGAACGCTCCAAAAAGCCAGAGGTCACCTTATTTGAGAAGTCCATATGCTTTTTAACCAAAGATGGTGCCAAACAATACTTCAAAGCAGAATTTTATTGATTCTGCAAATGACAACAGGAGAAACAGAAGACAGCCAACATGTTTTGGGGGCTCAGCAATTCCTCTTCAACAGGGCTACAAAAGACCTTCACCAGGTATACCCCCATCTTCTGTGCCTTTGTTGCCCTGATAAAAGGGGGATTGCTTAGCCCCTGAAACACGTTGGACCCCTTGTGTTTTCTGCTGTTGTCATTTGCGAAAACAATAAAACACCACTTTAGACTTTAAAAACTCTTGTTTGGAGCCATCTTTGGTTGAAATGTATAATGTGACATGTCAAGAATTTCTGCTCACAGACTTGTAATGTTACTAAAAGGTCCACTTCAAAAAAACTTTGGTTGACTTTAAGGCATATTTCAAACTGAAGTGCTCCAAGTATTGGCAGTCTCCGGCCACCTAAATTAGGAGACTGCCAGATGACCCCGCTCGGAGCGCCGCCCACCGGAGCAGCAGTGACGCGACGCTTGGCGAGGTAAGTAAGAAGAAACCTGACCACTGGACCACACTGACTCGAGTGTAAGCCGAGGGGGGCACTTTTCAGCAAAAAAAATGGGCTGAAAATCTCGGCTTATACTCGAGTATATACGGTATGTATAAATGGTCATAAAACAATCATTTGGGCACCTTCCTCTGCACTGCCAAATGAAAAATAGTCGAAAATTATTGAACATTGAGAATAGAAGAACCAGATCCTCACTTTCCACGCTCTAAAAAAACGGACTTTTGCTTTGTTTGTTCTAAAGTGATAAAAAGGCACAAACTGAACAACAAAAAGAAACACGGTCAAACTTTAAAAATCAACTCAACATAAAAAAACTTGTGGAAGTTGAAGGATAATTGTGTGAGAACTCCAGGTGCTTCCAACTGAGCACCTAACAAAAGGCAAGGTTTGACAAAGACAAATGACATCTCACAGTGACTGTGCAGGGGATAATTTTAGACTATCTTAGAAAGAGGAAGCTGTTGACATGGTAACAAGCTGCCAGGTACAATGATTACAAGACATCATTTCTTTCATTTGATGTTCTTCATATGAACAGGAAAGGAACCAGCCTTGTCACGCGTACAACAATTGGTGCCTCAGGTTATGCTCTTGCTCTTAAAGTAAACCTGTCTTGGAAGAAATTTGTAGACACTGTCAATTCTGTCCTCTCCATCTGAAAATACTGACTGTCTGGCTATCAGGCTGATGTAATGACTTTAATGCTTAGCCCGTCACTAAAATTAGAGACAACCAGGCAACTATAGTTTTCGGAAGAAGGCTAGCAATGGCAGCCCAATGGAAGGTTTACTTGTATTAAAAGTGAAATCAGGCACAGCAAACCAGGTACACCATTAAGGCTCCATAATTAGCTAAGTAATATTTCCCTTATGGGCTGTAGGCAACTACATCCATAGTTTGCCTCTTGTGGCCTCTGAAGACTTGCCGGTAACAGGACTCTCCTGGAACATATGCTCCCACATAAAGTGTTTCACACTCCATAACAAAAAATGGATTGACCATCCACCAGGTAGAGTAAGGTCCTTCATAGCCAATTCTGCAGAGATGTAGCCCTGGGGAGATATGTTTCGAGACAGCACCACAGAAGTCCCCAACAAACGTTAAAAAAAATTGTTTGACTTCCCAGCATCTACCGAGAACTGAAATCAGTTTTGGTTACACTGACTCTAAGTAGCTTTCAGGCAGAATGTACTTTGCCCTTCATGTATTCATCCATCCCAGAGAGGCTACTAACATGGCTTTTTGTTGAGTATATGTTTACTTTAACAACAAGTTGCATGGAACTTTGACACCCTTGTTCAACCTCGGTCTGATGTACCAAGCTTTTTCTTCCAACCAAAGATGCTAAATAGCAACCACTAGGAATGAACAGACGGCAACCACCTCCAATGTGCCCAGCCTAGGAATGAAGGTCAGAAAGCTGACATTTATAAGTATTTATGAATTATATGGAACACAGGATGTATGTACAGTACAGCAGCCAATCACTGGGTTTCTCTCAACCAGTGGTGCATGCTGGGATAGGGTACATATACTGGAGGGAACTGCCATGTGCTCAGACTAGGCGGGACCAGCCATGGATTAGCACTGGACTGGGTGCTGTCCAGCCTCCCCTCAGGCTAGGCCTGAGGCTCGGGGGTGGGCAGAGGCTGGAGTGTGGGAAGTGTTTCCCTGGGCCTCAATTATGTAGGAGGCCTGTGCTGTTGCCAGAGGAGGAGAACCAGGAAGATGGATGGCTACTGAAGGTATTTAGAATCCAGAGGACCTCAGAAGCATGGCTGGTGTCTCTGCTGCTGAGCATCTGTGCTCATCCCTGCTCATCTGTTACTTCAATTACTTTTCACTGTAGCACAAGTGGATCTACTGTACATTGAGAGGCCAAAAAGGTCTGGTGAGTCTGAAGTCTATGTCTGTTACACCCCAGATGTCTAGGATACCTATACCTTCTCTCCCCAGTATGAAGATGTTTAATAAAAGTTATTCAGCATTGCATTACAGGAGTGGTGGTTAACTGCTAATGGGGCAACTGAAGACCAAATCCCCTAGACAACTAGTGATGGCCTGGGTTATTTTGGCTGCTCCTTAAGGGGTGAGCGCTACACATCTGTACCTGGCCAGATGACCAAAGCATCTCCCCAAGGCTACTTTCTGTAAGGTAGTAAAGAAAACACCTGCTTGAGTTAGAAAAATCTGGTGCTTCTCTGCAACTCTTTGAAGAACCAGCATTCACGATCCGTAAGAGATGTGCCCACGTATGGCCAGCTTCACACGAGATAATCAACGCTTATCCCATTCTTCCCAATGTCACCTCTCTCGAATTACAATGCATTCGCCGTCACCATTGTATGAAAGCCCAGATGTTGCTGATACATTTTGATACGCTCTGTCCTTCACTCTCCCTATTAGTCTACCAGCTTCTACGGCTGCGGGGAACAGCTGTCACCTCCCTGACAAGACAGGGAAGAAAGCGCCGGCAAAGTCATCATCACTAATAAAAGTCGCCAATGATCATAGAATGAAAATAGATTACATAGGCCTGCAGAGGAGTGCAGCGAGAATGTCTATCAGTCAGGAAATCATTCCCCCACATAAACCGCACAGAGACCAGCGCAGAGCGTTCCTTAACAATGACATACAGCTTGCATGGATCCAACAGGCGTTGTGACGGTTATGAAGTGCACTGATAATCAGGTAAAGCCAGAATGATGAGGTTGCTTCTCATCCCCCTGTGTACCGTCTATTAGAACAATATGTTGCTAATGCTATTTTAAGGAGCTGGGAATTCTACGGAATTGGATACTGATACGTTTTATATTGTATTGTTCCATGGGAATGTCTTTAAAGTGCACCTGTGGCCAGGGGATGGACAAATATTTTCATATATTTACCAAGCATCAAATTGGCTTTAATACAAACACTTGCTAGCCTCTGTGGCCACAGTCACTGAGGAGCAATTCATCTTTACAGTGATATTAAAATCAAAACATTTTTAACGAAGAACCCGATCCTCAGAGCCAGTCTGCTCTTAGATCAGACCTTCCAGCCTCGCTCCCCCTCTGCTGCCCTTGCGTAAGGATCGTTGGGTCATCACTTCCAATGCACTGTGCAACTGCAGCTTTTTTTTTTAAAACTTTACTTCATTGCTATCACATAGGGCGGCTTACAAGTACAAGTACATTGGAGGTGAAAGGTTCTCTTTAAGGTGACATTAGGGGTCTATTAGACCCATAGGGGTTGATTTACTAACCTTATAAACACACCACGAACATGTATACACCTCTGTAGTGTGTTCCCTCCCAGCATGATCTATGGGTGGAATCTAAACACCTTTGTAGTGTGTACACACCCAGCAGGTGTGTTGTGCAAAGCCAAGCATGAATTGCAAGGTGATGTTGTGTAAATTAGCTCTATGTTGTATTGCTTGCATTGATGAATGCAGGAATGTAAATGCATGAGCTAACCATTTTTGTCTAAACTGTGAAGCAGCATTATATATGCATCATGTGCATGATTTTTCCATATATGGCATTAGTGGAAATATGCTTTTAGAGACTTTTTGGTTGATAAATACGTTTTGCTGTGTGAAAATCACACGCACCTGGTGCGTGCATGTGTTTAGGTTAGTAAATCACCCCCACAGTGTCACCTTTCCACTGCAAAGAAGCTATTTAAGTGCAGATCTCTCTTGAATAGCTTCTTCCCCGGCTTCTCTAGCGGGGGGATTGACAGCTGAAGAACCGGAAGTGATGTAATCAGCGTCGCTTCCAGCTCCATCCCTCGCTGGTCTCTATCCCGTCTACACACACGATGCTGGTCCCAGCCCTTCAGATGGGGCAGCAGAGCACAGGAAGCAAGGCAGGAGTGTCAAGCGGGGTTTGGCATTCTTCACCGGCTTCTGGAAGCGATATGGCACAGGCTCAGCCGCCAGAATAATTTCCAATATAAAGCTAACCGTTGGCTTTACACAGCTAAACAGAGTCCCGGTGGCTATCGGTTTAAAGGAGCCGAATGCCAGAGATGTATGGCATATGTCGTTGGCAGCGAAAGAGTTAATAGTCCACATACATTTTTATTCAATATATGGTTGAGAGGACAGTATAGAAATATCCACCGTGTTTTGGGGGCTCATACAGACACCCCCTTCCTCAGGGCTTACTATGGGAGGACATGTATCAGGACGGTCATGGCTTGAAACTGGATACTGTTTAGTCCAGTGTGTGAGAACGCAGAGAGATTGCCAGCAGCTGATTTGGCAGCAAAAGGCAATTATCTCAGCCCAGGAAAAAGACTTGGTTGGAGCTCTAATAGCTGCTATTCAATGATTAAAGTTGAAGCTTTTCTGAGGAATGATTCTGTTGCTATAAACTGCGACATTTCTGGATTTGATGCAGATTTGTAAAGTTACTGAAAGGTTCAGGAAGAAGAAACGGTCCATGGAACAGCTTGCAGCAATCTGAATGTTTATCCAGAGGAACGGCACACTGTCATTAGCTAATGCCATACTGAAGGGTCCACATCAAGCTGAGGAATGTCTTTCTGCTTCACGTAGCAATGACACAAACAACAATATCATATAGAAAGGATCGGATGGTATACTAACGATTGATATCCAATGATTACTAAAGGGTAATGTAGAAATATTTGCATCCAACAGCCGTTGGGTGTCAGGTAGCAATACTTCTCCCTGGTATTAGTTTCGTATGAGGTTTTATTGGCCACAGGACCAAAACTATTGGAGTAGTTCACTGGTCTTTGTTCATTCTGCATGCTGTCTCTCTGTGTAGAAGCAGTGGCCTCTCTGCAAGAGCTTCGACACGCCCCCTGCCGAGTCAGTGCTAGAGCTCTCCAATCAGCAAAGCTCATGCTCCTTGCTGATTGGACAGCTATAGATCTTACATAGTTGCATAATTAGGTTGGAAAAAGACACAGGTCCATCAAGTTCAACCTTTAGTGAGAATGAAAAACAGAAAAACCTCCATAAACAGAACTATGTGCCCACAGTTCACCTCGGTTAATCCAGAGGAAGGCAAAAAAAAAACCATAGTTCATTTTTCTCCAACAGGGGAAATATAAGCTGACTCAGGAGTGGGCATGTTGGACCTCTGCAGAGAAGTCACTGATTCCACATGGAGAGCAGGGGTCCTTCTCTGCAGCATGCTGGCAGAGGACAGGCTTTTCTACTCAGGCTGTGGCTGCTGATTGGACAGCTCTAGCCCTGACTCAGCAGTGGATCCCAGATAGCAAGTAATTGAGCTGCAAGTTTGAAAATGACTTGCTAAACTATTGCAGACTTGCCAAGCTTCACAATTTTGTTGCACAATTACAGCAAGTCTGCATTGCAAGTCCCCAGACCAGCGAGCTTGCAGAGCTCTTGCTAAGACCTGCAGGACTCTTGCTGTAGACTTGCCAAGCAAATTTGCTACAAATTCAAAAAGTGTCAACTAGAACTTGTGCTACAAGTGTTCTTCAAGTCTAC
This sequence comes from Nanorana parkeri, assembly GCF_000935625.1. Classification (NCBI taxonomy): domain Eukaryota; kingdom Metazoa; phylum Chordata; class Amphibia; order Anura; family Dicroglossidae; genus Nanorana; species Nanorana parkeri. The sequence continues at coordinate 762,390 of NW_017306381.1, read as the reverse complement.
AACTTGCCAGGAATATGTGCAGCAAGTTAACAAAAATTACAATTTTACACTGCCACAAGTTTGTAGCAAGTTATCCTTGCTATGTGGGATATGCCTGTCCTCTACAGACTTTCCCTCCCTTTTAGTTTGCATTGCAGAGAGACTACTGCTTTCTCATGGAGAGGCAAGGGGACTTCTCTGTGGCATGCTGGCAGCAGACAGGCTTTTCTACTCGGACGGCAGCTTCTGATTGGAGAGCGCAAGCCCTGACACAGCAGGGAATATGCCTGTCCTCTACAGACTTTCCCTCCCTTTTCCTCTCCCTTTTAGTTTGTTATTACTTCCCTTTATCCCTGTTCATACATACTCTGTACACGATTTTGTATTTTTATATTGGCCGCATAAGGCTTACTGTATGTGTCAATACCTGAAAAAAAAGCTAATAAAAACTATCTGATTTTAACAGAGGGATCATGGCTTCCTTACCGAGCAAGGGTCCTTCTCTGTGGCATGCTGTCAAGGAACAGGCTTATCTACTAAGCTGTGGTTTCTGATTGGAGAGCTCAACCCTGGCTCAGCAAGGAATATGCCGGTCCTCTGCAGAGAGACCACTGCTTCCTCCCGGAGAGGCAAGAGGACTTCTCCGTGGCATGCTGGCAGGGGGAAAGCAGCCTGTAGCCGCTTTCTAAAGAAAATAAACCATAAGACTTTGTGCACCTTATGTTCAGATGAACCTGGAATGTATTCATTTATTATAATGTATTCGGACTGTAAAAAGACGTCCTCCTGGCTGCATGTGATTCAGATTTATATGTAAAGGGAAGAATAAAATATATATTTGTAAACAATGTATTTTTTATTACCTGGCAAAAGAAAGAAAACATATAAAACACACACTACCCATACACTAAGCCATCCTTTAATAACATCACAGCTATTCCCCACTTGCTTCTCCCCGCTGTCATCCCCTTATCTCATCCATAAGTCAGTAATACACAAGTGGGTAATGCGCCATCATGTCGAGTCCACTTCACTATTTATAGATATTTCCTGACAAATGACAGATAAGCATTCCGGTGTGTGCGGAGGGAGAGAGTTCAATCATGGGGAGGCATTCTCATGACAGCACCCTCATGGCCCCCCATTCTACAAGAGGCACCTGTGTTTGCCAAGCAAAGCGTTCATTTCACACCTGTTAATAACACCTGAGGATTGCGCCCATGACGGAGATATATTTAGCTAACGGTGTCAGGATATAATTAGGAACAAATTACTGAACAGTGCGCAGCTCACGTCAGACAGTGAGATGGATGAAGATGATGGGATCGGTTTCTGAAATCAGAACATGGGAACCCTCCGTAAAAATGTTCAATCTATAGTCCAAAATATTATATTCTGTACATGTACGGGGTTAATACTTGTAATTATATTACTCATTATATAAATATCTTTTTTTTAATTTCATTATGCCTTTCATTTTATTTTTCTTTCAGTGCGGGCCAAGCTGGCCAGCAAAATTAGCAGTTACAGATGATGGAACAAACCATATAACATTGATAAAGGTCTTACAACTAGAGATGAGGTTGGGCTTGGTGCAAACCCAGTTCACCTAAGCCCACTCAAAACTCAGACCGCCACCCCCTCCTCCCAACCAGTGGCATTACTATAGCCATAGCAGCCCATGTGGCTGCTATGGGGCCCAAAGGTGGGAAAGGGGGCCCCACTAAGACGATTTTCTGATGTCAACATTCCAGAAGAGCTGAGGTCAGATGCACAGGATCATGCTTTGAGACCATGGTGTCCCTTGTTACAAATCTCTGCAGCCCCATCTGTGAATAGATTTATTGCCTTTAGGGTCGCAGGTCATCAATTCTATTTTACTTACACACTACTAACCCCAATGTTCAGACGGGCTGGCTGAGGTGGTTAATGGGGTGGGAGGGCTGCCTGTCTTTGATTTCATTATACTTTGTGTTAGGATCAATTACACTGTTGTCCCAATTGAGACTGCAAGGTGCCTCAAAGAGAGGTCAATGGGGGAGATTACCAATAAAACATTGCTATGGGGCCCATTCAGTTGCACAGGTGGGGAGGTGCATCCCCCGCACCTATACGATATGTATGGGTTAACGGATATCCCCACACCGCAGCTATACGATATGTATGGGTTAACGGATATCCCCGCACCGCAGCTATACGATATGTATGGGTTAACGGATATCTATAGTCAAAATTCTTTTTTTAAGTTTTGGATTGAGTAGAGAATGCTTAGTACTCCTGTCGGGTTTTGTATTTGCTATCTATGGCCCAGTGGGAAGTTTTATCTTTTTATCCTGTGCTGGACACACAACAGGAACTGAGACTAAATATTTCTAATGACTCCACTGGAAGACTTCCCCTTGCTTTTGAGTTTTGAATGAAATGGAGAAGGGTTTAAACTTCTGTCAGGTTTTGATTGTTACTTGAGTTCCTAGAGGAGAGGGGCATTTTGGTACATTTACCATCCCTAGAAGGGAAGGAGATTGTATACTTCCCATTCCTAATGGTGGAGAGCATGGTACATTTCTCATCCCTTGAAGGGAAGGACATCGTATACTTCCCATTCCTAATGGTGGAGAGCATGGTACATTTCTCATCCCTTGAAGGGAAGGACATCGTATACTTCCCATTCCTAATGGTGGAGAGCATGGTACATTTCTCATCCCTTGAAGGGAAGGACATCGTATACTTCCCATTCCTGATGCTGGAGAGCATGGAACATTTCCCATCCTGAGAGGGGAAGAACATGGTTTACTTCCCATTCCCAATGGTGGAGAGCATGGAACATTTCCCATCCTGAGAGGGGAAGAACATGGTTTACTTCCCATTCCCAATGGTGGAGAGCATGGAACATTTCCCATCCTGAGAGGGGAAGAACATGGTTTACTTCCCATTCCCAATGGTGGAGAGCATGGAACATTTCCCATCCTGAGAGGGGAAGAACATGGTTTACTTCCCATTCCCAATGGTGGAGAGCATGGAACATTTCCCATCCTGAGAGGGGAAGAACATGGTTTACTAACCTCCCATTCCTATTGGTGAAGAGCATGGTACATTTCCCATCCCTAGAAGGGAAGGACATGGTATACCTCCCATTCCTAATGGCGAAGAGCTTGGTGCATTTCCCATCCCTAGAAGGGAAGGACATGACACATTTCTTGCCCATAGGAGGTGAGGGGTATGGTGCATTTCTCATCTGTAGAGGGGAAGAACATGGTACATTTGCCATCCCTAAAGGGTAAGGGCAGGGTAGGTTCTCCATCCCTAGAGATGATGGTCCTTACACATTTCTTGTTCCTACAAGGAAAAGTCTAGGTAGGTTTCTTATTCCAAAAGGGGAGAGGCATGGTACATTTTCTATTCCTGTAGGGGAGGGGCATATTGGACCATATTGAATCCTCCAAGGTGACTTATTGAAATAGTTGAGAGGGCTAAGAAGAAGGCCAGAAAGCAACCTTCTTACCAGGTTCTGCCTGTTGCCTGGCTATCATGCGGATCCTTTGCCTTTAATGTTCTCCGAGTCACTGGTCTGAAACAGCTATGTTGCACTCGTCGTCTTGGTCAATGACGCACAGTACTGAAGCCAGTGATGGCCAGGCAAAAGATACAATTCAAAATATTAACAATGGCTTACAAAGCCATCCACAACTCTGCCCCCGGCTATATCTCAAAGCTTGTCTCAAAGTATCACCCTAACCGTCCTCTCCGCTCTTCAAATGACGTTCTGCTTTCCAGCTCCCTCGTCAACTCCTCCCATGCTCGCCTCCAGGACTTCTCTAGAGTCTCTCCCATCCTCTGGAACTCTTTACCCCAACCTGTCCATCTGTCTCCCACTCTAACTGCCTTTTAGTGATCCCTTAGGACTCATCTCTTCAGGGAAGCCTATCTTACCTCAACCTAACCGCTCAACCATCACATTCTCAGACAATTAATCCCCACACAGCTCCCTCCTCATGTATCACTGGCCACTCCCTTTTAGATTGTAAGCCCTCAGGTGCAGGGCCCTCCTTACCATCTTGTCTTGAATTGTATTGCGATTGTAATGTCTTCCTTATATTGTAAAGCGCTGCGCAAACTGTTGGCGCTATATAAATCCTCTATAATAATAATAATAACTACCATTTATAGAAGTAGGTCACCAATTGCGTCCTCGGATGTCACTACACGTGTCCTTTAAGTTCACCGATCCGTCCCGCGTAACAAATTGCGTAATCCACGAGTGTTAATTCTTGCCTTCGCAATGTTTTTACACCGCCCTTGCGATGAAAAAAGCCTGAGCGCAAGCCAACTCTAATCAGCATTTCAGACATGAATATTAATGAAGGGCACATTAAAAATGTAGAAAAGAGCGAAGACACGGCATAAAAGATGCAGCACGCCATTAGGCCGAGGCCGAGGGGTTCCGCTGATTGGTTTGTCTTCTGTTATTGTTACCTGAAAACTCACTTAAGAGGATTGAAAAGACTTGAGTCAAATCATTGCTATAGTAAGATCGGTGCCAGGCGCTGTACAAATCAGCTGGAAGATAACCGAGAGGAAATAATTAGCAGTTCCCAGGCTAGCCGTTCACAAAACGCACATATTGGCTCATCTGTGATTGCAGCCGGGTATATATAGCAGCTGAAATTAAAGGGCAACTCCAGCTAGAAGCTCACATACAGGTGATGGGTTACCTGCCACACCACCTACAAAAGCAAAACCCCGTCTTGTGATCCCTCTGTCCCTCATGTACTATATGGCAGCCTATCATACAGAGGGTGCCAGTGCTTTTCAGAACCTGAAATTATGCAGACTGGGTCTTGTTATGTAGGGAGCTGAGGGGAGGGGTGGAGGAGCTGGGCCAGCACAAGCAGCAATTAGACACTCCCATAAGAAAAAGAGGGCTATGACATGCAATGGGCGAATGCTGTACTAGGTAATTGATGCTTGTGGACTAGTCAAACTTTCTAGCAAGTTAAAAGCCACATTGTGAATAAAAAAAATAATTATTATATATATATTGTAACAAGGACAATCCACTGTAGTCCAGGTAAGTAAAATCAATTTCAGTTTATTTAGGGCAAACTGTTCTCTTTACCCTGTGCTCCTCAAATCACTTAATCCCTGTGTTGTTACAATGTATTTCTGCACTATAGAGCGATGACATAGGCGGTCAGCTGTTCATACATCGCTGTGTTCATATGGGTTTTGTTTGCTGGGCTCTTTGTACAGAATGGGTGCTGAGTGAAAGCAGACATGTAATAAAAACAAACACAGCGATGCATCACTACCTATATACAAAAGGCAAATATAAACACAGGTAATAGGTGAGCCTGCACTGGCGGGATGACCTCACAGTTACAGCGGCACGCCAATAAAATATTAATCACGGGAACGGTTTCAGGCTGACCTGCCATGTACACAATAGAAAGCGCCATAAAAACACACAAACAGCTCCCCATATAAATCACCATAGAGGCCCCTCCATGCAGCGCACTCACTACATGCAACATATGTATTCTGTCTCTGCACAGTAGCTGAATGGGGGTGGGGACGCAGGATCTTACGTTGCGGCATGTGTGGAAGTGATGGTCAATTTATGAGGTACAGGGCCCTCAACTGTGGCCCCTGACATCAAAAGGGGGCCTGTACATCATAAATATTAATGCAATGCAATGGAAGACTGTAATAGAATACAGATATGTTACAGGGGATGGGCAGGGACCGCAGATATACTAAAGGAATTTGTTAGAGGTGGAATGGATGCTCCAGGAGATACACTATATTGCCAAAAGTATTGGGACGCCGGCCTTTACACGCACATGAACTTTAATGGCATCCCAGTCTTAGTCCGTAGGGTTCAGTATTGGGTTGGCTCCGCCCTTTGCCGCTATAACACCTTCAGCTCCTCTGGGAAGGCGTCCACAAGGCTTAGGAGCCTATGGGAATGTTGGACCATTTGTGGGGTCAGGTACTGATGTTGGGGGAGAAGGCCGGGCTCGCAGTCTCCGCTCTAATTCATCCCAAAGGTGTTCTATCGGGTTGAGGTCAGGACTCTGTGCAGGCCAGTCAAGTCCCTACGTGGCCTATCACTTCGTGGCCGAGTTGCTGTTGTTCCCAGTTGCTTCCACTTTGTTATAATACCAGTAACAGGTGACCGCGCAATATTTAGTAGCCAGGAAATGTCACCAACACCTGAATCCAATGATTTGGAGTGGTGTCCCAATACTTTTGGCAATATAGTGCAGTTAGATACTGCAGACATGGTTAGAGACTGCAGACATGCTACAAGAGATGGTCAGAGACTGCAGACATTCTACAAGAGATGGTCAGAGACTGCAGACATTCTACATGTGAGGTTGGAAACTGCAGACATGCTGCAGGAGACAGTGGTAGAGACTGCAGACATGCTACAAGAGATGGTCAGAGACTGCAGACATTCTACAAGAGATGGTCAGAGACTGCAGACATTCTACAAGAGATGGTCAGAGACTGCAGACATTCTACAAGAGATGGTCAGAGACTGCAGACATTCTACAAGAGATGGTCAGAGACTGCAGACATTCTACAAGAGATGGTCAGAGACTGCAGACATTCTACATGTGTGGTTGGAAACTGCAGACATGCTGCAGGAGACAGTGGAATATTGGGGAGCTATTACTTGTTACTTTACTGGCTGCATGCTTGTTCCAGGTCAGCGTCTCAGCATGCAGTGGAGCCGGGTACAGGATGGCAGGTCCCCTGGTGCGGTGGAGCAGGTGGGGTGCTCCAGTCACGTGACCTAGTTCTCACAATGTGACCTAGTTCTCACAATGAGCCGGCCGTCATCCAATCACGTTTCCTGTCCCATGTGCAGAGCGGAGAATTTTCAGACTTGGCAGCTAATCTCCCAGCAGGCTGCAGAGGGGACGGAGAGCCGATGTTTGCTTTATGTTCCCTCTCTGTATGAGGAGAATTAAGCTTTTGTCTGCTGGAATCTGCAATTCTCTCCTATCAGCCTGTCTGCAGCCCACAAAGATTTCTCCTCCGCATTCTTCTGTCTTTCTTCTTCTACCCGCTGACGGCTGCTGCTTTATATTCATGCAGGAATAGCGCCTACAGGTGCAGTAGAGAACCCCTGAACATAGATGGACGCTGAGTCGCTGATTTAGATTTCAGTCTCCTTAAATCTCCTTTAAATATTACCTAGTTATTCTGTGGTTTGGGCACTTCCTGTTATAGGGTGACAACGGTCTAACCCCGTTTTACAATTTCCGTATTGTGTTGTCACCCTATCACACAGGCTTCTAAAGGAGACTACAAGATAGAGATGAGCTTGGATCCAGTTCACCCAATCCACGCCAAACTCCTCCCAACCTAATCCGTGGCAGAAGTTGCAGCAGGGGCATCCCCCCGCCCCTTTGTAACCTATACCTGCAGGGTGGGGAATGCACCTTCCCGTAACCAATTGGATGGTGGTGATTGTTGAGTGGGCTTCGGCAAATTGGGTTCCCAGCCACATTGCTAGCAGTCCCGCTGATACACAATGCCCAGCTATGGTTCACTGTTATCAAAAGACAGCCCAGAGCAATGATCTGCAGCACAGACTGGAGTGAGTGCATGCAGACAGGAAGTGGCTGAAAGTAGCTGCAGGGGATCAGCAGCACTGAGATGCAACGTGGGTGAAAAGGAGGTGAAAACAGGATTTTATGGAGGAAATGGCAATTGTTTATGATACGCAGTGCTTTACCAACTAAATGTCATCCAGTTAGGCCAGGGGTGAGCAACTCTCGGGGCATGGGTCAGGACTATGTATAACAGAACATACTGTATAGAGAGCAGGGGTCAGGTCTATGTAATACACAACATACTGTATAGAGTGCAGGGGCCAGGACTATGTATAACACAACATACTGTATAGAGTGCAGGGGGTCAGGACAATGTATAACACAACATACTGTATAGAGTGCAGGGGTCAGGTCTATGTAATACACAACATACTGTATAGAGTGCAGGGGCCAGGACTATGTATAAACACAACATACTGTATAGAGTGCAGGGGTCAGGACTATGTATAACACAACATACTGTATAGAGTGCAGGGGTCAGGTCTATGTAATACACAACATAATGTATTGAGTGCAGGGGTCAGGTCTATGTAATACACAACATACTGTATAGAGTGCAGGGGCCAGGACTATGTATAACACAACATACTGTATAGAGTGCAGGGGGTCAGGACAATGTATAACACAACATACTGTATAGAGTGCAGGGGTCAGGTCTATGTAATACACAACATACTGTATAGAGTGCAAGGGCCAGGGCTATGTTTAACACAACATACTGTATAGAGTGCAGGGGGTCAGGACTATGTAGAACACAACATACTGTATAGAGTGCAGGGGTCAGGGCTATGTAATACACAACATCCTGTATAGAGTGCAGGGGTCAGGGCTATGTAATACACAACATACTATTTAGAGTGCAGGGGTCAGGGCTATGTAATACACAAGATAGCATTTAGAGTGCAGAGGTCAGGTCTATGTAATATACTAAACAGTACATAGAGTGTAGCTGTCAGGACTATACAATGTACAACATAGTGTAACATGTGCAGCAGTCAGGATTATGTATACTAGTGCCCCTTACATTGCTGATCAGTGGAAGGAAAAAATGCTGCAGCATCAGTGGAACTTGTTTGTGGTTTGGCATCAAGAGACAGTGGGAGGGAAATGAGTGCAGGGGTCAGGTCTATGTAATACACAACATACTGTATAGAGTGCAGGGGCCAGGACTATGTATAAACACAACATACTGTATAGAGTGCAGGGGTCAGGACTATGTATAACACAACATACTGTATAGAGTGCAGGGGTCAGGTCTATGTAATACACAACATAATGTATTGAGTGCAGGGGTCAGGTCTATGTAATACACAACATACTGTATAGAGTGCAGGGGCCAGGACTATGTATAAACACAACATACTGTATAGAGTGCAGGGGTCAGGACTATGTAGAACACAACATACTGTATAGAGAACAGGGGTCAGGACTATGTATAACACAACATACTGTATAGAGTGCAGGGGTCAGGTCTATGTAATACACAACATACTGTATAGAGTGCAAGGGCCAGGGCTATGTTTAACACAACATACTGTATAGAGTGCAGGGGGTCAGGACTATGTTTAACACAACATACTGTATAGAGTGCAGGGGGTCAGGACTATGTATAACACAACATACTGTATAGAGTGCAGGGGTCAGGTCTATGTAATACACAACATACTGTATAGAGTGCAGGGGGTCAGGACTATGTTTAACACAACATACTGTATAGAGTGCAGGGGGTCAGGACTATGTATAAACACAACATACTGTATAGAGTGCAGGGGTCAGGTCTATGTAATACACAACATACTGTATAGAGTGCAGGGGTCAGGACTATGTATAACACAACATACTGTATAGAGTGCAGGGGTCAGGTCTATGTAATACACAACATACTGTATAGAGTGCAGGGGGTCAGGACTATGTATAACACAACATACTGTATAGAGTGCAGGGGTCAGGTCTATGTAATACACAACATACTGTATAGAGTGCAGGGGTCAGGTCTATGTAATACACAACATACTGTATAGAGTGCAGGGGGTCAGGACTATGTATAACACAACATACTGTATAGAGTGCAGGGGTCAGGTCTATGTAATACACAACATACTGTATAGAGTGCAGGGGTCAGGACTATGTATAACACAACATACTGTATAGAGTGCAGGGGTCAGGACTATGTATAAACACAACATACTGTATAGAGTGCAGGGGTCAGGACTATGTATAAACACAACATATTGTATAGAGTGCAGGGGTCAGGACTATGTATAACACCCGACAGTGCAGTCCCTCCACTCCCTGTTCCAACGCTGCACGGAAACATCAGCATCCCCCACATGCAGCGTCAAAGCACCTAATCACTCCGGAAGTGATAGAGATTCAATGGGATCCACCCAAAAGACCGACAAGCTGTCGGTAAGCAAGTAGCTGCCTGTCAAATAAATCCATGTGTGTCACCTGCAGCTCGGCGGCGATTAAAGGCCTCAACGCCACATGCAAAAGAAATGCCTCCATGCAGCTCCAAAGCAAGGAGCAGAGAGGCAGCACACACGTGGCAGCAAGATCCCCAACCACCGCATGTTTGACAGGAAGGGGGGTGCATGGAGGAACCTGACCTTAGGGCAGCAGAGAGAGTAAATCCGGCCCGGGTAAGGAGTATGTATTATAGGCTCCTATACATTGCTGGTCAGTTGAAAGAAAAATGCCCCAACGTCATTTGCAGAGAATGAAAGGCCTGTGGTCACTGGGGGGGATACAATGGGCTCTGGTAGTAGTTCAGACATTGAACATACTGTAAAAGGAGACATGTGATATGAGTACAAAGATTCATAACGTATTCTCTCACCAACAGAAACGGCTCATTAGAAGATGAAGACTCACACCGGGAGTTTCTATGATCAATATCCAGCTGGATCTCTGTAATGCTGCCTCTGTACCCTCGTTACGTTGCATGCATCTAAAACCAGATACTATTCAACATCGCTAATTATCTGTATTTCATTTTCAGATTTAGTTCTTGGAACCAACAAATACTAATACTTAAAACTAGCATCCACGAAGCCACTAGGATACCTTGCATAGAAGAGTAGGGGAAGTTAAATGTTATGGGAGACAGAATGTAAAGAAAGGGAATACTACACTTAAGCTTTACATAATATTCAGAATAGACACACACACAGTTGAAAACATATGGCTGTGGTCTCTCTTTGCCCTCCACTTCAACATATCACATATTGCAAAGTGACAGGTGCACTTTAATGGTTTCATGATCGTTAACACAGTTTATAATGACTTGATCCTTTGGCCTTTTGTGTTGGCTCACTGAATTCATCCTTCTTAATTTTAATGAAATTCGTTTTGACAATTACTACCCAGTGTCTCTAATGGATGATCCTGGCCCCATTCAGACCTCCGTCAGTGCAGACCCGCCTTTGATTGCAGTGACAGCTCTGCCAATCTTTGCTGTTGCCAGCAGAGGAAGTGTCAAGGAAGCAGAGGTGCCACCTCACCTTGGGGTCGCCAGGTACGGTGCAGTGCGCGAGGTCTCCTTCGGCTTGGCAGAAGTCCTGTCGGCAGGGTTGTCTATCACTCAGCTGTAGATCCTCCAATCATCTCTGAATTGGTGCGGACACTATCCTTCCTTCTGGGGGAGGGGCTACTTTTGTTCCCCATGGTCCCTGTGTGTGTTGTAAAGTAGTCACTGCTCCAAGCTCGCTCTCAGGATGGACTATAAGCTGATGTTTAGTTTACTAATTTGTATTCAGATTGTAGTCCATCATGGGAGTGAGCTTGGAGCGTTACATTAGGTTACATTAGGGATGCACCGACACCGGTTTTTCGGTATCGAGTATGAGTACCAATGTTTTGCTTTCGGTACTTGCCGATACCAAGTACTGATACCGGTGGTTCCACTGCCATGGAGGCGGCTTCCCGGGCAATTATGTTATGACATGCCACCCGGTTCCAGATTGCCCGGGAAGCCGGCTCCATGTTGCTTGGCCGACTCAATTGTGAGTATTACTAGTATTAGAGTAGGCCATACTAGTATCGGTGCTGGTGCTCCGATGCCTATCCGAAACTTCAGGTATCAGGAAGCCGGTCACCGAGTCATTACACGCTGCCCAGCTTCCTGATTGGCCAGGAAGCTGGCTCCATGCTCCCTTGTCACTTGTCATTACACGGCGCCCAGATTCCTAATTGGCCAGAAAGTCGGCTCCATGCTTTCTCGTCACCTAGTGGCGAGAAGCATGGGGACGGCTTCCCTGCTAATCGGGAAGCCAGGTGGCGAGTCATTACACGCCGCCTGGCTTCCTTAATGGGACTTCTGGTATTGGTATTCGGTATCGGCGAGGACCGAAAACCAAAAATATCTGTACTCGATACCGAGATACCAGTATTGGTGCATCCCTAGATAAAAGAGACTGTTTGATGGTTTCACTCCCTACAATCCACCGAAAAATTATTTTCTGGTGGACTGACTTTTTAATATTCCACAGTCCTGTGTTCTCTGATGGCTTACATCTTGAAAGTAGGCCATTGTAAACAGTCTGCCAATATATAAACCTGTCTCATTATGCCTATTTTATCCTACATACACAGAAAATGAAGGGGGGTGTCAAGTATATTAGTAGACTCTGACCTCCAGCAGAGCCTCAGCTCACCACCCTCTATATCCTCGAGTTTGTCCGACAGCTACAGATAATGGCCGTCATTCATCCAGAAGTCCTAGAAAATCACGGCTATACATCAGCCAATGGACTTTTCTCTGTCCTAGATCCCATTGTTTCCTTTCATGCTAGCGTCAATTGAATGAGCTGAAAATAACCATCAGCAGCTATTTCTGATCGATACATAACTCAGTTTGTGTTGCTGGAGGTGCCGCGCGCCAGGATTTCATAGAGACACGCAGTGGGAGGATAATTGCAAAAAAAAAAAATGGACAATTTTTGATAATACTAAAACAAAAGTCACGAGACGCTCTAGGGTAGGAGTATATATACTTCCACAACTGAGATAACACAGTGAGATACCTTCCAGCAGAAATAAATATATTTATCTAATAAAACAGAATGAAAGGTCAGTCTCAGCTAAATACACAAAACATATATCATCATACAACAGTACATAATATCATTAGAAGATTCCGGGAATCTGGAGAAATCTCCGTGCTCAAGGCACATGGCTGGAATGCAATATTGGATGCCCGTGATCTTCGGGCCCTCAGATGGCACTGCATTAAAACCAGGCATGGTGGACATCAATGGCTCAGAAGAACCTCCAAAAATCACTGTCTGTGAACATAGTTCGCCCTGCCATCAAAAAAATGCAAGTTAAAGCTCTATCATGCAAAGAAGAAGCCATATCTGAACATGACCCAGAAACGCCGCCATCTTCTCTGGGCCAATGCTCATTTAAAATGGTCTGTAGCAAAGTGGAAAACTTTTCTGTGGTCAGATGAATCGAAATTTGACATTCTTTTTGGCAAGCATGGACTCCGCGTCCTCTGGACTATAGAGGAGAGGGACCTTCCGGCTTGTTACGAGTGCTCAGTTCAAAAGCCTGCATCTCTGATGGTATGGGGGTGCATTAGTTTGTATGGAATGGGCAGCTTGCACATCTGGAAAGGCACAGTCAATGCTGAAAGATATATCCAAGTTGTAGAGCAGCATATGTTCCCATCCAGATGACGTCTTTTTCAGGGAGAGCCTTTTATATTTCAGCAGGACAATGCTAAACCGCATACTGCATCTATGACAACAGCATGGCTTCGTAGTAGAAGAGTCCGGGTGCTTAACTGGCCCGTCTTCAGTCCAGACCTTTCACCAATTTAACATTTTTGGATCATCTTAAAAAAGGAAAAGTACAATAGAGAAGACCAGGGACTGTTGAGCAGTTAGAATCCTATATCAAGCAAGGATGAGACTTTGATGTATGCCAAAGACAGCAAGGAGCTTGCAGTGAGCATGTCCAGGAACCTTCCACATGTCTCTCAAAAAGGGGTTCTCAGACCGCCGAAGAGACTGAAAAGGACTGGTGCACTACAACAATGCAAAATGTAGAGGGGGGGTATTTATAAACGTTTTCACACAAGTTTCTTCCAGGATTCACAGTCAGTGAGCTGCCATTGAAGTGCGGGTGTTAGTGAACTGTCATTGAACAGCGGGTGTCTTCAAAAAAGCCTGGGTGCTCTAAGATGCTATTTTTTTATTACTTTAGCCATGGGGTTCAAGGGGGAGGGACGGCTTTCTTCTGCCATCTCCTATTGGACACTAAAGCTGCCCGCCATTATGATGAATAATACGAAGTTGCAGGAAGGCGAGCAGCGCAGGGCACGGGGTGGCTTTTGTCTTAGTAAAAGTCAAAATGTGCTTATTAAAGCTCCCTGGGTGTCGGGGTTCCTGGGGCGATGGAGAACCTTCTGCCAGATAAGCGCAGGCCCCTTTGGGGTTCCTGCGTCTAATTTACAGTGACAGTTGGGGGCCTGCAGCGAAACGCGAGGTTGACTTTAATCGCTGTCTATTTATATGGACCGGGAGGAGCTGCTTTGCATTCTCACGTTTCATCGTCAACTAAATGTGTCATGCTAATAACGCCACCGAGGAGCAGCGTGATCTCTGCTCTCCGCTATGCTTTTACCGGGAAAAAGAAAAAAAACTAGGACAGGAGCGTCTTATTAGCATGTGCAGGACAGCGGCCCTCCCGATGAAAAATTCCGTCTGCCCCGGGGAGGCGGCACTGACAAATGCTGAACTAACTGTGAAGCCAAAGCAGATTTCATTCCAATTACCTCTAACAGGCTCCCTATTCCGCCGAGATGTGAGCGTCTACAAGTAAAAATAGGCATGTCATTCCTCAAGTCACAATCCGGAGAAGAATTCTGCCGAAAAGGAAACATTTCATTCCCGCTATCCAAACTGTTGAAATGCACTCGCCGAAATAGCACAGGCGCAATCTTTACAGGTACGACACACTATAGATCTATAAACCATAATGATGAGACATGGAATCCAGTTCTTTTCTTCGTATGTCTGATAAGTTGCTTCTGGAAACAAAACAAAAGGGGGCGGGTACAGCTGGCTCTACCTCAAGATAGGCAGAGCCAGCTGTCACTCACGCAGCTGGGTGGATCCAGACAGCATTGTCGGGATCCGTCCCGGCTGCAGCGGTCTCAGTATACCGCGAGCTGTAGCTGGCGATATACTGAGCTTTGAGTCCTGGGAGGAAGCTAGTTTGTGTCCTCCTGTGACCCTTAGGAGAACTATGGGGAAAAACACTTACCCCATAGTTCTCCTTTAAAGGCATCTGAAAGATGCCATTCTTACAACACTCTTTTTCCCTGTTGGTCTTGGGATAGTCCACCCTGACTGCTGGTCATGGTAAAGGGGGATAGATATTCACTACAAGGAAAGAGTAGTGGAGAGATGCCCCATGTTGATGGTTATAAAGAAACAACTTGCACCCGGAATAAGTCAATAGAGCAGCAATACGCAGCTGGTTGTAGAGTCTTGCAATGCCTAATGGAATTTGAAGTTGCACCCCAGCTGTAGTACCGAAGTCTGCCTACCCCTGGTCTATATTCCTCTTCATTCCTCCCCCGGCAGCCACACAAAAAGTTATAGCAGGAGGTGAAGGGAGGGGCAGAGGAGCTGGGCAGCACAGAGAGTAAATGGCCCCTCCCAGAAAAGGAGAGGGCTGTAATGTCCATGGAAGACGTGGGCTGTAATAGGGAATTGACAAGACAGTTTTAATTATGCAAAGCGAAAACACTGCAAGTGGGCATCAAAAACATTTGCAATCTTATCCGGGATAAAACCGCAATTCATCCGGTTTCACTAAATAGCAAGAAGAACATTTCTATGTAGTAGCAGTTTAAAGTGTATCTGAAGTCAGTTAAATGCCATTGCTATGGCACCACATGTCACTTTTTAATCTCCTACTCAGCACTCCAGACCCAGAGACCTCTGGTATGCCTGCTTCACCCAGCTCTGGTGGCTGGGAGTATGTCCCCGCCTTACCAATCCTGTGCTTGCCCATTGGCCCATCACTTTGATGAGCATCCGCATTGGCCAATAGTGATGTACAGGGGGTTGGATGGGCATACCCAGGTTGTCAGCTTATTGAAATCTGCACAGCAGACTTCTGGGGGAATTTGTGACTCTGGGTGTTCAATAGGAAAACTAAGTCACTTGGGCTTGGACCCAGGGCCATCATTAACAATGACCAGGCCCCGTACAGCCTACCTACAGCCCCTCAGCAGGGCCCCCCGACCCCTTCTCTCTTTCCTTCAGGAGCCAGCTGAGAAACATGCCCCCTTTGCTTGCTCTTCACAGTGCCAGACCCAAGATTGATCTCCTTTCTGTCTGGTCATGCCGGCCCTACTCTCACTGGCTGGATGCACACCTCAGGTAGCTCTATTGGCCATTGCAGGATCCCATTGCATACTGTTTAGGACCACTCACTCAATGCCACCTCCTGGAGAGTAGCGTTCCACTAACCAGGCAACCTCGCCTAGGCTGAGGCTCAGGTACCCACCTTTGACCTGATGGAGCCTGGGTACCGTTCCGCCAGTCAACGCTGGAGGATCAAAGCGGGGAGGGGGGAATCCTGCAGGGAGCCGTGAGTGACAGTCATCGCTCTCTGCAGGGAGATGATCGAGAAGTGACCAAGCGAGGGTATGTGTTCGCTCACTTCCCGATCTATTGAGCCGACCTGTGACAGTTTAATTGACACAGGTCAGCTAGAACTATGAGGCTGAGTGATTTTCACTCGCCTCATAATTCTCCTTTAACAGTGTTAGAGTGGCAACCCTAGAGACCACATCTTTATACCAAATGACCAATGTCTGCATATGTAATTCTATCCCAACAGGTTCCTCTTTAAAAAAGGACCTGTGTAGTGAAAGCTGTGCCCAAAAACAGCAGGAAAAGAGCATATGACTAGTCACCAGTATCACCTGTGGTCTCCTTGTAGGTAATATCTTGCCCATTACTGACTTACCATGTCTGGTTCTGTGTTTCTATCTGTAAGCTGAAGCAGGGCTTTGCTTCATCAGGTCAGAGCTGCCACCCTGATGACTGGTGACTGGTGGGGGAACTTTCCAGAAGCAGAAGGTGAGGTGCAGAAAACCAAGATCCACTGAACGAATGAAGCAGAGGCACTTCTCCAGGCACAGTTTCCTCACCAGCAAGGAGAACAGTGAGCAGGCAGGCGTGACATCAATAAATCTGGCAAGACGAGCAGTCTCAGGCACAGTGCCACGGATGATCGCACGCAGCAGATAAACAACAATGAGACTCAAGACACAAAGGTGCCTAGGCACAGAAAGTGCTCTCCTTCTTTAATAGGAATTTCAACCGCTCAGTATCTGCAACCCCCCTCTTTCAATCCCTGCACTGGCTTGCATCCTCCACCCCCCTCTGCCAATCCCTACACTGGCTTCCATTCGCCCAAAGGATACAATTCAAAATATTAACAACCACTTACAAAGCATCCACAACTCTGCCCCCGGCTATATCTCAAACCTGGTCTCAAAGTATCACCCTAACCGTGCCCTCCGCTCCTCCCAAGACCTCCTGTTCTCTAGCTCCCTCCTCCCATGCTCACCTCCAGGACTTCTCTAAAGTCTCTCCCATTCTTTGGAACACCTTACCCCGACCTGTCCGTCTTTCTCCCACTCTGACTGCCTTTCGGCGATCGCTAAAGACTTATCTCTTCAGGGAAGCCTATCCCACCTCAACCTAACCACTGAACTATCACTTTCTCAAACAATTCATCCCCACACAGCTACCTCCTCATGTATCACTGGCCCCTCCTCTTTTAGATTGTAAGCCCTAAGGGGCAGGACCCTCCTTACCATCTTGTCTTGAATTGTATTGTGATTGTAATGTCTTCCCTATATTGTAAAGTGCTGCACAAACTGTCGTAAATCTTGTATAATAATATAATAATATCACAACTTCCCCTTTTGAGTTCAGGTTCACTTGAAGACAGGAATAGTGGCAGTGATCACTAGACAGGAAGTGAAGGGAAATTGCCCATATGTGGACACAACAGTAAAAACCCAGCAGAGGTTCTTAATTTTTTCTATTCCATTCAAAAAAATTTTGGCTATAATTGAACATCTTTTTCTCAAATCCGCTCATGAGAAGCAATGGGTTTCATATATTGCACTGATGAGGGCTAACAATACAACTGTTAGCAGCACCATAAAAATGGTCCTATCATTTGAGCTGTAGCTGTGTAAAATAGCAAAAGCTGTAAATGAGGAATTCCATCTCTTGTGGAGGGGATGAGATGCAAATTCCTTCTGTTTTCTGAAGGCGCTTTACAGAACGTCGCTCAGCATTAAGAAAAGAAGATGCACAATTTCGGCTGTTTGCTAGAGATGAGCAAAGCACTTCATGTACAGCTTTGATACGGGGCTTTGTTCCGTAGCAACAGATAAGGTATGCTTTCGAAAAGCCATTAATGGTAGTGCAAGGCATGAAGGAGACCACCGCCTGCATTGGGGAGAGGAAGTTGGATCATGCTCATTTTGTATGAACGTGAATCATTTCATGTAGAATTATGCAGAGTGTAGGATCATGACTCACACCAAGAGATTAGACAGGAAGGAGAAGCAAAAAGGAATGCTTGAGGACACTATCTGTATGTGCTTGGGCATTAAGTGGCCTGGTGATGGTGGCTTTAGGAAAAGAGGTCGCAGAGTTAGTTATAGAAGGTAGACTCCGTCCTCTAACCTAAATTCTCAACCCAATGCCCCAGTAAGCCATAGGGTGCAAGGAAGCTACCTGAATTTCTTTAAGATGATCCTTCAGATGCTCCACTCTTGTTACAAGTGTAGGGACCATTCCATAAGCTGGAGTGTCCCTATCTAAATTTAGTGTTTGCAACCAGGTTGTAGCCAGTCTGAGCTTTGCTTATGTTGTCTGGGTTCACTGAGTTGCTCCTAAGCCCAGGTCATTGATTGCTTCTACCTGATGTTAAATGTTCTACAGTAGTTATAACGTTTTTAGTTATCAATATTTATTCAGCCCTGGCCAATCAGCCACAGCAGTTTACACCAGTGATATGGGCTGGGGAAGAGGATACGTATTTGGAGGCACCTTATAGAAGGGTCCTTTCCTCCCAGGCTATTGCCTGGAGAGGATGTAGCTGTGGAAGGATTTTACCACCTGGGCTTTGCCTAGGGGAGGAAGTCAGAAGTGTTTATGTTGTGTTTAGCTACCCATCTGGGCCTAGAGTATCCACATAGACCTGAAGAGTCCCAAGATGGCCTGTAATAGAGACCTAAGAAACTGGAAGGTTGCCAACAGTCTACAGAATCTACACTGGCCTGAGTCCTACGATTAGAGAGAAGTAGATCCTAATAGGTTGGACTTGATGGACTAATGTCTTTATTCAACCTCAAATACTATGTAACTATGTAACTCCAAAAAATTAGAGAGAAAAAGAAGAGGGGAGAAAAAAAGAGAGGACAAAAAACTTCGGGAGAGAGAGTGTAGCAGTATAGGGGTGGAAAGATTCGTATTTTCCTGAGTGCTGTAAATAGGGGGTTTAGTACTCAGGTGTTGTGTTGTGAGATGTCGTGATGGGAGATCAGGCAACCGTAGAAGAGAGCTTGCAGGGAATACTTCTGTCCCCAAGCAGGTGGTTGGGGTGTGTTTCGGACAACCCTATGCTAGAAAGCCATTGGAACCCAATGTGGAGTAAATAAGGAGGTGAGACCCCTGAAAAACAAGGGTGTACTATTTATACTATATGTTCAAATATGTTCACTACACAAGCTGCCTCCAACTTATTTGTCATGAACTTCAATCCTTGTTTTTTTGGGGCCTCATCTCCTTCTTTAAAGAGTCCTAAAGCTGACCAGTGGCAGAGGTCAAAAACCCTAAAGATCCTATGGTGCCCTCTGGCAGAAGTCTAAGAAATCAGAAAATGGTTGCCTTTCTGGGCCTAAAGAATTCTTGGCGAAGTTTACTGTGCAGGGGGATTTTTGCTGCTGTTTTGAGTTATTCTTTACTAAAGTACTAACCCTTTCTCCCTAAGACAGCCGAGCCAAAAAAATTGCAAAAGTAGGACTGAAGGACCTGAAGCCTTTCTGCTTGTTGCCATCAGTGGGTTGAGTTGGTGAGCTGGGTGCAGGAACTGGGCACCGTGTGCTGTTATAACATCCTCTAGGTCACTGTTGTCACAGTTTCATCCTATAGTGACACAAAGGGTGGAACATAAAACCACAAAGCGGCGAATGCCAAAGAATCTTGAGGAGGCTGCTGCACTGGGATAGAGGAAAGACAAGAGATACGGGCCACTGGAGAGATGCGTATAATACCTCTTCTATTCAGGAACCTGTCATTGGGCATTTTCTAGAGATCTGACAGGGTCTCTTTAATGCCAATGTCCTGGGCTCAATAGTCAAAAAAGAAACAATCTGCTTGACATTTGCCTATTTCCCTATGTTTGGGTACATTTCCTCTATACAGAGACTTGCTTGAGGCTCTTTAAAGAGTGCCAGTGAAAAGGCGATCAGCATCTTATATACACCAACACAGCCAAGAAGGAGCAGAGCATCTACTCACTCTTTTGACCTAGTACAAAAAACGAGGTCAGAAACACTTATTAGAAACCAAGCTGGTCTAAACCCTGGTGTGCCCAGTCTGTTCAACTATTACAAATACCTGCTGTGATCATCCACGCTCCACCAAGGCTGAGATTAATGTGCTCAGGGCTGTTTGCAGCTCTCAGAGATGCAATAAAACGGAGAGCGCCAAACAGAATAACAGTGTTCATTTAATATTACAGATAAATAAAACCACATATAAAATCATAGGCATAAAAGCTCTCAAAGTATCCTTTGTCTAGAATACATCTTAGCTTATAGGACTGCGTCCCTTTCCTGGTCAGGCACAAGTCGAAGAATTCAAGAAATTAAGTCACTTCCCCGCTTAGCATATCAAAACCAGGAATTAAAAAGTTTCAGCTCCATAACATAATGGGAACTTTTTTCTGCTTTAGGTAATGAGTGGGGAGAATCAACATGACATAGAGCAAAGGGCGATTCGGAGTAGTAATACAGCATATTGGCCACTAGATAGAGCGGAGGAACATAGGAAATAAGTATGCATTTCCTATGCTCCTTAGCTCCATCTAGTGGCCAAATATAGTATTACATTACATACAAACGACCGGAAAAGAAAATGCTCCTCAGCTCCATCTAGTAGCAAAAATGCAGTATTACATTACATTACATTCGACCTGAAAAGACATGATATTGTACCCCCCATCACCTTTTGTGAGCTGGCTACTAGACATTTAGTGATTGCCAGGGCTGTAATCAGCCTGGCTGGATTATAGTGCTATTTATCTGGTTAATCCCAGTTGTCTGGCATTGACTTGTACCCCCCTGGGTGGAGTGTGACTCTGCTGTATTGTGGGACAGCCAATGAAGGACTTTGTAAGTGTATGTACAGTGCAGCAGCCAATCGCCGAGTTTCTTTCAACCAGTGGTGCATGCTGGGATAGGGTACATATACTGGAAGGGATTCCCATGTGCTCAGACTAGTTGGGACCAACCATGGATTAGCACGGGACTGTGTGCTGTTCAGCCACACACACACCCCCCCCCCGGCTAGGCCTGAGGCTTGGGGATGGGCAGAGGCTGGAGTGTGGGAAGTGTTTCCCTGGGCCTCAATTATGGAAGAGGTCTGTGCTGTTGCCAGAGGAGGAGAACCAGGAAGATGGATGTCTGCTGAAGGTACTCAGAATGTAGAGGACCTAAGGAGCATGGCTGGTGTCCCTCCTGCTGAGGATCTGTGCTCATCCCTGCTCATCTGTTACTCCAATTACTATTCTCTGTACCACAAGTGGATCTACAATGAGATGCTAAAAAGGTCTGGTGAGTCTGAAATCTATGTCTGCTAAATTATTAAACGTTGACCGGTCCGCGGCGATAAAAAGGTTGGGGAGCACTGCCCTAGACAACTAGTAATGATCCGGGTTATTCCAGCGGCTCCTTAGGGTGTGAGCGTTACAATATCTAAGAGCATTTGTTTTTGTGTTTATTAATTCAGAATCGATGTTCAGAAAGAATTACAGAATGAAGGGCTTTGCGAATTGGTTATAAATAGACCCCACAATATTTCAAACCATGAAGTGCACTTTGGCTATTCATATTTATGCGAGGGGGGTTTATAAGAGGATGCTATTAGTCTTCCATAAGGAGTCCCCTAAGTGGCCTGGATTTCCCGAAGTGGCCTGGATTTCTCCAGTTACAGGGAGCAAGAGCACACCAATAGTGTGCATGCTCAGGTGGTGTGCAATAGGAGAAGGCCTGGTGAGCGAGGGAGTTGCCCTTTTCGACCTGTCGTGGATGAGAAACTGTCAGGTAGATCAAAGACAGTTATCTCTTCTGATGAGCTGCTGGTGAGGTGTACAGAGACTACTGTGTAAAGCATCAAATTGTTCTGTTCTGTCCCACTACTACTAAGGAAACCTCCTAGGCAGGAGACATGTGCGATTCGTTTCGGAAAAATTAGTTTTTCGGACGGATTTTCGCTATTCGGAGGTTCGGATGTATCAGAATTTCCGAATAACAGAAATGACGAATGAATCCGAATTTCCGAAACCAGAATTTTGGATGAAATTCGTTAGCGGTAGTCTGTACGATTTTTCGTTTGTGGACGAATTTTCATTGCAGCAAAGTGACATTTAAAAAAAAATTTTAATGTCACTTTGCTGCAATGAAACGAACACGAAACGGAAACGAACTTTCGTACAGACTACCGCTACCGAATTTCGTCTGAAACCGAATCTCGTAACGAATTGACTTTCGGACCCGAATCCTGAAAAAAGAAATAACGCAAAATCCGAATCAAAACGAAATGAAACTAACTTTTTGCCGGTGTACATGTCTATTAGGCAGCAACCCTTCAACTCTCCATTGGAGAAAAGGGGGAAGAGAGAGAAAAGGGGGGAGAGAGAGAGAGAAACCCCTGATGTCTCCATAAAGAGGACCTGTCACATCTCTCTGCTATCACATAGGGGGTTTCTTAGTCCCCTATGTGATCGAAATTAAGTTAAGTGGGGAAAAAAAAAGGAAAAAAGAATGAAAAGTTTCCCCCAAAAAAATTTAAGTTACACATAAAAAAGAATTAAAAAAACACAATTTTTTAAAACGTGCCCAAACCAATCATACATGCATGCAAATATGCTTCCGGTGCACATACCTGCGAAAATGACGATTGCGCCCATTACGCCGCACATGTTACATATCGCCACGAACGTCGGAGTGCGAGCAATAATTTTAGGGCCATCAATCACTGATAACACTAAACTGATGAGCGGTAAAGCTTTTAAAGTGTCACCTATGGTAAATTTTGGGTATGGTAGTTTTTTTGCGATTTCGCGGGTGCACGCACTTTTTAAGCTTGACATGTTTGGTGTCTATTTACCCGACATGACCCCGTCTTTTATATGTTACCAAAAAATTGGGTAATAATTGTATCCTAACAATGAAAAAAAAACTTTATTTTTCAACATTTTCAGTAATTTTTACTCCTGTGATGGACTACAATCTCAATACAAACTAGTAGTCCATCACTGGAGCCATTTTTTAAAATGTATTTTATTGTTTATCCGATTAACCGATTAATCGAACTCAATAATCGGCTAACTAATCGATTTTGAAAATAATCGTTAGCTGCAGCTCTACTAAATATAGTAAAAAATAAAAACCCCCCGTGGTGATTAAATACCACCAAAAGAAAGCTCTATCTGTCCCCAAAAAATGGTCTAAAATAATTTCAGTACAGCGTTGCATGACGGAATAAATGTCAGTCAAACTACCGCAGTGCTGAACACTGAAAAATGGCCTGGACAGGAAGGGGGTGTAGACACCCGGTCTTCAAGTGGTTAAAGGCATACGGTGTCATTTTTGGGAGGACTCTCAGCCTGGAGTCCCCCGACAGGTCCCGATCCATACTTCCGTGTCTAATAAATTCAGATTTTTATTACCAAGAACTACTTATCTGTTTTCACTTCAGCAAACCGCTTGCCGATCATTGATTACACATTTGAAATTCCAATAAGTTCTTTTGACCGTTTACAGACCAGAACTGGATACAGAATAATGCAGACAGCTGGATAGCGATCGTTACACCGCGGTTTATAGATGCGCATCCAAAGATATTTCCCTTCGCTCTCGATTTCTCATGAAAAATAGAATTAAAATCCAACAACATTTCGTTTCGTCATTCTGTATAATGATTCAAGGTCCCTGAGTGATAGGAAGCCGCACACTTCATAAAAATTCAGCTTGTCAGCTCCCCTTTATACGGGCTAATGGCCTGTGTCTTGTTTTTGCGGGCGTTTCTGTAAATGGTCGTAATCTTATTAAAATGATGAAAAAGCAAACAGTGTTGCAGGGGAAAGCGATGTGTGTAACCCACGGCTGTTTCAAAGAGATTTGTGACCTTGGGCAATGTCATCACAAGAAGAGGACCAGGAGTCAATGGAGCAAACAGCTGATGGAAAGTGATAACATGTACATTTTCTATGTGGAAAAAAAATAAATAATTATATAGAGATATCCTTTCAGTTGTTTAACAGAAATCGGTCGCAAAGCTTGTGTGTGACTCTTCAGATAGAAGCTGAAATTCTCTGTGGTTCTAGGGCAGTGATGGCGAACCTTTTTTGAGCCCGAGTGCCCAAACTGGATCACTAAACCAACTTATGTATCTCAAAGTGCCAACCCTGCAATTAGATACTGATTATTACTTTTATAAAAACACTTCATATGACTGTCTGAACTAATTATGTGCTTAAGTCTTAAAAGACAAATACAATACATCCACGTGCAACTGAGTGACATGTACCTTTCATAGGGCTCTCAGGGGGGGCTCTGTGGCTCTCAGGAGATCTGTAAGGGCTCTGAATGGGCTCTCAGGGGGCTGTGCACCTCTCATGTGGTCTATAAGGGCTCTCAGATGTGCTCTACGGGCTCTGAGGTGGTCTGCATGGGCTCTCAGGGGGGCTATGCTTCTCTGAGGTGGTGTATAAGATCTCCCAGATGAGCTCTGCAGGCTCTGAGGTCTGTTTGGGCATTCAAGTGTGCAGCTCTGAGGTGGTCTATAAGGGGTCTCAGGTGGTCTATAACGGCTCTTAGATGGGTTCTGAGGTGGTCTGTGTGGGCTCTCAGGGAGGCTGTACAGCTTCCAGGTGGTCTAAAAGGGCTCTTAAGTGGGCTCTACAGGCACTCAGATGGTGTAGCTTGGCTCTCAGGGGGGCCGTGCAGCTCTCAGGTGGTCTATAAGAGCTCTTAGGTGGGTTCTGCGGGCTCTAAGGTGGTGTGTATTGGCTCTCAAGGGGTTGTTCAGCTCATAGGTTGTCTAAAGGGGCTCTGGGGGCACTCAAGCAGTGTGTATGGGCTCTCAATGAGGCTGTGTTGCTCTCAGGGGGGCTATGCGGCTCTAAGGGGCGTCTCAAGGGCAGACACGGCTCTCTAATTAGACGGCCGCTCACTGCTGGCTAGGGCCCTGAGAGGCCTCAGCGAGTGGCCGTCTAATATGCCGGATTAGAGAGCCACCGCTGCCTGATTGTGGCTCTCCAAAATGCAGTTATGGCGCTAGTGCTCGTGCGCCAGCCAGATACCTCAGAAACAATCCTAGGCGTTTAAGGTTATCTCAGTTATATACCAAGGAGGCTGTGGAAATCTCTTTGGCGTAGAGAAGCTGCCCACCCTAAGTATCCAGATATCTTGGTCAATTACCCAGATAGCAAGCAAGTGAGCTGCAAGTTTGAAAATGACTTGCTAAACTATTGCAGACTTGCCAAGATTCACAATTTTGTTGCACAATTACAGCAAGTCTGCATTGCAAGTCCCCAGATCAACGTGCTTTGCAGAAGTGTCTGTACACTGAGAGCTCTTGCTAAGACCTGCAGGACTCTTGCTGTAGACTTGCCAAGCAAATTTGCTACAAATTCAAAAAGTTTCAACTAGAACTTGTGCTGCGAGTGTTTTGCAAGTCTACAACTTGCCAGGAATGTGTACAGCAAGTTAACAAGAATTACAATTTAACCCTGACACCAGTTTGTGGCAAGTTATCCTTGCTACCGTATCTGGGTACTTCCATAACTCCCATAATAATAGGATAACCATAAGATCCCAGCACAACCCACCCAAAGATTGTTTTCTTCCAAGTCAAACATATTTGTCCTTTGGATGGTAATGCGTGTTAGAGATTCTTGTTGACATAGGCAACACATATATGGTTCCGGTGAGGCCCTTTGGCAAGCGAGGCCTCGTGAATTGATAGGTTCCTCACAGAAAATGGCTCCCTTTGTGTAAAGAGGTTCTCACTGCAAGTGGAGAAGGTCATTCAAAGACACGTCATGTTCTTTCAAGTACCTGTAGATCTCAATATAGGAATTCCTTAAATGATTCATTGCACAGCTCATGTGCTGAAAGCTGGCATCCAAATCGAGGTGGACGGCATTAATTACCGTCTAAATGAGTTCTCAGTGTACAAACTGGTCTCAAGAGAGTCACAATTGAAGAAAAACCATTCGAACTAAGTATTTCCCAAAGAGGCCCAATCAAACGAAAACTCCACCCAACTACCATTCATGTATTAGTAGTAGACGATAACAAAGAAACAGACCGAGTGGTCCATTGAGTCTGACTTTTTTTTTAGTTTTCGGTTTTTGTTTTACTTTTTTTAGATGTTCTGTAATTATATGTGAGACCCCGTGCCATCATCTGTTGGGGGCATGTTCAGAGACTTCAATGTTTGGTCCACACAGGGTCTTTTTGTGCATTGTTTGGCCTCTGCTGTCATATAAGAATTTTCATATACAACCTGCCTGACACTGAATAGCACACATGAAGACTTGTCTCTCTCATTTAATTTGTCCCCATCTTGGTGCACTCCTGTAGACAAAAGCCACTACTACTCGTGCCCTGGGCAAAGGGAAGCTGCGGGTCTTGAATCAGGGGCATTTAGCAACAATAATGGACTCAGCACCTCAATGGCTTCATAATAGAGCTGCTGCTCTTATGAACCAGATTTATATATATATCAGACTTCTGTATATATTAGAGTTCTATATAAATATCAATAAAATGTATATAAATGTCATTTTTGCTTCAGCAGGTTCTATACATCATACAGATGTGCCACTTTACGGTCAGTGAAAGGGGACCCCTCAGGCACCATATTTAAAGGAATTTTTAATTTTTAATGTTTCATTTTAAGTTATGTTAAATCCCTGCTCCTTTAAAAATTGTATTTTTTAAAAGTGTTTTTTTCATTGATACATGTCCCCCAGGGCAGTACCCGGATCCCCATACACTTTTTATGGCCAATAAATTGCATATAAGGCTTCAAAATGGGGACATTTACATTTCTGAGTTCTACCCCCATAGACTTGCATTGAGTTCTAAGTTCGAGTTAGAACTTTTTCCATGTTCGAAAGTTCGAGTTAGAACCGAACACGGGGGTGTTCGGCTCATCACTAGTTAGGAGGTCTTTGGGCGTCTGTGGAAAAGGTATGATTTTTACAAAGTGGAGGGCCCATCTGTTGATATGGTGTTCCCCTCGTTGTTGTCAGTTGTTAACGGGGGTCTTGGTTCCTTGGGAATTTGGGAATAGTCAATTCTGAAGCTGTCTTTGAGCCGGTGGAGGTGTGACTGGGAACATAGATGGACTTTTGGCTTACAGGAGAATTATGGGGTAAGTGTTTTTCCCCATAGTTCACCTTTGGGTCACGGGAGGACACAAACTAGCGTTCTCCCGTGACCCAAAGCTCAGTATATCACGAGCTACAGCTCCCGGTATACTGAGACCGCCGCAGCCGGGATGGATCCCGACATTACTGTCGAGATCCACCCAGCTGCGTGATTGACAGCTGGCTCTGCCTATCTAGAGGCAGAGCCAGCTCTACCCGCCCCCTCACCCGTCCGTTCCGCCAGTCAGCGCTGGAGGATCTGAGCCGGGAGAGGGGGGGATCCCTGCAGGGAGCCGTGAGTGACAGGGACATGATCGGGAAGTGAGCGAGCGACGGTATGTGTTCTCTCACTTCCCGATCTATTGAGCCGATGTGTGACAGTTTCATTGTCACACGTCGGCTCGAACTATGAGGATGAGTGAAAATCACTCACCTCACAGTTCTCCTTTAACCTTTTTTTTGGCTAGTGGACAATTAGCTTTTTCTTATCAACTGTAACTGTTAATTGTTAAGTGGTTAAAGAAGAACTCCGGGATTTTAAAAAAATTAACCCTTGCAGTGGGGCTACCCCTGTTCTGAAGTGGTTAACTGCTTCTTTTAGTCTAGGGATGAAAATAAAGAAAATACACTCACTTGATCCTCGGTCCCACTTGCTAAGTCGGTCCCTTCAGCTTCTTTTCCCCTGGACTCCGGTGGTCTAAGGACCTGTGATGTCACCATGTCTAATGCAGATCTATTAGACATGAGGAGCATGCAGAAGGCCGTAACAAAACCATCCTTCTTTTCCTGGTAGACTCTCCAGTTGACTGTTTATTATGCAATACGGAGAATATACTGTGGAGTGATACAGATATCCAGCCATTGGAAAGGGAAAATCAAATCTCAGGAGCCCCAGAGAGGTATAGGAAGCCAGCCTGGGATGCAGAATGCCAAATTTAATCAGATCTGGGTAAAATTAATTTACATTTCCACTGATTGCTTGTTACACCCTGCTAATTTTACATTAATAACAATTATCCACAACCGAAAAATTCCAACTGACAGATTTGTGCAGTAAAAAAAAAAAGAAATAATTATATTTAGCGTTGACAAAAGAATTGGCAAACGTGTAGCTTTCCAATCTGCCGTACCGCCACTTTCCTGGTATCTGGGCCATGCCAGCGCTCAGTGATCAGCAACTGGCGGGATGGTAAACACTTCACTTGTATCTTGTGCCAAGAAAAGGGCGGACCTGCACGATAGATAGATAGAGAGATAGATAGATAGATAATCTCTGTTTTCTAATGCAATCCCCCATTCCCCCCAACAAGAAAGTTTGTATTTTATAGTAGGACATTTCCATGTCATCAGGAAAGAGTGCAAACTGTAGACAGGGAGAGGTCGGGGCAGGGAGCATTGAGGCAGAGTAGCTGCATAGGCAGAACACATAGGTTAGACAGCATAGACAAAACAGACCAATTAGATAAATAGATTAGATAGGTGATGGATTCCCGATCTATTGAGCCGATGTGTGACAGTTTCATTGTCACACGTCGGCTCGAACTATGAGGATGAGTGAAAATCACTCACCTCACAGTTCTCCTTTAACCTTTTTTTTGGCTAGTGGACAATTAGCTTTTTCTTATCAACTGTAACTGTTAATTGTTAAGTGGTTAAAGAAGAACTCCGGGATTTTAAAAAAATTAACCCTTGCAGTGGGGCTACCCCTGTTCTGAAGTGGTTAACTGCTTCTTTTAGTCTAGGGATGAAAATAAAGAAAATACACTCACTTGATCCTCGGTCCCACTTGCTAAGTCGGTCCCTTCAGCTTCTTTTCCCCTGGACTCCGGTGGTCTAAGGACCTGTGATGTCACCATGTCTAATGCAGATCTATTAGACATGAGGAGCATGCAGAAGGCCGTAACAAAACCATCCTTCTTTTCCTGGTAGACTCTCCAGTTGACTGTTTATTATGCAATACGGAGAATATACTGTGGAGTGATACAGATATCCAGCCATTGGAAAGGGAAAATCAAATCTCAGGAGCCCCAGAGAGGTATAGGAAGCCAGCCTGGGATGCAGAATGCCAAATTTAATCAGATCTGGGTAAAATTAATTTACATTTCCACTGATTGCTTGTTACACCCTGCTAATTTTACATTAATAACAATTATCCACAACCGAAAAATTCCAACTGACAGATTTGTGCAGTAAAAAAAAAAAGAAATAATTATATTTAGCGTTGACAAAAGAATTGGCAAACGTGTAGCTTTCCAATCTGCCGTACCGCCACTTTCCTGGTATCTGGGCCATGCCAGCGCTCAGTGATCAGCAACTGGCGGGATGGTAAACACTTCACTTGTATCTTGTGCCAAGAAAAGGGCGGACCTGCACGATAGATAGATAGAGAGATAGATAGATAGATAATCTCTGTTTTCTAATGCAATCCCCCATTCCCCCCAACAAGAAAGTTTGTATTTTATAGTAGGACATTTCCATGTCATCAGGAAAGAGTGCAAACTGTAGACAGGGAGAGGTCGGGGCAGGGAGCATTGAGGCAGAGTAGCTGCATAGGCAGAACACATAGGTTAGACAGCATAGACAAAACAGACCAATTAGATAAATAGATTAGATAGGTGATGGATAGATAGATGGATAGATAGATAGATAGATAGATAGATAGATAGATAGATAGATAGATAGATAGGATAGTGTAGCGCACACCCCAGAAGGAGCCGCTAGAATACCCCGGGTCATCACTAGTTATCTAGGAGGTTTGGTCTTCAGCTGCCCCATTAGCATTTAACCGCCCTCTTCTAGTGCCCACAAGTATCCACTCCAGGGGTAGAATGCTGACAAACTTTTTTTAACATCTTCACACTGGGGAGAGAGGGTATAGAGATCCTAGACAACCAAGGTAGTACAGACATAGACTCCAGACCCACCAGTCTCTTTTATCATTTCAGTGTAGATCCATTGGTAGCACAGCGAATGGAAATTTGGGTAACAGATGAGGGATGAGCACAGATCCTTAACAGGAGAGCCACTAGACTTGCTCCTGAGGTCCACCATGTTCCGGGTACCTTCGGCAGCCATCAGCTTTCCTGGTTCTCCTCCTACAGCAACAGCACAGGCCTCCTCCACAATTGAGGGCTAGTGAAACACTTCCCGCACTCCAGCATTTCAACCCCCAGGCCTAAGGCCTAGCCTGGGGGGGCAGGCTGGACAGCACCCCAACTTGGACTACTCGGTGGCTGGCACAAGACTGAGCACATGGCAAATCCTGCAGTATATGTACCCTATCCCAGCATGCAACACTGGTTGACAGAGACCCAGTGATTGGCTGATGAATTGCACATATACTCACAGTGTCCCTCAGTGGCCATCCTGCACTACAGTAGAGTCCCACTGCACCCAGGTAGGTATAACCAATGCCAGACACCTGGAATTAATTAGGTGACTGCCAACTACAATCCAATTGACTACAATTGACTACAGCTCTGGCAATCACTAAATTTCTAATAGTAGGGGAGTCATCCGCAGAAACAGTCAAGGACAACAGAGAGGATGGAGAGAGAACCGACGGCGATCAAATATGAGAAGCGCAATCTCTGCCTCAGGATATACATCAAAACGCCAACTTCCTTTAGTCCTAGCTGCATGGTCACACGCCGATGTTGGACTATCTCTTTTTTTGCTGTTTACAAGTAAAACCTGTAGTAAAGAAGGAAACGAGGAGTGTCGCAGAAATACTATATGTAGTGATTTTGTTTGATTCTAAAATTACGATGGTATCAGTTTGATATCAATTTGGAATCCGTTTGAGATGCTTCTGAGATCATTCCGGACTCAATGAGGTGCATCTGACCTGCGGCTGTCCTCTTTCTGACCTGCATTTATCCTGCTTCAATCAGGTTTTGCATATTCTAAGACTTGTATGGAAATGCAAAACCCATCGAAGCTTTGGACTCTCCATGTGATGGCAACGATTGGCCCATGGAGTGTGTCATATTCTTTTTCATATCTGGAAGTAAAGGGGTCAGCGGTGTAACTATAGCCATAGCAGCCCAGGCAGCTGCTATGGGGCCTGGGGGCGGAAGGGGGCCCCATTAGGTTGCTGAGGCAAATTGAGAGCATGTGAAGATAATACAGTACTGTATGATTAAGGTCTACAGTTTAGAGACAAATTCAGATACGCAAGAGGAGTCTTTGGGATCTTGGCATCGTTACTCACAGCTCAGAGAGAGGTCATCAGGGGGGCCCCATCACATTTTTGCAATGGGGCCCCATGATCTGTAGTTACGGTCCTGAAGGGGATGTTTCTTTTTCGGGCCTTAGGAGCGGTTGGAGAGTAAAGGAAAGTTAAGTATATGCTGGAGAGAGAAGATTAAAGCAAACTAATTGCTTTACCCTGAAGGGATGAAAAATGCCCATCCCACTCGCACCAAATAATCCCAAGGCTAGTTGGCTTGGGTCTAGTTGGCTTGGACTTGGCTTTGGCCAAGCAATCCCTTTGACTTTCTTTGCTGCAATCTTGGGTTCTTGAGGCATGGGTTTCCCAATTAAAGGTTCATTGGCCATGTGCTAGGGTGAGGGTAGGTTTACACAGCAGAGATCCACCTGTAGTGGTGGTAGGTTTACACAATTGATTGGTGGTGGGACCAGGATAGGTGTTTCCTGATGGTTATTGGTCTTTCACTTCCATCTTTAAAGCTGAACACTGGTCAGGCAATAACAAAATCCCCTTTTGGGAGTCCCTGGTAATGGTCCTGAATCGTACATTAAGGGAGTGCCCGTTGAGGGACCATGAGTAGGAGCGAGAAATAAGGTAAGTATTCCTCTGCGTTAAATCCTCCTATGGCCTGGAGTCGTTTCTTCATGTCTCCTTGCTTCGTCCAGGTCATACCCTCTAGTTTAGAAGGTATGAAAGGCAGAGACAGCCAATCAACTAGCCAATCAAATATGGCACCCTCCATATTTCTCTCATGACAGGTTTCCTTTAAGCCTACAGATGTAAACTGCTACAAGATGAATCAATAATACAATTGTCAGAGTCCTCTAATAGAGATAATCCGCCAGTACTAGAAGCCGCGGGTATCCATCAGGTCTTATTGCTGCCAGAGACAAGGGGATGGAAATGGAAACACATTTGTGTATTTGTCACCTCACAATGGGCCCAGCTCAGCCTGGCCTCCCGCTACACCGCCATCTCTATCGGAATAATTCACATAATTCACACCACGTTGTCAGCACATGCAATCTCCCTACAAGATGTGTCACCGCCGTAATTCTGGCGATAACAGCCGTGCAATGTGATTAATTAAAGATGGGGGAGGGGGGAGGAGGGCATTGTGCCTGTTCTACTTTAAGTGCTGATTCTGGGTTCATCAGGTCCTAATTAGTGCTCGTTACAATTAATATGTTTCGTGCTGGAAGCATATTTACACCGCGATAAGGATTTGTTCCGCCCGGGAAACCATTACGCAAATTACAATTAGGCATCTGCTGCTCAGACTTCCAGGAACTACAAGGACCAGCAAGGGAGAGTTTGTTTGTTTGTCCTCAGAATAAGTATTTGGATATTGTGATCTTATGTCCGTGCTGTGACAGATGTGTAGAGGGAGAGGTGAGAGAGAGAAGAAATAGGTGTGAGGGAGAGAGAGAGAGAGAGAGAGAAGAAAAAAGAAAGAACGTAGAGAAAGGTGAGAGAGAAGTGAGAGAGTGATAGAGGTGAAAAAGAAGAGGGAAAGATGAGGAGAGAGAAAAGGAAAGAGAAAATTAGAAAAAGAAGAGAAGAGGAAAGAGAAGAGAATAAAGAGAAGAAGAGAAAAGGTGGAGGACAGAGATGATGAAAGAGAGAAGAGTAGAAAAAAAGAGAGAAGAGAAAGAGAGGAGAGAGAAGAGGAGAGGAGAAGAAGAGGAGAAAAAGAAGAGGAGAGGGAAAATTAGAGAAAGAAGAGAGAAGAGGTGAGAGACATGGAGAGAGAGAGAGAGATGAGGAGAGAGAGAAGACAGAGAAGATGAGAGGAAGCGGAGAGAGAAGAGGAGAAAAAGAAGAGGAGAGGGACAGAGAAGAGAGAGAGAGTAGAGAAGAGAGAAAAAGAATGCGAGAGAGAAAGGAGAGAAGAGGAATCAGAGAGAAGAAGAGGTAGAAAAGATGAGGTGGAAAAGGAGAGAGAGAAACAAAAGAGGAGAGATAGAAGAGGAGAGAGAGAAGAGGAGAGATAGAGAAGAGAAAGAAGGAGAGAGAAAAGGAGAGAGAGAGAGAAAAGGAGAGAGAGAAAAGGAGAGAGAGAGAGAGAAAAGGAGAGAGAGAAAAGGAGAGAGAGAGAGAGAAAAGGAGAGAGAGAGAAAAGGAGAGAGAGAGAAAAGGAGAGAGAGAGAAAAGGAGAGAGAGAGAAGAGGAGAGAGAGAGAAGAGGAGAGAGTGAGAGAGAGTGAGAGAGAAGAGAAGAAGAGAGAGGGAGTGAGAGAGAGAAAAGGAGAGAGAGAGAGTGAGAGAGAAGAGGAGAGAGAAGAGAAAAAAGAGAAGGGGGGAGAGTGCGAGGAAGGTGTTTTATGATCTGGATGTATTACTAAATGAAGTCGAGTCGCCTGTAATCTTTCTCTATCATCTCCTGCACACCAGCAGAAAAGTAAGATCAGGCTGACTGTGGGAGTGCCTGCACAGGCTGCTACAAGGAGAGAGACATTGGAGAGCCGGGGTGACTGACAACAAAAAGTCCTATTTAAGGTCTCACTTTCTTTTACAGCGCTGTCAGTGGCACCTACAGAGGGAGGGTCATTGTAGATCCTGTGCATTCAGAGTAACATCCCATCACCCAGTCCGCTGGTCTCTGTGGTGATTGGCCACCCGGCAAATGTTGGGACTCTCGGTGTGTATGGAGACAACTGTTATAGGTTGGTATAGACCCCCCCCCCATTGAGTGTGGGGCCAGGGTTGGGCGGTAGGAGTGGACGGGGGAGGACTACCGGTAGCACACACAGTGCACACGCTACATTTATGGGGCATCTAAACCCAAGAAGAAGAACGTCATGTTTTCCAGCTGACCTGTCCTGAGATGTGACCGCTGCATTCCTTTTCACTTTCTCCCTTTATGTTCACCTGGTGAATTTGCCAGTGGTACTTTTCCTGTTGTAAGGTGACAACACTCATTGTACTGTATCTATGGAGAAGCAGTGTAGTCACCCTAGAAAAGGACTACAGAACCCCCCCCCCTCATCTCCTCTCCTTCATAAGAGAGGGAAGGAGTCCTGTAGTCCTCAGTGATAGCTGGGAACAATGTAATTCATAAGCGTGCAGCAGAAGCAGACCACACCGGGAATTACTAGCTTATTACATATTTACCAGACAACGACAACGCTCACCATACTATATCTATGGAGAAGCAGCGTGGTCACCCTAGGACAGGACTACAGAAACCTCCCCCTCTCCTCTTCTACATAACACAGAGGGGGAAGGGGTTCTGTAGTCTGCAGAGATGGCTGGAAACAATGTAAATGATAAGTGTGCAGCAGAGGCAGAGCACACCGGGAGTTATTAGCCAACGACATGTTTAACAGACCATGGCAACGCTCACCATACTATATCTATTGAGAAGCAGTGTAGTCACCCTGGGGCAGGACAATAAAAAAAACCTCCAGCTCTTCATAACACAGAGGGGAGGTGTTCTGTAGTGCGCAGAGATAGCTGGGAACAATGTAACTGATATGATTATTACCAAATGACACACAGACCGCATGTGACTGGCGACACGGCCGCTGTAGTACTGCAAGTCCCAGCAACGCCTGGCTAACAAATCCATGATGTATCAGTTCTATCAAGCCTTTGACAGTAAATCATAACTAGTTGCTATGGGTTACTGATTGGTTACCATACTCTGTAATAAACAGCGTGACCTGCATGGTGCTGGGAATACACAGAACAAGGCATGCTGGAACATGTAGTCCTACAGAAGCCGGAATGTCTTTGCTACCTCTGAGGACATGGGACTGTACCATACATCGGGATTAAAGGTCTGAGCCATGATGGCAGCAAAGTGCAGTAACCCATAGCAACCAGATCTGGTGTTACTGCAATCAGGAGAACGGACAATACATTTTGATTGGTTGCTATGGGTTACTGGTGTAATTGGTGAAGCACAGAGCATGCTGGAGCATGTAGTTCTACAGCAGTTTTGCTCCCTCTGGGGACATAGATCAGAGCCATAGAGGCAGCACAGTGCACTGACCCATAGCAACCAGGTCTGTCTTTTACTGCAATTGTGAACTGGTTGCTAGGCGTTAGTGGATTCAGGTTTGATTGGTGAAGCACAGAGTGATATGCAAGGTCTTGTAAATATACATAACAAGGTATCTTGGTAACCCATAGCAACCAGATCTGTCTTTATTGTAACTGGGAGAACGGACAGACCGGTTGCTATGGATTACTGGATTCAGGTTTGGTTGGTGAAGTGCTATCCATGGTCCTGAAAATATACTCAACAAGGTATCAACCAGCTCTGTCTTTACTGCAATCGGGAGAACGGACATCAGGGGGAAGTCATAAAAACTGGAGCAGATAGAATTTTAAACAGTCGCCCATAGTAACCAATCAACTTCTCTGTTTAATCATGACTGGTTGCTATGGGTTACTGGATTTATTGATGGAGCACCGAGTAACATGCATGGTGCAAACCTTTTATTCTCCGGTACCCTGAAATCCCATTTCTATAAATCTCTATAGTTTCTACACCATCCCGGGAACACAAGGCAGCATGGAAGGCAAACTTGCTCCCGGCTCTCCAGGAACCAGTCAGGCCCGGCGCTGCTCTTCTAACGCTCCCCGCGAAGGTCCTATCATCCCGGAGAAGCCATGCGAACGATGGAAAGCACCGGCACAAAGTCCTCCTGTCAGCGTGCTAATGGGAAAACAATGTATTCTATGGGGGGACACCAATTCATCCTATGAGGGGGAAGATTTAATAAGCTGCACACCCCCCCCACCCCCCATCTCTCTTACCTTGCGGCAGGGTCCCGGTCACCAAATGGTAAAAATAGCGAGCAACTTTGCTCAGCTGCCTCTTGCACCTCCGGTGACACCGACTCATCTTGGTCCCGGTAGAACGGCGAGGACGGCCGGCTCCCTGGGCTCCCTCCACGCTGTCGGAGACGATCTGGAACGCTCGCCGGAGGCAGGAGGACAAGCGAGCGCGGGAAGCTCCTCCAAGAATGAGTTAGAAAGCAAGGGAAGAAGCGTTCGCACCTCTCCGGTCGGATCTCTTCCCCCCCCC
>NW_017306381.1:725244-725615 GCF_000935625.1 Nanorana parkeri | reverse complement strand
CCCCCCCCCCGCCCACTCCTCGAAGACGTGCCGGTGGGGGTCACTTGGAAGACAAACATGCGGCGGCAGCGGCTCTATTATCTCTTCTGATTTCTTTTTAATAAGTTACACGGCCGGTAATACGATTCGCACTCCGCGAGGGAGACAAGAAGAGGCTTCGGGACGCAGGAGACGGGAACAATAAAGAAAGAAAAGGGGAACCGCGATCGGCAGCTATTTTCAGTGGTAACCCGTTACAACTAACATGTGATGAGCTTCTTCACTCTCATCAGCTGCGATCGCCAGAGTGTGTCAGTGCTCCCGGACGCTGTGAACTGGAGGTGAATGCGGTTGGCATGACAACCGCAGACTCTATGGAAGCCCCGGCGACC
>NW_017306381.1:721524-725232 GCF_000935625.1 Nanorana parkeri | reverse complement strand
CAACAGCGCTCGATTGCATCTGAGCACCCATGTCCCAAAGTGCGTACGTGCGTGCGTTTTCCGGCGTGTGTTTCCCAAAGCGGGGCAGTGAAGGATTTCATTATATTCAACAGCGCTCAATCACATCCGAGCACCATTTCCCGAAGCGCATGCGCGCGCATCCTGGTATGCGATTCCAAAAGCGAACTGGCGAAGAATCCGATTTTTTTTCAATGGTGCCCGTGCACACCCGAGTGTTTTGTCATGCGTTTCCTGAACGGTGGCGGGAAAGACTCTCATTATTTTCAACAGCGCTCGATCACATACGAGCAGCGTTTCCTGTAGTGCATGCGTGTGTTTCCTGGCGTGCGTTTCCCAAAGCGCAGTGGTCGAAGAATCTTATTATTTTCAATGGTATCTGTGCACACCCAAGCGTTCTGTCATGCGTTTCCTGAAAGGTGACGGCAAAGGCTCTCAATATTTTCTAACAGCGCTCAATCACATCCGAGCGCCGTTTCCCGAAGTGCGTGCGTGCGTTTCCTGGCATGCGTTCCCTAAAGCGTTGGCAGCAAAGAATCTCATTACATCTGAGCACTGTTTCCCAAAGCTCATGCATACATGTCTCGGCGTGCGTTTCCCAAAGCGCGGTGGCGCAGCATCTCATTATTTTCTATGGTATCTGTGCACACCCGAGTGTTCTGTCATGCGTTTCCCGAAAGGCGGCAGCAAACAATCTCATTATTTTCAATGGTGCTCGATCACATCCAAGCACAGTTTCCCGAAGCGCGTGTGTCGCTGTATGTACAGTGGACCTTCACCTGCAGCATTGTAACCCTCCCCCCGTTACAAAAGCTGTCCATTGGTTGATTTTTTTTCTTCCTTTGACATGTGACCCCCACCAAGGCCAGAATGATGCTTCGTTCTCCCCCTGCAGCCTTACTGGGATACCCACGTCACAGAGAAAGAAAGCCGATGCGTTCCGGGGGTTCAGAAGCTCCCGCTTCATCAGGGCTTGTGTATTCCATGATATGGAACGATAGTTGTGATAAAGGATTCTGCCACTGGCAGGCTTTTGCAGTGTGGCGCCCTCTCGGGTGCTG
This sequence comes from Nanorana parkeri, assembly GCF_000935625.1. Taxonomy (NCBI): domain Eukaryota; kingdom Metazoa; phylum Chordata; class Amphibia; order Anura; family Dicroglossidae; genus Nanorana; species Nanorana parkeri. The sequence continues at coordinate 724,153 of NW_017306381.1, read as the reverse complement.
CTCTTACTGCTTCCCGTATTGCTCTCATGACAGGTCCTCTTCAACGGCGCAATTTTTATTCAGAGATTGGTAAGGCGGAGTCTGGTTATTATTTTATCGATATAATGATCTGCATAAAAAGTACGGGAGACACAAACGGCGGAGACGAAGTAAATACTCAGCGTTCCCCTTGTCAGCCCGCCACGCGAGCTCCTGCACCATGGACGGCTTCTTCTATCACTCGGGACTCTATTCGTGAGGCCCCTGTGCTGAGTTCCCGGGTCTGTACACCTGCTGTGCCCATTATGCGGAGCTCCCACCATCCCTGTGCTGAGTTCCCGGATCTGTACACCCGCTGTGCCCATTATGAGGAGCTTCCACCATCCCTGTGCTGAGTTCCCGGATCTGTACACCCGCTGTGCCCATTATGAGGAGCTTCCACCATCCCTGTGCTGAGTTCCCGGATCTGTACACCCGCTGTGCCCATTATGAGGAGCTTCCACCATCCCTGTGCTGAGTTCCCGGATCTGTACACCCGCTGTGCCCATTATGAGGAGCTTCCACCATCCCTGTGCTGAGTTCCCGGATCTGTACACCCGCTGTGCCCATTATGAGGAGCTTCCACCATCCCTGTGCTGAGTTCCCGGATCTGTACACCCGCTGTGCCCATTATGAGGAGCTTCCACCATCCCTGTGCTGAGTTCCCGGATCTGTACACCCGCTGTGCCCATTATGAGGAGCTTCCACCATCCCTGTGCTGAGTTCCCGGATCTGTACACCCGCTGTGCCCATTATGAGGAGCTTCCACCATCCCTGTGCTGAGTTCCCGGATCTGTACACCCGCTGTGCCCATTATGAGGAGCTTCCACCATCCCTGTGCTGAGTTCCCGGATCTGTACACCCGCTGTGCCCATTATGAGGAGCTTCCACCATCCCTGTGCTGAGTTCCCGGATCTGTACACCCGCTGTGCCCATTATGAGGAGCTTCCACCATCCCTGTGCTGAGTTCCCGGATCTGTACACCCGCTGTGCCCATTATGAGGAGCTTCCACCATCCCTGTGCTGAGTTCCCGGATCTGTACACCCGCTGTGCCCATTATGAGGAGCTTCCACCATCCCTGTGCTGAGTTCCCGGATCTGTACACCCGCTGTGCCCATTATGAGGAGCTTCCACCATCCCTGTGCTGAGTTCCCGGATCTGTACACCCGCTGTGCCCATTATGAGGAGCTTCCACCATCCCTGTGCTGAGTTCCCGGGTCTGTACACTCGCTGTGCCCATTATGCGGAGCTCCCACCATCCCTGTACTTAGTTCCCGGGTCTGTACACCTGCTGTGCCCATTATGAGGAGCTCCCACCATCCCTGTGCTGAGTTCCCGGGTCTGTACACCTGCTGTGCCCATTATGAGGAGCTCCCACCATCCCTGCGCTGAGTTCCTGGGTCTGTATCTGCTCTATGATCTTATCTATGACGGGTCCACATTGGGGAGTTCTGGGCTTTAATATCTGACACTTGAAGTAAGAATCTCTCTCGTCTTCCTCGTTGGCGGCCATGTTTGCGCTCAGTAGTTGTGTCCTCGCCGTAGCTGCTCCATCACACCTATGTGCGCCGGGCGAGACCAGCGGCCCCCGAAATGTGGGTCACAATCAATAATTTGCTGCCGGCTCAGCTCTGGCTGGTCTCGGGGTCACCGGGGAAAGATGACCCAGAAATAAAAGACTTTGCGCTAATAGAAGAATCATTTTTATTTCATTTCCCGACGACATTGAAGAAGATTCCCGGGAGCTTTGTCATGACAACGCAATTCCAGGCCAACGTATTACAGAGTCCTTGTAAATCATCGCGTTCATCTTCCCCGCTCCACTCCCACGCTGAAGTCGTGTGTGTAATGGTGTGTGGTGTCACGCTCCCAGCAATGCTGTCTGGTGGGGGTTTTTTTTGCATCACAATACTAGCTGGACAGAACCATATAAAACACATGGAGGTCTATTCATAAATGATTCCTAGAACCATTCACCTTGTGAATCTCTGTGAACGTTTGTTCTGTACAAATAGAGGCAAAAACAAACGTTCTTCGTGTATATCTGCTTTTCAGGTATGATGCAATACTGCCCTATGGCCACTAGATGGAGCTGTGGGTGCAGGAAATAAGTGATTATTTGTATTATTTATTTATTTCTATTATGGCCACTAGGTGGAGCTGGTGAGCATAGGGGGATAAGTATTTATTTATATTCTGGCCATTAGATGGAGCTGAGGAGCATAGGAGATAAGTATTTATTTCTATTATAGCAACTAGGTGGAGCTGAGGAGCATCGGGGATAAGTATTTATCTCTATTATGGCCACTGGGTGGAGCTGAGGAGCATAGGGGATAAGTGTTTATTTCTATTATGGCAACTAGATGGAGCTGATGGGGGGGGGTAAGTATTTATTTCCAATGCTCCCAAGAGCTCAGACTGGGAGAGGAAGAAGCAGCACGAGGAGCCGTCAAGTTGTGATGCAGTGCTCATGTACTAACAAGTGACAAGCTAGTAGGAGGAGAGTGCAGAGTGGCAGAGAGATGAGCTCATCAGCCTGCTGTTCAATCACAGGCTGGGGGCGGGACCAGACCTGTAAGTGTTACTGCAGTAGAGCAAAATCAGGTCTCC
>NW_017306381.1:706865-721489 GCF_000935625.1 Nanorana parkeri | reverse complement strand
CCCCCCCCCCATGCGGAGCGGCAGAGCTGTGTGCACCCCAGGCCTGGATGTACAGACAGGTGACAAAGCTCCTGTACACGGCGCTCACCTTCAGCGGAATGCGTTTTCTTCGCCTCGCCTGAACTCACATTAAAACTCCACAACGAGCTGCATTTAGAGAGTTCAGCGTGCGTGCGTCCGGATTCCTGTTACAGCCAACCGGTAACTCTATAGCGCTCAATCATTCCGCCGCCTCGTATTTCCAGCGCTGTCCTCGCAGAGTAATGAGACGCCGCCGCTCGGCCCCGCGCCTTGTTAGCGGCTGAGCTCAAATGGAAGATGAGATTAGACGACGCGGCAGATTAATAGCTCGGCTCCGGCAGCCTATTGACCAGACGCGCAGCTCGCCGTAATGGGGAGTCTGCGGGTGAGGGGACGCAGCGGGCTGTGAGCCAATCGGATTCTCGTTCATTAGGCGTTAATGTCTCGTGGGCGCCGTTTTGCGCTGATTAGGGAAACAATTTTGTGCGTTGGCGGCCTTAAAGCAACGCATGTTTGTAGGTCATAGCCTTCCCTTCAGTCTCGCACAATTCTGGCTCCTCTACTGATTGCTCTGATGTCACTGCACACTGCGAGCTTCCCACATTGTGCATTAGAAGCTGCAGCAAGTTAGAGAGAGCCCGCCTCATTTCCTGGCTGGAGGACGTCCAGCATCATCTAGCGCTTTCCTCCAGGCCTGACTGTCCCCGGCCCCGCCCCTTTCATTCAATGGGTTTTCGAGGCTCTGCATCACATGTGAGCATTCGGCATGCAGATACAGCCTGCCTAGGACCGCCCACTCCTCCACACTGATATCTAGCCACCAAGGCGCTTTAATATTTGCATAGCTCCTCCCAAAGGGCCAGCCCACTGCTTGCATTAGGGCTGAGGGCTCTTGAGAGGCGTACTGAGGCAGGGCGCTGTGATGTTTTCAGGAAGCTATGTACAACAGCTTACCGGTCCCTCACACCAGCAATAACCTGCCTGCATTGCATAGAGAAGCACAGAGATCCAGTGATGACATCACTGGGTCTGATATAAGATATGTCATGGAAAATAGGAAAGGATTGATATACAATTGTGGAGGGAGGAACCAGAAAAGGCAGGGGGAGGCAACCTTGGCACTCCAACTCCCATGAGGCATTGCAAGACTCTGACAGCCACAGGCATGGCTCCCAGTGGCAGATGCATGATGGGATCTGTAGTTTCACCAGAGCTGGAGTGCTCTGGTAAGACGAGGGTGACTACATGCCAGATTCCATGCCATTGTCCCACCTTCTTCCTTCTAATTTGCACTACTGGTGAATGGTGACACCTGACCAATCAGGCCACCAGGTCTGCACCCCAAACCACTTCTCATTTGTGTGACATCACCGCCCTTATAAGGAAGTACTATGGCCAGGGACAGATTTACCATTAGGCACAGTAGGGACATGCCTATAGGCACACAGGTGGTTTTCGGTCAAAAATCGGTCAAACATTTTGGCAAATGACAGCTGGCTCTGCCTATCTAGAGGCAGAGCCAGCTGTACCCGCCCCCTCCCCCGTCCGTTCCGCGCTGGAGGATCGGAGCGGGGGGAATCCTGCCCCTCCCCCTGTCACGGCAGAGAGCCGTGACAGGATCGAGAGGTGAGCGAATGCCGTATATGTTCGCTCACCTCCCGATCTACTGAGCCGACCTGTGACAGTCTCATTGTCACAGGTCGGCTAGAACTATGAGGTGAGTGGAAAGCACTCACCTCATAGTTCTCCTTTAATTCTAAATGGGACGAGGACTCCTATAATCCCTGACCTCGGCTGCCCATTGGACCCCACTCACTGCTGACTGAAGGGTGTCTGAGGGGTGGAGGGTCCCCACTTCGAGGGGTAGAGTGCTGATTGTCCTCCCAATGTCCCCCCATTTACAAATCCTGGTAAGCTGGACTCTGGTATGAAGATGCTGCAACACCATATTTCATGTCATGCGGGACCAGCTCGCCCAGTGTCCTTGTCTGCTGAGTGCAGAGTCCTTGTCCCTAATCAGAGGCGGATTAGGGCAGAATGGAGCCTCGGGGCAGGTAGAAGCTTCGGCCTTCGAGTGACGTTGATAAGGATTACAGTCGGCACAGAGAAGCCGCCCCATTTGCATTTTCTAGCTTAGCACGACCCCAGCAGGTTCCAAATGCCGACAAGTGTACCCCCCCTCCCCCCTTGTGACAGGCACATGCTGCATAGTTATGACTAGCAGCACCGTCGCCCTGGGTCAGTGTAGAAGGTCATAGCTGGCCCCCCCGGATATTGATCAGGGGACAAGGTTGCCTCAAGGATGGCATGGATCCCTCCTAAATTACTTCAGACATACTACACCAGCGGTGGGCAGCTCCAGCTGTTATAGAACTACAAGTCCCATGAGGCATTGAAAGACTGAGAGCCACACCAAGGCTGTGCGGAGTCTCAGGGGAGCTCTGCGGGCTCTCACCAGGGCTGTGCAGGGTCTCAGGATGCTGTGCGAGCTCTCAGGGGAGCTGTGCGGGCTCTCACCAGGGCTGTGCGGGCTCTCAGGGGAGCTGTGCGGGCTCTCACCAGGGCTGTGTGGGCTCTCACCAGGGCTGGGCGGGCTCTCAGGGGAGCTGTGCGGGCTCTCACCAAGGCTGTGTGGGCTCTCAGGGGAGCTGTGCGGGCTCTCACCAGGGCTGTGTAGGCTCTCAGGGGAGCTCTGCGGGCTCTCACCAGGGCTGTGTGGGCTCTCAGGGGAGCTGTGTGGGCTCTCAGGGGAGCTGTGCGGGTTCTCAGGATGCTGTGTGGGCTCTCAGGGGAGCTCTGCGGGCTCTCACCAGGGCTGTGCGGGGTCTCAGGGGAGCTGTGCGGGCTCTCACCAGGGCTGTGCGGGCTCTCAGTGGAGCTGTGCGGGGTCTCAGGTGGCTGTGTAAGGTCTCAGGTGGCTGTGTGGCATCTTAGGCGAGCTGTGCGGGCTCTCAGGGGAGCTGTGTGGGCTCTCAGGTGGCTGTGTAAGGTCTCAGGTGGCTGTGTGGCATCTTAGGCGAGCTGTGCGGGCTCTCACCAGGGCTCTGCGGGGTCTCAGGGGAGCTGTGCGGGCTCTCAGTTCTCGTGAAAATGCCCAGTATTGGTGCAAATATTGGTAATGGCAGGTGAGGATATGCCTCACTGGATGGGGGTGGTGTTTATTGCCTCCCCCCTGGAAAGTGCCACCCAAGGCAAATGCCTTGTTTGCCTTGCTGCAGATACTTCTCTGGGTGTCACTACTCTCATAAAATCTGCCTTCTGAACTGCAACTCAATGTCTGAACAATGTAACCTTATTATTGCTTGCTGGAAGCAATGCATGGTGGGATATGTAGTCTTGAGAAATGGAGATTGCATCACATCAAGCAGCAGGGAAAGAGACGCAAAGCATGCTGGGAATCCAGGAAGTTGTTGGAAGTGATGGGCAGACGGAAGGCAGAACTCACTATACATAAAAGGGAATTTTCATGTAAACTTTGATTGTATTATCAGACAACTCTACTATGTATTCCTATTACAATGCCGATGTTATAACAGGAGAGGATGTGCTGGGACTTTACATCTCCTTTAAGAACCCCGTAGTACACGTCATACAAGCAAACACAATTATTACAGGTCAGTATATAATGTATAATGTGTAACAGATGATAAAACTCGCCCGGATTATGCTTTTCCCAGCTCTCAAAATCTGAATGTAATTCAGGCTCATTACAATGGCGCCACCTAGTGCCCACATAGCAGAATGCACCCGCTTGTAGGAAACCAGTATTAAAGCTGAACTCCAGCCAGTAATATACAGCAAACTCTCAGTTATCCAGAATTCAACTAACCAAAACTCTCATCTAACCAGAAAAAAAAACCCTGCGTACTCACTGTTCTGCTGATCTGCGTCATGTATTATCCTGGAAATGATCGTGTGTCTATTTGTCTTAAATTGCTTTTGATTACTGCATTTCAATATTAATATGAAGTCAATACAGAGTTTATGTTATAGTGTGGGGTATAGTTTGTGGGTATAGTGTGGGGTATAGTATGGAGTTTAGTTTGGGGTAGAGTATGGGGTATAGAACGGGGTGTAGTATGGGGGCTATAATGTGGGGGTATAGTATGGGGTGTAGTATGGGGAGTATAGTGTGAGGGTATAGTATGGGGTATAGTATGGAGTTTAGTTTGGGGTAAAGTATGGGGTATAGTATGGGGTATAGTATGGGGGGTATAGTATGGGGGGTATAGTATGGGGGGTATAGTATGGGGGGTATAGTATGGGGGGTATAGTATGGGGGGTATAGTATGGGGGGTATAGTATGGGGGGTATAGTATGGGGGGTATAGTATGGGGGGTATAGTATGGGGGGTATAGTATGGGGGGTATAGTATGGGGGGTATAGTATGGGGGGTATAGTATGGGGGGTATAGTATGGGGGGTATAGTATGGGGGGTATAGTATGGGGGGTATAGTATGGGGGGTATAGTATGGGGGGTATAGTATGGGGGGTATAGTATGGGGGGTATAGTATGGGGGGTATAGTATGGGGGGTATAGTATGGGGGGTATAGTATGGGGGGTATAGTATGGGGGGTATAGTATGGGGGGTATAGTATGGGGGGTATAGTATGGGGGGTATAGTATGGGGGGTATAGTATGGGGGGTATAGTATGGGGGGTATAGTATGGGGGGTATAGTATGGGGGGTATAGTATGGGGGGTATAGTATGGGGGGTATAGTATGGGGGGTATAGTATGGGGGGTATAGTATGGGGGGTATAGTATGGGGGGTATAGTATGGGGGGTATAGTATGGGGGGTATAGTATGGGGGGTATAGTATGAGGGGTATAGTGTGGGGTGTAGAATGTGGTATAGTATAGGGTGTAGTATGGGGTATAGTATGGGGGTGTAGTATGGGGGGTGTAGTATGGGGTATAGTGTACCCCAATACTCAGTATCTGCACCAATGCCAATCCTAGTATCGGTATCAGTGCATCCCTAGTATATAAATACCTGTAATACATAAATACAACGTATGGGCATCACATGCATCCATTGACAGGTGTTTTCATGCGTTTCCAATGATTTCAATGAGGAATACATCCGGTGTGATCTCAGCCCGGGTCTGAGCTGCTTCTGATCAGATTTTTAGTAGTGTGTTGGAGCGATCCTGCGTGAGTACACAATGCCGCAGTCATGTCTCATATTCCTGATTCCTGGATAATTGGCCAAGAATATCCTAAGGTGAAGGGATTCATTTCCCACTTCCATTCAAGTCCAAGGAGAAGAATAAAAGGGTATTTTATTCTTCTCCTTGGACTTGAATGGAAGTGGGAAATGAATCCCTTCACCTTAGGATATTCTTGGCCAATTATCCACATTCAAGTAACCCCCGTGGGATAAATCTCATGACGCCGATCTAACAATCGCCCAAAAGAAAGTTTTTGCATGAGGAGATTTCTCAGCATCTGAGAATACAAATCATCCCGGACATAACAATGGTCAGACTGCTGAGGGTAGCGGAAGAGTCCGCCTGCTGGTCCGGGATCTGGTGTCAGAGAGCGACATCTAGTGGTCACACTAATGATCAGCACTTCACAATTCACAATCAACGTTTGCTGATCAAATGGGATGATAGGAATGTATCCTCAATTATCTAAAATGAAGGAGAATATTGTCTCAGATTACATTTTTAAGAAAGCTAAACATCATATAATAAAATAAAATGGAATGTTTTATACCAATTATTATTGTATATGTCACCTCTACATATAACATTCGCTGCATTGCTTAGATAAACCTGAAAACAGTCCCTGACCATTTTTTGTATTCTGCTCGCAGTCCCTGACCATTTTTTGTATTCTGCTCGCAGTCCCTGACCATTTCTTGTATTCCGCTTGCAGTCCCTGGCCATTTCTTGTATTCTGCTTGCAGTCTCTGATCATCTATTGTTGTTGGCCCACAGTCTCTGACCATCTCTTGTAGTTTGCCCACAGTCTCTGATCATGTATTGTTGTTGACCCACAGTCTCTGACCATCTCTTGTAGTCTGCCAACACTCTATGGCAATCTCTTTTAGTCTGCCCGCAGTTTCATTGGTGTCACAATGGGGGTGCAGCCCACACCAGGTGACACCATCAGAGGGGGTGACCCCAAAATTAGTGCCACCCTCTATAAAAACTCGGATACTCGGTCTTAGACCGAGAGCCCAACAGCTGCACTAGAGAGGAGGGGACCCAGCGGCATACTTTATCCCACCGGATGAGCGTCCCCTCCACTCTCTGCCGGCATCCATCACCAAGATGGCTGCCGGCAGTTAAGTATGCGTGACGTCATTAATAGCATGCGTGATGACGCCTCAGTGGGTGACACCTGGTGGCTGCATTGGGTGACCCTCGACCTCGGGACGACTGGGCAGTCTGTAACCATCTCATGTTGTATGCACATAGTTTCCAGTTGCATGTCCGTAGTCTCTGGCAGCTTTCTGTAGTATTTCATTCATTTAATAGGGGGCCTCAAGTGTGGCCCCCAAAGGTGATGTCAAGGGCCCCCTATTTTAAGTACGTTGACCACCACTGCTCTAGATTTATACTCACAGCCCCCATCTGCTGAAACAAGTAGTGAGCTGATCTACATAACTTTTCAATATGGCTTCCCTTGAAATAAACCCTAACTGTAGGACACGTATACCTCTCCTCCTCCTCCTCCTACTCCTCCTCCACCTCTTCCTTCTCCTCCTCCACCTCTTCCTTCTCCTCCTCATCCTCCTCCACCTCCTCCACCTCTTCCTTCTCCTCCACCTCTTCCTTCTCCTCCTCATCCTCCTCCACCATTCTGAGATCTCCTTCTTCATAACTACTCATCTGCCAGCCAGGGGCTTTCTAGGGAATATACAGAGTATGAAAAGAGCTAGATGATGCTGGATGTCCTCCAGCCAGGAAATGAGGGCGAGTTCTATCTGACTTGCTGCAGCTTCTAATGCACATTGTGAGAAGCTCCCAGTGTGCAGTGATGTCAGAGGAAGCCATTTCAGTCCAGGAGAGAAGTCGGTACAACTGTGCAAGACTGAAGGCAAGACCGGAGATCATCTTGGAGCTGGGTGGCTTTAAAGTGAACCTGTTCCCAGACTATGGACATTTAAGTTTTTTTTCATATTACTAACATGCAGGAAAAAGCTTTAAGACAAACTGACCTCTGTAGCTGCAGTCACTGAGGGGAAATTCATCCACATATATCACACATAGATCACACATACAGGTGAAACTCGAATAATTAGAATATCGTGCAAAGTTCATTTATTTCACTAATGCAACTTATGCGGTGAAACTAATATATGAGAGAGACTCATTACATGCAAAGCAAGATAATTCAAGCCGTGATTTGTCATCATTGTGATGATTATGGCTTACAGCTCATGAAAACCCCAAGAACCCCAAATCCACAACCTCAAAAAAGTAGATTATTACATGCAATCAATAAAACAAGGATTGTACATAGAACAATATCGGACCTCTGAAAAGTATAAGCATGCATATGTACTCAGTACTTGGTTTGGGCCCCTTTTGCAGCAATTACTGCAATTACTTTTGCACGATATTCTAATTATTCGAGTTTCACCTGTAGATCACACATAGACTCTGTACATTTATATCAGCTTCCAGCCCCGGCTGTGTGTTTACATTAGAGTGCTGGCACACTGCCAAGATTCTGCTCTCCACAGAAAAGGAGGAGCTGAGATTTCATTGTCTGTGTTGTGAAATGAAGATTCATTTCTCCACAATGCCTATAGCTACAATGACAGCTTTTTTTGAAGACATTTCACTGATTGTTAAAGGAGAACTATGGGGTCAGTGTTTTTCCCCATAGGTCTCTTAAGGGTCACGGGAGGACATATACTAGCGTCCTCCCGTCACCCAAAGCTCAGTATATCACAAGCTACAGCTCGCTGTATACTGAGACCGCCGCAGCCGGGACGGATCCCAACATTGCTGTCTGGATCCGCCCAGCTGCGGATCCAGCTGGGCGGACAGCTGGTTCTGCCTATTTAGAGCCAGCTGTACCCGCCCCCTCCCCCGTCCGTTCCTCCAGTCAGCGCTGAAGGATCAGAGCGGGGAGGGGGGGAGTCCCTGTTGGGAGCCGTGACTGACAGTCACCCCTAACTACAGGGAGATGATCGAGAAGTGAGCGAGCGACAGTATGTGTTCGCTCACTTCCCGATCTACTGAGCCAACCTGTGACAGTCTCATTGTCACGGGTCGGCTAGAACTATGAGGATGAGAGGAAATCAGTCATCTCATAGTTCTCCTTTAAGAATATGAAATCGCAGTGCTGAACACTGAAAAATGGCCTGGCCAGGAAGGGGGTCTAAACACCTGGTCTTCAAGTGGTTAATGTGCATTGTCATGGTGCAAGAATAAAAATATCATATTTGTATGGCTTCCTGTAAAACATCCTGAAAGTAATTTTTTGTTGTTTCTGAATACAGTCTAGAAGCTAACAAACAATCCACATACGCTGGTTACCTAAGGAGTGTTAATTGAATCAAATGTGGGTTGGTTGTGCTCCCCTCCCCCCAGCAGGGAACCATTTGGCAGTGTATGTTCTTCGTGGATGTCGCAGACAAAGTGTCTCCAGGCGTGTTTATCACATAGTTACATAGTATTTGAGGTGGAATAAAGACACATGACCATCAAGTCCAACCTATTGTGTGTATGTGTACGGTCCTACTGATGTGAGCGTATGTATAGGTCCCTGTGTGTTCTCATTCTTAGGAGTACTTGTTCCTCTGTATATTACGGTCCTCTTGAATGATTCCACACTCTCAGCCGAAATCACAGCATGTGGCAGCGAGTTCCAGACCCTAACCCAGGGGTAGCCAAACTCCGGCCCCCCAGCTGTGGTGGAACTACAAATCCCATGAGGCATTGCAAGATTTTCACAGCCACAGACATGACTCCCGGAGAGAGATGCATCATGGGATTTGTAGTTTCACCACAGCTGGAGGGCCGGAGTTTGGCTACCCCTGCCCTAACCGCCCTAACTGAGAAGAAACCCCTTGTGCTGACATTTTTTTCTCCACCAATTATAGGTGGTGGCCACTCGTCCTTGTCATGGAGTTAATTGTAAAACGTTTGCTGCTAATTTTGCTCTCCCCGGTAAACATTTTGTACATGAAAATCATGCCCCCCCCCTCAATCTCCTCACTTCCAATGAGAACATGTTTAGATTTAGTAGCCGGTTCTCATAGCTCAGGTCCTTCCTCACCTGCGTGTCACCTCACCTGCGTGTCACCTCACCTGCGTGTGTATTTCAATGTTCAAAATGCTTAAAAAAGGGTCATAGCTCAACTCCTGACCCATACATTATATGATCATAGAACCTTTAGGGAAAGAGTGTTGGCACAAAGGTGAGCTACATGATACCAAACATGAGGGTTTTATGATACGTTATGGAGGAGTTCTGATAAACTCGCCCAAATGCTCTGATACCTTTCCCGATACTGGAACTCCCGGTCAGAGGGAGATTTGCTGCCTTAAGGTGCCCATACACTGTGCGATTATCGCACGATAATCGCGGGAAATCCCGCGATCGTACGATAATCGCAAAGTGTATGGAAGACGTGCGACAGTTTTTACTGTACGGTCGCACGTCTTTTGTATAAGGAGCATGCTAGAAAACCAGCCGAGAATCGTACGATTTTTGCTGGTTTTTAGCATGATCGTAAGATCAATGCCGCATGCTGTCCAAGATGGGCAGATCGTACATTTTTTAAATTACTTTACAACCATCGCAAGACTAACTGGTTGTAAAGTGTATGGCCACCTTTAGATGCCATGGCTGTAATTCTCCTGTGCAGTGAATGGTGAGCAATTCACTCTTTGGCCTCTAGATGGCACTGCAGGATCAATATTGTTATGCACAGAATTGTGTTGCATTCTTTTTTTTGCAGAAATATTATTTATTAAAGTTTTTCACAAACAATATATTGTAAAAACATACAAAGGCAGCAACATCGTTGAAAATAATAGCATGGCTATAATGAACACCAACAGTATATACGAACTAGGTCTTATTTTCGGGGTAGGTCTTATATTACAGAAATCCCTGAAGATAGTGCTAGGTCTTACTTTCGGGGAAACACGGTATGTAAGTGTGCCCTAGATCGAGCCTTACCCCATCTAATTACCTATCCCTGTCATGTGGGTCACAGGCACAAAGGCCCACCCTGGAGGGGACCATCTTAACTGAATTGGGCGAGGTCCTGGGCCTTCAGCAGCAGAATGGAAACATGAGATCATACGAAGGTCAGGATACCAGTAACAGGTTAAATAGATTGCAACACCTAAAGCAACCTTACATCAACAACATAAAATAGACGCACAACAAGACAAGTAGGGAACAGAAAGAAAAAGAGAGACGAAGAGAAAAGGGGAGGGTAGGGGGTTATTACGTGGTCAATGAGAATATATCGCGCCTCTAAGCCATTGTCTTAAACTCATCCGATTCCATGAACATCATCCAGGGCCTCCATCTGGACAGGAAGGTCTCAGACCTGTCCAACCGTTCCTCAGATCTCATTAGGCGGCATTGTTCCGTGCTCCATTCCCCCAAGGGGGGGATCACCTGGGAGTACCAATGCCTAGGGATCAGTGCCCTGGCAGCATTCACAAAAAATCTCATGAGGTATTTCTTTGCTTTGGAAATGGAACCTGGGAAAACCGATAGTTTTGCCATTTGGGGCGTGAGATGGGGTTCGCTAGCGGTTATTTTCGAGTACACGTGTGAGATATTTCGCCAGTAGGGCGCAATCAGGGGGCAACTCCACCAGATATGTGTTAAAAGGAGAACTATGGTGTTAAGGATTTTCCCCATAGTTCTCATTAGGGTAACGGGAGGACACAAACTAGCGTCCTCCCGTCACCCTAGGCTCAGTATACCGCGAGCTGTAGCTCACTATTAACAACAATGTATCTCATTTGTGTGTCACTCGGCTGTAGATCCTCCAATCATCTCTGAATTGGTGCTGACACTGTCCTTCCTTCTGGAGGGTGGCTACTTTTCTTCCCCATGGTCCCTGTGTGTGTTGTAAAGTAGTCACCACTCCAAGCTCACTCCTGGGATGGACTACAATCTCATGTTTAGTATACTGCTTTATATTGAGATTGTAGTCCATCCCGGGCCGAGCTTGGAGCGGTGACTACTCTACAACACACACAGGGACCATGGGGAACAAAAGTAGCCCCCCTCCAGAAGGAAGGACAGTGTCAGCACCAATTCAGAGGTGATTGGAGGATCTACAGCCGAGTGATAGACAAATAAGATACATTGTTGTTAATAGTTAAGAGACTTGAATGTATTTTTAAGATTTAACTCCGGAGTGTAGTGTCACTTTAAGATTAAAAAAATATTATTTCTTTAGGACAAACAAGACTATCTTTTGGTGATGTTGTCTAGCTAAAATGCCAAATGAATTTATTTTTTATCCAATCAGTAGACATCATCCTAATGAAACCAAACAATGCGCCTCTTTTAGACATTGATCAGTGTTAGTTGAAAAAAAAAGTTACTTTAGATAACAAAGTGTACATTTTATTCTATTATTTGTCCCATTTAAAATCACACAAAAGTGTTGACCTTATATACTAAGGTATTTTATAGAGAAAAGTAGACCAGGATTCTAGATATAGGTACCACACCCCGATTGGCTATACTAGGGATGCACCGATACCGATACTAGTATCGGTATCAGTGCCAATACTGAGTATTTGGGCGAGTACTTGTACTCGCCCAAATGCTCCAATGCCTTCCCCGATACTGTAACTTCCGGTCAGGGGGAGATGTCCTGTAACCAGCAGTGCAGTGAGGGAATATGGAGCCGGCTTCTTGGTCAATCAGGAAGCCGGGCTGCAGTTAATGACTCGCAGCTCTGCTTCCTGATTGGCCGGGAAGCCGGCTCCATAATGTTTGGCCGGCTCGATTCTAATTGGCTGGGAAGCTGGCTCCATGCTGTTTGGCTGGCTCGATTCTAATTGGCTGGGAAGCCGGTTTCCAATCAGCATCGAGCTGGCCAAACAGCATGGAGCCCGCTTCCTGGGCAATCAGAACCGAGCCAGCCAAACAACATGGAGCCGGCTTCCCGGCTAATCAGAATCCAGCCACCCAAACATCATGGAGCCCGCTTCCTGGGCAATCAGAACCGAGCCAGCCAAACAACATGGAGCCGGCTTCCCGGCTAATCAGAATCCAGCCACCCAAACATCATGGAGCCCGCTTCCTGGGCAATCAGAACCGAGCCAGCCAAACAACATGGAGCCGGCTTCCCGGCTAATCAGAATCCAGCCACCCAAACATCATGGAGCCCGCTTCCTGGGCAATCAGAACCGAGCCAGCCAAACAACATGGAGCCGGCTTCCCGGCTAATCAGAATCCAGCCACCCAAACATCATGGAGCCCGCTTCCTGGGCAATCAGGAAGCTGGGCAGCAGGTACTGACACTCCGCCCGGCTTCATGATTGCTCAGGAAGCTGGCCCGATGCTAGTGGAAGTACCGGTATCGGCGAGTACTAAAATATAAATCTCGGTACTCGTACTTGATACCAAAAAAACGTTATCAGTGCATCCCTGGGGCACTCAAAAATCCGGCCGGGGAGTCATTACCCGCCGCCTGGCTTCATGATTGCTCGGGGTGCCGGCTTCATGTCAGCGGAAGTACTGGTATCGGTATCAGCAAGTACCGAAAGACAAATATCAGTACTCGTACTCGATACCGAAAACTGCTCTTGGTGCATCCCTACTGTCCATACGTAGTCCAATAATAAAACTAGAATGGGGTTTTATTGGTAGCCCAAAACATACATAATGTATACATTGCGTGTGAGCGTGTGTAGCGTGCCCGGTGGTGTCCACACACGCTAAATGACTCTTCTTTGTAATCTTTTTTATTTTTGTATTTTCAGATTTTATTTAGACAATTGCCACTTGGAAAACATAGAACAGACGGGCGACGATTCGGTTTTTGTTGTGTTTTCTTATTTGATGTTATATATCTGCAATGTAACGAAACAATGTTGTTTTGTTTTCATCGCAGCCTCCGTGATCGGTGATAACAAACACACGTCATGTGATAACAAGTGACATCAAAATAATCACCAATGTTTTCGTCCTCTGGCCCGTGTGTCTTCCTGTGTCTGTTGTTTTTTTAGACATGAACAAAATGCAGCATAAATAGCAATAATTACATTTTTTAAAGGAGAACTATGGTGTCAGTGCTTTTCCCCCCATAGTTCTCCTAAGGGTAACGGGAGGACACAAACTAGCATCCTCCCGTCACCCAAAGCTCAGTATACAATGAGCTACAGGTCGCGGTATACTGAGACGCCGCAGCGGATCCTGACAATTCTGTCTGGATCCGCCCAGCTGCGTGAGTGACAGCTGGCTCTGCCTATCTAGAGACAGAGCCAGCTGTACCCCTCCCCCGTCCGTTCCGCCAGTCAGCGCTGGAGAATCGGAGCGTGGAGAGGGGAATCCAGTCCCTTCCCTGTCACGGCTCTCTGCAGTGACAGGATCGAGAAGTGAGCGAACACCGGTATGTGTTCGCTCATTTCCCGATCTACTGAGCCGACCTGTGACAGTCTCATTGTCACAGGTCGGCTCAGATTATGAGGCTGAGGGAAAATCACTTACCTCATAATTCTCCTTTAAAGAAGAACTCAGGACACAATTTTTATTAACCCTTGCAGTGGGGGCTACCCCCGCCCTGCCCGGGGTAACTGCTTGTTTTTGCCTGTGGTAAAAAAATAAAAAAAAATTGTACTTAACCTAATCCTCTAAGCTGGCAGCGCTCTTTCCAGCCTCCCCCCACCCCCTCTGCTGCAGCGATGGTACGTCCCTCAGTGTCCTCATGTTCTATACACTGTATTGGACGTGATGACTCCTGAGGATTCCTAGACCGCTTCAGCAGAGGGGGCAGAGACGATCTAAGGGCCGGTCTAAGAGAAAGCCGTCCCCGAGGATCGGGTGAACTTGACTTTTCTTTTATTAACCTAGCCAAAAAGCGAGCAGTTAACCCTTGCAGTGCAGAGATAGCCCCACTGCAGGGGGTAATAACATTTGTGCGTTAACACTGGCAACCTGAACAGTTGGCACGCTCAGTGGCATCACAAGGGGGGATGTGGCCCGCACCCGGGTGACACCATCTGAAAAGTCGGGCACTCGTCATAGACCGAGAGCCTGACAGGTGCAGGAGAGAGGAGGGGACCCGGCAGGTAAATGTCCCCTCCTTTCTCTGCCGGCGTCCATCACCAAGATGGCCACTGGCAGGTATCAATAAGATGGCCGCGCATGTGAAATGACGTCATCGCAGATGCGCGTTATGACATCAGGGCGGTGTGTCATCTGGTCTCCGCTCTGGGTGACACCCGGCCTCGGGACGCCCCTGGACACACCTTCAAATAACAGTTTAGAGGCAAATTAAAGTGGGTAAAGTTCCTCTTTGACAACCATCGATGGCGTCAGAATTTTTGCTCTCACTCCAGCGCGTGCGGCGATTCCTCGCATGAGCGTGCAAACCTGTGTGTCTGCATTTTTTTGTATGTGCGCATGTGTATGTGTGTGGGGGGGGG
>NW_017306381.1:698025-706788 GCF_000935625.1 Nanorana parkeri | reverse complement strand
GGGCTGATAAGCCCCACCCCCCTCCCCCCATGTGATAACATAGCCCAGATGGCAGGTGCATATAAAGTGACATCGGGGTTCTATTCAGGGGCGTCCTGAGGCTGGGTGGCGCCCGGAGCGGTAACCGAGTGTCACCCCGCAGAGACGTCACTGCGCATGCGCGTGACATCACCACACGCGTGTGCGATGACGTCATCGCGCACGCGCGGCAGTATTCTGATACCTGCCGGCGGCCATCTTGGTGATGGATGCCGGGAGAGAGAGGAGGTATAAGGCATGCCGCCGGGTCCCCTCCTCTCTCCTGATACTGTCGGGCGTTCGGTCCATGAGCGAGCGCCCGATTTTTCAGAGGGGGGTGACACCAAAATGACTGTGAGTCATTTTGGTGTCACCCCTCCAATGGTGTCACCCGGGTGCGGGCCGTACGCCCCGCGCCCCCCTTGTGACGCCACTGGTTCTATTAGACCCTTTACACCCCCCTGCTCTCCGCTGAAGCTGACTGAGCACAGATTGAGCTTGACCAGATTTTTCTCTTTATTGCCACTGACAGCCAGGACCTGTAACATGAGTTCAGTCTCCTGTCAGCAGGGGGCACCATTGAGCTGAATACAATAGCGCTGGAGGAGGTTACTGAGTGACAATGTACATATGTTACTTTATTACCAACATAACACTCATGTATATCTACAATCTGGAGCGTAGTCGCTGGATTTATGTAAATTGTGATTTAAAGCAGACATATTTTACATGCTAAGTGCATGCATGTCGTGTAATGTGTCAGTGTAACACTTCCCGGTATTTATTACCTCTCACAGAGATCGCAGGACTCCCCCCTGACAATGCCTGCATCTGCTTTTCTCTCCAGAAGGACGGAGCCCTCTTTGTTCAGGCATCATCCAGGGGCACCATCTACTTTCACACTCAGAGTCACGTAGATCCTGGTATCTAGGTAGTTCAAAAATGTGTAACACAGATCAGCCCCTGCTGCAGCCTCTCACTTTATGAATTCCTATACAGCAGAGGTGGGCAACTCCGGCTGTCCAAATCCCATCATGTCTTTGCCTCTGGGGCTGCCAGTCTTGCAATGCCTCATGGGACTTGTAGTTCCACAGCAGCTGGAGGGCAGGAGTTGCTATAAAGATACAGTGCACAGTCTGATCACTGGAGGAGAGGAGACTAAGGATTCATCTTTCATGCCACCCTTCCTTTTTTACATGCTCAACCTACAGGTCTTGTCCCGCCCCCGGCCTGTGATTGGACAGTGAAAGGAGAAGCAGAAGGCTGATGAGCTCATCTCTCCGTCACTCTGCTCTCTCCTATCAACAAGTCTCTTGTTCAACAACTGATTGGATGATACCAAATCAACAGCAAACAGAATCTGGAGCAGTTGTCTGTGGCAACCAATCAGCTTCTCTCTTCAGTTTGTTCAGTTCATATTTGGAAACGAAAGAGAGAAGCTGATTGGTTGCCACGGGCAACTGCTCCAAATTCAGTCCGCTCCAGTTTTTAATAAATTCCCCCCACTGTCTGGTAGCGGCAGACAACGGCGCGCTGCGCACATCCCTCCCCGTCAGTGTTCTCCCCGGAAAGATTTTTTTTCCCCCTCTGTAATGCGTCCCAACAGATCCTACGACGCGCGGTACAGAAATAGAGCGCGTCTTCATGACGGCTGCGCCCGGGGGAAAGATAATGTCATAACAGCAGTTTAAAACTCTTCAAACTGCAAGAGAGCTTAGTGACTGGTTACCATGGCGACAGGAAGACACTACGACACGCCGATCACCCGAAAAAATTAAAAAGAGAGAGAGAGACGCATCTGATAGGAAAATGACAAGGTGCGGCGGATGTTAATTGATGAACCGCCGCTAATGTTGGACGGAGGCACAAATCTTGCCAGCCCACATTTGATGAGGTAATTAGCGGCTCGTCGGATCCGTCGGGAATGACGGCCAGTGTTATGGAACTGACGGACGTTCATAAAAGCGTCAGGGCTGACACAACGTACTGACGCGAATGTGCGTTAACGTGTGCTGCGGTTAGCTAGGGGTAATTGGATCTAAACCCATTTGTCAGCGCTGCCATGGATATGGCCAGGAAAAGCACGGTAAGGAACACTGTGTGTGTTACCGCATTGCTGTTCATTTTAAATGGCACCCCAATGCACTGAGGCAACGCAGCTGCCATGCACTGCAGGACACTATGGTAACGCGCTGACATGCATTGTGATGAGTGGGAGAGCCACTTGCCCTGCGAAATTTCATGGACATTCTTTTTGTGCGAACGGGGCCAAAACCCAATGCTCTTAACATATTTTTTTTCCAGGTCGAGTGTAATATCCGGAAAATACCACTTATGGCCACTAGATGGAAGTGTGGCGAAATAGATTTCCTAGGCTCCTCTGCTCCATCTGGTGGCCATATTGTGGTAGTCTCCTGGTATTGAATACATTTCCTAGGCTCCTCTGCTCCACCTAGTGGCCATATTGCAGCATTACATTACATATGACCTAAAAAGAAAATATACTAACGCATTCTTTGTTTGTGATGCCTGGCAGAGCCATGACCCCCCTAAAATTCTACGTACAGTCGTTCTGTGCAAAACTTCGTGTGGCCTTCAGATTGGCACAACAATGGTGCGTAGAGAGCTTCCTGGAATGGGTTTCCATGGCCGAGCAATTGCACCCAAGCCTTACATCACCAAGTGCAATGCAAAGCGTGGGATGCCGTGGTGTAAAGCACGCCGCCACTGGACTCTGAAGCTGTTATAGCGGCAAAGGGCGGAGCCAACTCAATATTGAACCCTACGGACTAAGACTGGGATGCCATTAACGTTCATGTGCGTGTAAAGGCCGGCGTCCCAATACTTGTGGCAATATAGTGTATATATATACACATTAGAAGAACGTTGATGTAGGGATTGCTGGCAGGGAAACCGGGGACAAGTCAAGCAACGATCTCAAGGACAACATTTCTAAATGTGTCCTGAACATAGGACGCGTTTGGCATGTGAATAAGCCCTCGGGGTTCATAACGTCAGAGTTCAAACCTGGCATGAAATTCCCCAAAATGCATCTCTCTGGGGGTGACAAAAAATTAGAAACCCCTTTCAAGCCTTATTGACAGAGCAGGAGAACTATCTAGTGCACGCATCAATATGAGAAAATGTTTTCCTTGATGCCGATCCCCAGGAGGGTGCCGCTCGTCTCCTCAGTCAAGGTCTGTTTAATAACCTATTGCTCCAGAGAGTGTGGGTGTCAGTAACTTCATTTTAGCTCCAATCCCCGGACGGCCGTCCTGTAATTGCTGTGCACTCATAGCAGATAATCTCGGCACGGAGGACGGGAGGCCGCACAATTAAAGCATATTCACGTCCCTGAAAAATCATTACTATCTGAAAACCTATTAATTTCATGGCGGGGCTTCCATTGCTTTAATATCTTCATGCACCTCCATTATAAATATAAAATATAAGACGGATTCCATAGCCGTGGAGACGCAGCTATCGTGCTCGGGTGTGCCGATCTTTATTTGTAAAGAACTCTGCTAAGTATTAAAGCCGAGCTCCAGGATGAGGAAATATTGTCATGTGGATTCTTCTTTAATCTTGGTGAGCTTTGTGTATTTCTTCCAGATCTGTGCAGCAATCCAGTGTGAGACTCCCTGTGATAAAGACCGGTCACTGCTGCTCCCTCTTCTTGTGCAGGGTGACCGGTCTTGTCTCCGCCCCCTCCTGTAATAAAGACCGGTCACTGCTGCTCTCTCTCCTTCTGCAGGATGACCGCTCCTTTCACTGCGCCCTCCTGTAATAAAGACCAGTGCAGAGGCGTCCCGAGGCGGGGTGACACCCTGCAGTGATGTAATCGCGTACGCGCGTGACGTCATCGAGCCTGCCGGTGGCCATCTTGGTGATGGACTCCGGCAGAGAGAGGAGGGGACGTTCACCTGGTAGGATAAGGTATGCCACCGGGTCCCTTCCTCTCTCGAGCAACTGTCGCGCTCTCGGTCCATGACCGAGTGCTCGACTTTTCAAAGGGGGTGACAACAAAATGACTGTCAGTCATTTTGGTGTCACCCCTCCAATGGTGTCACCCGGGAGCGGGCCGCACCCCCGTGTGACGCCACTGGACTTGTGGACACGTAGGTCCCATTTATAAAGTGACCCTTTTATTTGGCCATGCAGGGCAATGCCAATGCATAGTATAGCTGCCAAGTGTCCTAGATCTTGCAGACAGTCCTGGGGATTTGGACTCTGTCTCTCGCAGTCTGTGTCCTGCTGGATCCAGGACACTTGGCAGAAGGTGCAAAGAGCATTCTGAGATATGCTGGTACTGTCAGGTTGAGTGATCTTCATCCCAACAGTAGAAGTAGAGTCCTATAGCTCTCAGCAACTTGGAACGTCCTGGCTGGAAAGTCCCCCCCCCCCCCCCCCACATGACCCAAAGAGATGCCGCCTGAGACAACAGGCTCAGACTGCCTCAATAGGGACAGCCCTGGCCACCAACCACCAAAGCAGAAGGGTGGGGTTAAATATCACTGCCATCGACCATCAATGCAGTAAGGAATTTAATAGTTAAAAAGGGTCCCTTAACCCCTCCCCAGCAACATGCACTGCCCTTTCCTTACTACCATGAATCCCCTGTCCCCACCCAGGCCATGCACTCCAGCTGCGGGTGCCAACCAAACTCCTGACCTCATTTCCCTCCACAAGCCATTAAAGCAAGAAGGCTTTACTCCGAAAAGATGCTTCTTCACAATAACTTTATTGAGACAAGTGGTGAAGACACTCCACCCACTAACTTCCTTGACGTGCTTCATGCCCAAAACCCATTAGGAGGCAAAACTTGTCAGAGGTAGTCATTGGGTGGAGTGACTTCACCACTTGCCTCAATAAAGTTAATGAGAAGGAACATAGGTGTGGTGTGTGGCCTCACCTTGCTGCGTACGTTTCTCACTCGCTGATCCTTTCTGCTGCTATCATCAGGGAAAGAAGCCCTGTATAAGCTCCAAACCAACTTTGAGTTTAATGACCGTTTTACTTCTTATGGCTAAATGTAATGGGAGTGCGAGAAAAGGTGGACATGAAAACCCAATGGCCCCAGTTTATTGATCCTTTCACTTCTTATGGCTAAATATTATGGGAGTCCATGCGGGAAAACATGGACGTGAACACCCAATGGTCCCAGATGGAACGGAACAGAGTTGGCAATTATGGGAGGGAGATCTTGCCATTGAAGTAGCCAAGGCATACGAGGAGCTAGGGGCTGGATAAGCCCATCAAGTTCCAGCAATACCAAAAACATCATGTTTCTGGTGGACTGACCCTTTAACAAGATGAGGATGCTTATAAAGTAATAGGGATTGCATCTCTCCAGAAGGTTCATTTGTAGCTTGTGTCTTTCACATGCCCTTGTCACAGCAGTCTGAACACGGATTGGATCATCGCACCACAGTTTGTTCACCACCCGGCCGGTGTGTCTGCTGTCACATATGGAACGGTTTGATATCTCCCAGCAAGTGTTGGCAGCTGATGTTCTGTATTCTGTATATCTAGATTTCATTTCAGTATGCCCACTGGTACATGGGATAGACTGCTATCTAAAAAACTTGAGCAGAACTTTACTCCGATGATCTCCATTCTTAGGAGACAGCTCCGTACAACTCCAGGAGGGCTCACCGCGCCTGTACCAGTGGTAAGGTTCTGGCTGTTCAGGTAATCCCAAAGACCTCAAGGGTTCCTCCAGGCTGACACAGTTGAGGTGAGGTCTCCTAAACCTTCACCACTCTACCCAAAGCTAAATAAGTCTTTGCTTTAGATGCACATTAGACATGTGAGCTGCGATAAAATGCGGTTTAGTTCGGTTCAGTTTGGATATTTCGTTATTTCGAGATTCGGGATTCGGATCCGAAATTCAATTCGGTTCGGGTTTTGGATTCGGACAAAATCCAAATTTACGTGAGTTTCGGATGTGTTTACGAATATTAGTTGCGAATACCACAGAAAACCATATACAGATATTAATACTAAAACTTAATCTCCCAGACCCGAATGCCATTCAGATCTGGGAGCCTCAGCTGTAGTAATATACATATATAAGTAATATCTGTATATGGCTCCCAGACCCGAATGGCCTTCGGGATCCGAATTTACATATTGCATTCGAGAGCTCCCGAATGCCATTTGGATCTGGGAGCCATATACATATATTACTAAAGCTGAGGCTCCCAGACCCGAATGGCATTCAGGAGCTCCCCAATGCAATTCCGAAATTCGGATTCCGAATGCCGTTCGGGCCTGGGAGCCTCAGCTTTAGTATTACTGTATATACTGTATATGGCTCCCATGTTGTCGTAAAGATAATTCATGTTCAGACCCATTCGGATGCATTAAACAGAAAAACACATCTGATTGGCCAGAAAAGTCACATGTCCGATTCAGTTTGGTTTTTGGAACGAAATTCGGACGGGATCTGAAATTCGGAAATGGACATTTGGATTCGGACGCATTCGGATTCATTGAGATGTCAAAAATTGAGATGTGTCATTTTTAGAATTTTGATTGGGAACTAAACGAATCGCAGATGTCTAATGTGCATTAATCATTTAGATTGGAAGCCCTCGGGGGCAGGGCCCTCCCTACCAACTTGTATTGAATTGTATTGTCTTCCTTATATTGTAAAGCACTGCGCAAACTGTTGGCGCTATATCAATCCTGTATAATAATAATAACAATGATACACCATGATTGATTGCTGCGGATCCGTGTTTACAGTCATAACTTCCTCCCCTCAGAGGAAGCTCTCCAAACTATTTGTAATGGTTCCTATTCAATTTCTGATGGGAAGAAATCCTGACACAAAGAGTGTTTAGATCACACGTGGAGCGTCTCTCTCCCTCGAGAGAGAAAGGCAAATACAAACTGGCATCAAAATGACTTATTTGCAAATTGCCTATCGTAAGATTGTTGAGAAAAAAAGTCTTAATTAATATGAGATTAATTGAGAGGAAAAATGATTTGATCATTTGCATAACAATTAGTAGGCTGCGCTTGTAATCATGCTTGTTTGAGATGTACTGTCAGTAGCTAATTAGCCGGAATACACAGAGAAAGGGGGAGCGCATTTTCCAAACACAAAGCAAATTGCCGCTTCTGCTTTAATGTATATAATCTACAAATAATACGAAATCAGATTAGATGGCTAATTTGAGTAATTACCGGGTTGGTTTTAATGAACACAATTAATTGGAGAGTGCTTACTTAGTTGAAACAAGGAATTTAAGGTGGCCCTCTGGAGCTGTGAGATGTAGACACTTGCTCAGGCTCTATAACTATGACTGAACCGCTCTTTATAAACTTCTCGGTTGTGCTTTATATGTGTGACCTGCCACTTGGGTGACCCAGGTACATATAGAGCCAGGGCTTGGTGGTCAAAACCCAAGAGGGGACCAGTTAGGGGGGGGAGGGGGGTAATGGGTTGGTAAAGAGTCCAAGGACAAGCCATGGTGGGCAGGACAATGTCACAGAGGACAAATACAGATTAGTCATAGTCCAGGTCAAGGGATGGACCACCCGATCAATGCATAGGGTAGAAACCAGATCATAGCTGGGGTTAGTACCTGGGGTCTTAACCAGATGATCCAAAAACAGTGCATCAAAGTCAAGACAGAATCAGTGATGGGGTCATAGTGAAGTCCGGGCAGGTTTGAGTTATTCCAAGCAAGCAATGCAGTGAAATCATTGAACAGAACTGCAACCATGAACAGAACAACTCCACACTGGGCAGTTATAGGTGCTCAGTTATTCTTCAGATGCACAGTTCCCTTGGTAGGTTATAGGGCAAGTGTGCACTCAGTGGTACATAGGACAGGTACATGGGGACATGTCCAGGGGATGATGCAGAAAGAGGAGCAGACGGGCTGAAGAAATCTGCAGGAGCAAAGAAGGTTTCAGAAGACTTTGTAGAAGCTTCAAGTGGAAGAATGAGCTAAAGATGAAGAAAACCACCATCAAGCCAATGGCATGATGCCCAGTCATACCCAGGATGATTAACTCAACCTCTCAGCTTGAAGAACCCATTGCAGGGAGGATCTTAACACACACCCAACCCAACGTCGATTATCATCAATGGACCATGTAGACGTCCAGTCTTTGGTACCAAATGATCTGCTGGGACCACCTCTGTTACAAAGATCAGTTTCTTGTTTTACTTGCCCTTACCTAGCTTAGAATATATGAAAACACATTTATATGAGATGACTGTATTCTGCTGATGATGGTAGAAAATCCAAGGTCAATAACTGGGCAAGGAAAGCGGCCTCCTTGCCTGTGCTGCCAGTAGACACAAGCCCACTGTGCCTCATGTCAAATCTCTCCACACACCAAATTGACATTTAAAGGCAGCCAAAGTAGTGCAGACCAATTGAAACTATTATTAAAGCATTCAGAAAATTCTAAGGAAAAGCATTCATTTTCATCCAACACTGCCCCTCCCATTCGAAATTCAGGTGACTATGTAAAACACAGTAGATGCAATGACAGTACCATTGTTACCTGTCCCTCATGATGAACAAAGTGGAACCCTTTATAACCCCAGGCACAGATCCATCATTACTTCTAACCTGCCCTAATTTATTTCCATTGGCCCCTTGGTTTTTAAGCACTTCCTATGTAGCCAAGCACCTACAAGCGTTGTTGGGAGATGAGGTCTGGGCCAGAAGACAGTGACATAGCATTGTCCATTCCCATTATAATTATTATATATATTAT
>NW_017306381.1:680965-697999 GCF_000935625.1 Nanorana parkeri | reverse complement strand
TAATAATATTCTATTTTATTATAATATAATTTAAATATTATTATTATTAATAATAATGTATAATATATAATAATGTATACATTTATAATCATTTATATAATATATATATATTATTTTATTTTATTTTGTTTTGAATTATTAAGAATGCCCTTTAAATACTGAGGTGTATTTCCACTTATGCTATCAGATTTGGGAAAACCCCCACTAAATGTTTGTTAAGTGTTCCCATTCACACAGCATTTCCAAATGTTAAAAAAAATTATTTTGTACTCTTGGATTTTTTTGTTGGAGCAGGCCATCGTGCAGACTGCAAGCTATTCTAAACAATTTGAAAGTAAGTCTGTCCCTACAGAAAGGGACACTCTAAGCTTCCTCTTCTTAACATACAATGTTTCTAGATCTGCAACCCTCATAGGACAGGCAATGTTTTTAAATCTAGTTTACAGCTGATAGTGGAGATCTGCCAGCACAGTACAGACAGGGTTAATTATGGTAAACATTAACTCCAACACCCCCTCCTTAAAGGAGAACTATGGGGTCAGGGCTTTTCCCTATAGTTCCCCTAAGGGTAACGGGAGGACACAAACTAGCGTCCTCCCATCACCCAAAGCTCAGTATATCGCCAGCTACAGCTCGCGGTATACTGAGACGCCGCAGCCGGGACAGATCCCGACATCACTGTCGAGATCCACCCAGCTCAGTGATTGACAGCTGGGTCTGCCTATCTAGTGGCAGAGCCAGCTGTACACGCCCCCTCCCCCGTCCGTTCCGCCAGTTAGCGCTGGCAGATCAGAGCGAGGAGGGTGGGGGAATCCCTGCAGGGAGCCGTGAGTGACAGTCATGGCTCTCTGCAGGGAGATGATCGAGAAGTGAGCGAGTGACGTTATGTGCTCGCTCACTTCCCGATCTATTGAGCCGACGCGTGACAGTTTCATTGTCACAGGTTGGCACCAACTATGAGGATGAGTGATTTTCACTCGCCTCATAGTTCTCCGTTAACATTACACAGCAGGAGAAGTATTAAGCAAGTAAACAGATAAGCAACAATCTTTCTATATTTGTATTTATATAAGTTATGCTAAGTGGATGGGAACATGAAACATATGTAGAGTAAGTGCCATCCTAATATGACTACAAATGTGGAGGTCACGTCTAAGGTAACAGCGGAGAAATGTTAAAACAGAAGAAAGCAGCTGAAATGAATAAAACAACACATTTAACACATTTACCTTTTTACCTTAAAATGAAAAAGCAGCTATTGTGCCGCTCATGACCTGACCTGACCGACCCGACTCCCCGAAACCATTATGTGTCTGTGCCCACCCCCTGCACTAGCACAGATTACAAGGGGCCGGACTACAAAACTACGACATTCTGTAAGTAACAACAATGATATGGAGCCAATATATATATAGCACGTAGAGTGGAAGAGTCTCTGTGGAGAGCTATCAGACTGTTCCATATGTGACAGCAGACAGGCGGGCCGAGCGGTGAGCAGGCGCTGGTGTGATCAAATCAGCGTTTAGACGGCCATGACGAGGACATGTGAAAGGCACAAGCTATGAATTATTAAAGGAACGTATAGCGGTTTCTAGACATTTTCTATGTATTTTCATTTGTTATCATGGCCAAGGCTAAAATAAAAATATAATGTAAAAAATATATTCCTCTCTTTTTTTTTAGTCAATTAAATATAAAATATAATGTATTCATTTTCAGTGTTCTCCTTTCAGTTCCAGGCTCCTTTATACACTTATGCAAGCCTTAGCTTTGCACCAAAAAAAGCCCGATGTTTACAGAAATCAGTGAGCCATCACAGCAGTGACACATCCCCTTCAGCTTAGGAGGAGGTTTCAGTTGGACTAAGGGAGCTGCAAAGCAAGCAGTGTCTGTGGTAGGGTCTTTAGCTAACCCATGGTGCTTTGGGAATCTTTGTCAAATATTAAAATGCCCCTGTCTTCCCTTGAGGAGAGACATTATAAAGTCCTGACCTGGTCTTTACAAGAGCGAAGTCTTTTTAGCTAACGCACAGTGTTTTAGGAATCATTTTTCAAATAATAAAGTCTGCTTTCCATTGAGGAGAGACATTGTAAAATCCTGACCTAATCTTTACAAGAGCGGGGCCTTTTTAGGGAGCCCATAGTGCTTTGTGAAGCATTTGTCAAATATTAAAATGCCCCTGTCTTCCCTTGAGGTGAGGCATTGTAAAATCTTGGCCTAGTCTTTACAAGAGCGGGGTCTTTCCAACTAACCCACAGTGCTTTGGGAATCATTTGTCAAATAATAAAGTCTGTCTTCCCTTAAGGTCCTCCCTCTAGTCCTTACAAGTCTGTCCTCCCTCTAGTCTTTACAAGAGCGGGGTCTTTTTAACTAACCCACAGTGCTTTGGGAATCATTTGTCAGATATTAAAATGCCCGTGTCTTCCCTTGAGGAGAAACATTGCAAAATCCTCAACTAGTCTTCGCAAGAGCGGCCAACTTCAATAGACATTTGAACAAATATTTGCATGTGTGCTGCATAAAATATGGTCAAAACTGGACCGCGAACACAGAATATTCTTGTTTAGTTTTTCGAAGGTCAACTCTACTGGGGTGAGGGTGGGTATGAAGATGTGTGAATGGGCCCATAGCATGCAATACTGCTGTGTTCAGATCTATATAAAGCAGTACGTGGTACGGATCTGACCGCAGTGTATTATATTTCTGTGTGCCTGAGCCCTTGATTGTTTTTTTTATAGATCAATATGGCCACAGTAAGGCCATATAAAGCTGACCATACACTGTTAAATTCAGTTGAGTCCAATTTGACCAATGTGTGCACCCGTTGGGACCCCCTCCTTTGTTTGTCAATCAACTTTTGTTAAAGGAGCTGGTCCAAAACAAATCTCAGCTGAAGAGTGACTGCAGCCAATCAGATGAATTGTAGACTGGAAGGGTGGTCGTAGGGGTTCCCCTATCCATGTTGAGAGTTTTTTTTTTTCATTCAGCCATTTTAATTGGGCCCCCTAATCTCTGGCTGGGAATCTATGACCCTCTTCCTAGGCAGAGGAAGCCTCAAGGGGGCTCCAAAGTTCCCAGCATTCTGGGAGCCGTGTATTGCAATGGTTTTGCGTGAACGCTTCTTTTTCGACCAACCATAAAAGAGGACGTCCATCTAAAAACACTCTGCAAAATAAAATAACACCTCCACCCCATCCCAAACACACCCGTGTCCCATCAAACCGCCATTGCAGCCCCGCGTCGGGTTTCCAAGGCCCGCAGGTTGGTTTGTTTTTGAAGCCGTAGCTCCTGCTAAATATTTCATCGGCTTTAAAGTCTTGTTGTTGCCGGCTTTGAGCGGAATCTGTCCTCCTCCGTGTCAGTCAGATAATGGAGGCGAGAGAAGAAAAGAAACATAAATAATTCAATTATTTCGGATGCTAGCTCTTCCACGGTGTGAATGTTCCCTTCCCCTGACAGTTTGTATTATGTGAGGAGGGGGTCCCGCCAGCAGCACAGCTGTTCCTCTTTCACCGCGAGCAGGTTTCGCCAATTCAGCCGCCGCTCCCAGTGCCAGCTCTGCGTTAGGAAAATACACTTAGAATGCCAAGCCGTGTAAATATTGGGTGCCGGAATCGGCTGGGGGGAAGGTGTCATGGGGGCCTTTCTTAAAAAAAATTAAAGGGCAACCCCAGCTAAACAGATATATTTGATACAGGAAAAGAAATTCAATGTTTAGCTATATTGTTATGAATTGTATTAGTCATTGAAAGATTTGTAAAATAATGCAAACTCTAATAGACCCCTAGTGTCACCTTTCCAAAGAAGCTATTGGGGTGATGTAGAGCCCATCTCATTCTACCTGTCCATGTACAACTACCCTCTACACAGGTTGGCAGTGCTGCTCTCCTAGGGTGCTCTTCCGTAGATACAGCAGGGGGAGTCAATGGCGTCACAAGAGAGGTGCAACCCGCACCCGGGTGACACCATTGCAGGGGTGACACCAAAATGACCGAGAGTCATTTTGGTGTCACCCCCTCTA
Organism: Nanorana parkeri; assembly: GCF_000935625.1. Lineage (NCBI taxonomy): Eukaryota > Metazoa > Chordata > Amphibia > Anura > Dicroglossidae > Nanorana > Nanorana parkeri. The sequence goes on along the minus strand of NW_017306381.1, from coordinate 693,978 downwards.
AAAAGTCATGGACCGAGAGCCCGACAGTGTCAGGAGAGAGGAGGGGACCCGGCGGCATACCTTATACCGCCGGGTGAAAGTCCCCTCCTCTCTCTGCCGGCATCCAACACCAAGATGGCGTCAATCAGATGGCCGCGCATGCGCAATGACTTAATCGCGCACGTGCGTGGTGAACGTCACGTGCGATAACGACACAGCGGTGTCACCCGGCCTTGGGACCCCCCTGGGGGGAGTGAGTGTAGCTATCATAAGACAGGAAGTGTGTTGTTGCCGGTGTTCTATCGAAAGCTCCAACTCATCAAGATCTCCAACTACCTCACTTCCGGTGCTCAGAAAGACTGGAGGTCTGTACAGATGTGGCGCGCATTGAGTTTTCAGACTGCGCGTTGAGTTTGCCACCTGCTGAATATTGTTAAAATGCAGCTGTACAGAAGCTCCGTCAGTCTTTGTGTCTGGCAGTCTAAAGCCGCCTGGTCGAAATCTCCAACTTGCAGTGAGGTAGTTGGAGATTACGACGATTTGAAGCTTTTGTCAGAACACCGGATCGGCAGCCACCACACCTATGAGCTGGTAACCTGCAATACAGAACATTGTTGGTTTTGCGTTCAGATACACTTTATAACAAGGGCCTTGCATTAACATTTCCTTAATCGGGTGTTGTGAATGATCCCCGAAAGGAGGGAGCGAGCTTTTTCCACAATGCACTTCTGTGCGGGGAAACAGGCTACATTGTTTCACCGCGAGTCTCAGTCATTCCCCATATGGTAAAAAGGCTGATAGGTGGGTGGAAAGCAGCGACGTGCGCCTCGGTGATGAATGTTTTCTAGATATTATAATGTCACTTCAGCTATTTAGGATTTTATTGCGTTGGGAAGACAGCGACGAAAGTTCATCGGCACCGTCTCACCAGAAGTGTCCTCGCTCCCGTCTCCGAAATATCCTCTGAAAGCTGTAATATTGTAAGAGCCCTTAAAGTGACCACACGGCCACTGCACTTCTGGCAGGGATAGGCTACTCTGGCCCTCCATTTGCATTTTAACTACAAATCCCACCATGCTTCTGACTCTGGGAGTCATGCCTGTGGCTCCCAGTCTTGCAATGCCTTATGGGACTTGTAGTTCCACAACAGCTAGAGAGCCGAGGTTGCCTACCCCTGTCGATGGAAGCTCCGTTATGTGGAGCAAGGCAGGGGGTGGGCAACCCCAGCCCTCCAGCTGTGCTGATACTACAAATCCTATCATGCTCTGCCTCTGGTAGTCATGCCTGTAACTGTCTGTAACATGCCTGTAACAGTGCCTCCGGGGTCTTGTAGTTCCGCAACAGCTGAAGGGCCGGAGTTGCCCAACCCTTGAGTAAGGGCTGGTTCACACCAGTCCCATTGGGCTGCTTAAGGCAGCATTGCCCAGTGCGGTCCCAATGTAAAACCGTTCGGACCTGTTTGCACCAGCACATTGTGCCGGTGCTGGGGGAGGGGCAATTAAACTCCCTCTTCCCCACCCAATGCAGAAGGGCTTGCCTTTTAATAGACATATCACTCTGTACATTATAACGAAGCGTTCATAGCTTCCGATAAAGGATAAAAAGAAACATTTTCAGGCCTTTAAATTAATACATTTTCGAACGCTGCGCTCAGCCGATACAATCGCCCGCGTTTTGCAGCCCTCGGACGGATCACATTATTTTCCGCACGCATGGCGCTCTATTGTAGATACTAACAATAGCGGCAATTAATCTGCTTCCAGCGGACATGTTTCACATGCAAAAGGCGAGCTGGAAGCGCCTGACTCATGCGCGATGAGAGAGAGAGACGAGCACCAGCTAGTAAGCAAATTCATTCTGACGGGCACATTGCGAGTCAGCGGAGTAGAAGGGAGACGCTGCTGCGGGGCGTACGCGGAGAGCTTCTATTAATAGATCCGATGTATAGAAAACGTAACGCCGGGGAGCGACGAAGCATCAGCTCGGAAATCGCGGTCTAAAATGGGATGAAAAATCGAGGAAAGCGGAATCCGCTAATTGAATCAGGAGAACGTTTATCCGCCACACCAAGAAGACGGGTAGCTAATTGGTAAAGTTGAAGGGGAACTCCGGGAAATGTATAATATTAACCCTTGCAGGGGTCGGAATAAAGAAGATACACTCACCTGATCCTCGGTCCTGCTGTGTTCAGTGCTCTGGCAGAGGCGTATTTACAAAAAAATGGCGCCCCTGGCATCCCACCCACCTCCTGGCAACAAGTGACATCAACCAGGAGCTGGGTAGGACGCCAGCCAGAGCTTCCTTGGTTGCTAGGAGCCAAGCGAGGAGATATGTAAGGGCCATACACATTTCCCCGTCTGGCTTTAGCAACCTGGGACGCTCCCGCCCAGCTCCTGGCAACCAGTGACGTCAACGGTTGCCAGGAACCTGGAGGAACACCGGCCAGAGAGTTCCATCCGCCTACACATCTCCCTGACCATTCTGGTTGCTAAGAGCCGGGATGGGAGATGTGTATGGGCCATACACATCTCCCGCCTGGCTCTTAGCAACCTGGGATGCTGGGTGGGAAGCCGGCCTAGGTTGCTAAGGGAGATGTATATAGGAGAGTAAAAAAGCTGTCTTCGTGGGTTGGCCACGGTTGGTATGCCACTGGGCTGAGGGGACCGGTCTAGCAGCTAATTGGGACCAAGGATCAGGCGAGTAAATCTTTTTTTGAACCCCTGGACCGAGGGTAGGCAAACTCTGGAAGAAAAGATTCTTGTAGATGGAGAAAAGTATGTACTGTATGTATGGAACAAATATTAGAGCACAGAGGTCATCAGCAGCTGTTTGGAGCACATTGACGGGCCAATACTGCAGCCCAAAAGCTAAATACACAGTTGCAGTGCACATATGTGAACAGTGCTACCTGCCAAATTAGTTGTAATTCTGTTAAGGCGGTCATGTGATACAGGAACCCTTGCCAGACAGCACAGTTTTCCAAGAGTCCTTTCCAGCCAGAGAGTCTTAGGTTGGCTAAGAGCTAGCAACCTGGGAAGCTCTGGCCGGCGCCCAGCCCAACTCAATGACGTCACTGGTTGCAAAGAGCTGAGCAGAACCAGTGACCTGGCCACCAGTAAATGTCAGCGAGCTGGGCGGGACGCCATGCACCACCAGATAGCCGCCAACTACACCCCCGCACCCCCCCCGAACTTGCACCAAGAGCAACTAAACCGCCAGAAATCCCCCAACTCCACCACCCTGCACTGGCACCAAGAACAGCTAAGCCACCAAGCCAATCCACCGCCCCCCTAGACCTGCATTATGAGAACCCACAACCCTAAACTTGCCCCAGGAGCAGCTAAGCCGCCAAGCCAATCCACCGCCCCCCTAGACCTGCATTATGAGAACCCACAACCCTAAACTTGCCCCAGGAGCAGCTAAGCCGCCAAGCCAATCCACCGCCCCCCTAGACCTGCATTATGAGAACCCACAACCCTAAACTTGCCCCAGGAGCAGCTAAGCCGCCAAGCCAATCCACCGCCCCCCTAGACCTGCATTATGAGAACCCACAACCCTAAACTTGCCCCAGGAGCAGCTAAGCCGCCAAGCCAATCCACCGCCCCCCTAGACCTGCATTATGAGAACCCCCAACCCTGAACTTGCCTCCAGGGCAACTAAGCTACTGACTCCACCTTCCACTAACCCCCCTCGGTCCTGCTTTACGAGCACCCCAACCCCCGCCTCAGGGGTGAGACATCTATAGATGCCCCTGGTTACTGATACGGCAGTGTACAGCTTGATGATGATATCACTGCTACTTTTACAGGGTAATTTCTGAGTCTGCAAAGGCATTTGGTGCACACAGAGTGAATATCCTTTGTGGCTATTGAGGAATACATGTGCCTGGAGTCCTGCATTAAGGCAATGAAAAATGACTAAGAAGCCACTTTAGCATGCCTTATGCACACTTTAGGATCCCTTAAGTGCTGCTTTAAGCTTCATATGTCAATGAGGTTTGTTGCACCAACAGCACATTTTCCTGCTTCCGTAGTCTCCCCAGGTTGCTGGGTTATTCCGTTGTAGAACTTTCACAACATTTGTCTATATGATAGTCTGTGTCGCAAACATCTGAAGGATCCCCCATGGAGTGTCAGCACTGGATGAGGGTTGAGAAGCAATGTGGGAATGTAACAAATGATATGATCGCGTGACGGTTATCTGAGCGAGTGGAATGCGGCTTCTTCCTGGAGGATTTGCAGATCCACGAATGTAAATAATTGCTAATTACTTACAGCAATAATTACCGGCCAGGTTGCCCGAAACCCTCGCGGCTTTGTTACTGTCATCCAAGACAGACACTTCCGAGGAACGTTCTCCAGTAACAATAACTTGCGCTCACAGGAACCAGGGAAATGTTATTCCACATGATCCGTGGTATGGCTGAGACTTCAACTGGGTCTCCGGTCTAAAGGAAAATTACCGGAAGATATTGGGGTCCGTGTAATAAAACAGCGGCGTGGCCTAACCGCGACCATACAAAAAAGGCTTCTTTTTATATTTGAATATTTTTATTGTGAATGTAGAGTTCTATGAAGGATTTCAGAAAGTGAGTCACATTATTAAATGGAGAACAATTCCGAGGATACATTGACTGCTAGAGATGAGCCTGGGCTTGGTGTGGAGTCATTATGATTGCCAACCCTACCAGCGCCCGTCCTAATTGTGGCAGGGGTATTCTCCTCCCTTTTCTGACGTACAGCTGTGGGACGGACAGGGTTATCCCTATAATGTTGCCTCGGGTGGCATCTTTTTAGGTCACATGGGGCGGGGCTTCCATCCTAAGCATCCCAGGAAGCTATGAGCCAGGTAGGAAGATGTGCAAGGGCCATCCACATCTCTCCGGTCAGCTCTTTGCAACCTGGGATGCCCTGGCCAGCGTCCAACCCAGCTCTTGGCAACCAGTAACGTCATTGTCAACCCTCCACCCTAGAACGTAAACCACCCAGCCACCACCACCTAGCCTCTCACCTCAGGCGGCGAATAGGCTAAGAACACCCCTGGGGGCGCGGAATGCCGCAAATGATAGTCACTGATGTGAGCAGGCTTGGGCGAACTCAATCATACTGGGTTCACGCCAAGCCCAGGATCATTACTATTGACTACTCGATAGTTTTTGAATCATTTTTGTCTTCTCAAAACAGTTATACAGTAGCAGTCTGCACATGTGCGGGGAATCCAGCACATATGTGGACACACCACTGATAATTGTGAAGAGTGTCTGCACATGTGCTAGATCTTGTTTTTAAGATGGTGGCGTGGGAGCTGAGCAGCACAAGAACTTCACCATGCTGGACTCCATGGAATAGTATGTCCAAGTAAGGACAAGTGTTAGGGATTTCACATTTTGGCTAGGTAGGGTGTAATTCTTCTTCTTTATCATACTAACATGAACCTGTCTACTGCAGAATACTAAAAAAGAAGCTTCCTTTATATCTCAGAGCTGAGACAAAAACATTTCATGGCACGAACATCCTTTGAAGAGGCAAGGAAAAGTTTCCACTGTGCCTCCCAAACATCTGTGTAAGAAAAGAAAACGAGTGAACTTGAAGATGAAAAAGAGAAGGAAAGATAAAGGAAGAAGGGGTGATGAAAAGGGGGGGGGCATCTCTGCCTCGGGTGCCAGACATTGAGATCAACTTAACGGAATTGTCTTGGATCCATGGAGACAACGTTAGATCAGACTTGCTTCACGTCATTTAGTAGACTCGCCAACTTATCATTGATCATGATCAACTTGAGTTTGTGTTTATCTGGATCAAGAGCATCTGTAGCCTTCCTCCAGCATCGGACAATTGCAATTTGGTACGAGATAAGCCTACCAGTCCCTTTAGGAAGACCGGGGAACGTTGCACTCAACAATGTATGATTGGGTGATTTTGTATGGTTGGCCTGGGTGGATTAATGAGTACATTCAAATCCAAGTAACCTTGAATCCAAACATGTAAACACACACAGCTTATCTTATTTTGCAGTGCATACTGAGCTTTGGAAAGAGAAAGCCCAGCACTAACTTCTCACCTTCCAGGCATGCTGTATGCATTGCGCAAAAAAAGGGAGTAGGGTGTCCCTCCTTTTACCAATTTATCTGTACGTATAATTAGACCTCCTGCCATGAAGGTTGGTCCGGGTCGATTAATGAGTACATTCAAATCCAAGTACATTCGAATCCAAACATGTAAACACACACAGCTTATTTTGCAGTGCATACTGAGCTTTGGGAAGAGGAGACCCAGCACTAGCTGCCCACCTTTCAGACAGTCTGTATGCATTGAGCAAAAAAGGGGAGGAGGGTGCCCCTCTTTTTACTATTTTATCTGTTTGTATAATTAGAGCCCCTGCCATAGAGGTTTGGTCACAACACAACTCCATACAGCAAAACAGTAAAATCTGCCTCGTTAAAAAAAGGTCACACTAAGGTCTCCAAAGGCTGCCTGGAAGTGGCAAATATGATAATAATAATATGCAACGTTTTGCTTTTACCAGACTAGGATAAAAAAAAATGAACATTCTCCGTCACACATATCTAATTCCTCTCCAGTGCTCCAGCATTTCTTCATCGCCTTCTAGAGCTCTGAAGATAAATCTTCAAGAAGAGTAAAGTTATAATTCGAGAGTCTGCGGCTTATCTGCATAAGCATATCTCAGGAAGCCTTTGTTGCTGTGAATGAAGAGTTGAACAGACACAGAACGGTCAAGCAGCACAAGAGCGGAGGAAAGGGGGGAGCAGCCAACGCAGTGACTGGGAATGAGCGACGAGCGCGCATCACCCACAAGCCTTTCGGAAGGGCAACCGTTGCTGGTCATAGCATGCAATTGCATACCTGCTGAGGTGCATTACCGAGAGCGGCTACGATGGCACCTGTCCTGCCGCCTTACAAGTGGTGTCACGGCCTATGTATACCAGTAGGCACATGCAGGGATCCCAACCTGAGAGAAGCCATTTCAGAGAGGTGTCCTTCTCATTTCAGGGAGGTGCCCTCTACACCCCCCCCCCATCCGTGGAGGGGGGTTAGGGGGGCTGGGAGAGATCACCCCCCTGAAATGATGGCAGATAGCAAAGAAGCAATAGCTACTTTGCAATCTGCAGGTTTTTTTTCTGATTTTGTTTTTAGTATTCTGACAGTTGCAGTCGTCAGAATATTTAAAAAAAGGCATAAGAATGCATAGCTAGATTCCTATTGGCTATTGCACTTTGCAATAGCCAATAGCAAACTAGCTATTGCACCCGCCCTCTGCTGCTTTCAATCACCAGAAGATGACCTGATAGAAAAATTCAGGTTCCCCTCTGCTGATTGACAGCAGCAGTGGGCGGGTACATTACCTAGTTTGCTATTGGCTATTGCAAAGTGCAATAGCCAATAGGAATCTAGCTATGGATTCGTATGCCTTTTTGTTTCTTTTCTGACTGACGGTCGGGCCGCGGCTCCCGATGTCAGAAAAGAAAAAAACGATCGCAGGGAAAGGTTTATCTGCTCGATCGAGCAGATAAACCTTTCCGGGAGGAAGTGTTTCTCTCCCGGGCGGCCGGGAGCCGCTATCCAATAGCGGGAGACTCCCGGAGCGTCCGGGAGAGTTGGGATGTCTGCACATGGCAAATATGTATTACCAGTATGTATACCAGTAGGCACCACTGCTCGGTGATGGGCTCCTGCTGCAAGTCCTGTCATCCATCAACAAGGTGAAATTAAATGGAGCATCAGAAGGTGCTAATACTTCAGCCAAGTTTATTCCATGTCTTACCCTCTGGGTTGTATTGGGGACAGCTAATGGTACAGTCCACCTAAATAGTATTCCTATTGTATACATGGAATGACTTTGCTTTGCTGTATAAATCTTAATCAGTATAATGGGATCATTATTTAGATTTTGCTGTGATTTTTTTTTTCCTAAATAAAATGGATAGTGTAACTCCAGCCAAAAGCATCTGTCCCATTGGGGAGATTTTCCTTCAGGTCCTGTGTCACACAGAATCTCCAAAGGGAAATCTCCTCTTAGATGTCACTGAAACCAGTGTCTCCATGGGAAGATTTGCCCTTGATAACTGTTCCATTGACAACTCAAGTTCCAAAGGTTCTTCACGGTACTAGCAGTCCACCGCTCCAATTCCCAGGCCTCATCATTGCATGAATCGCACCACAGGTGCAGGCTAAACGGGCCGCGTCCGCCTTCAACGTACAAGTTCTTCTCAAAAACAAGCCGCACTTCTGTGGATCACCATAAATAGAACAGCTTTTTATTGTTGTAACAAATACATGCTGTGGAACTACTTCCCTTGTATACAACACCTTTCCCGTGTTTCATCGATCTGGCTTAGTCATAGAGGCCACTATGACTAAAGCTGCCCATACACCTTGCAATCATCGGACTAAACTTTTCGTATGATGGCCCCATCTTGCCCCGATCATCGCAAGGTTCAGGCCTTGTTCACACCAAATGCAGAGCAGATCTGCTCGTGTTTCTGCACACGCACGCTAGTCTTTTTTTGATGCGTTCCAGAGAGGGTTTTTTTTTCAGGAAGCTAACAATGTTATGAGGTCATTTATTTTTACCTCTGACCTTTCATTAGCTGTTCTGATTATTTCCTGCTTCCTCTGACCTTGTCTCACATATAAAATTGTTGCAACATGGATCCATGGGATGCAGGCATGCTCCTGGTGATGGTTATTATACCGCAATGCCAAAGTGCTGTAAGGAGACGTCGTTTTTGGGTGCACCCACTGATGAGTGAAAGAGATCCAAAGCGTTCCAGAGCAGGTAAAATAGGGCCTGCTGCAGTTTTTTTTACCTGCCCTGGAACGGAACGCTGCGATGTGAACTGGAGCTAAAAATATCATTGGAATACATTGGACGCAGTTTTGATCCAGTCTGTAACTGCTCTGCTCTGCTCCTGCTCCGCGCTTGGTGTAAACAAGCCCTCAATTAGTGGCATTTAAAAAAAACACCTGGATGAATTTTCGGGAATAGACCGCATGGATTTTCGTTTGCGCATGAGCAGTGGTAATCGTACGAATTTTGACGTACAGAAACGCCACCAACCTTGCGAAAATCGCGCGATCGACCAAAGTTTCCTAACCTGCTGGAAAGTCAAAAGTCGTACGTTTGTACAGTATTTGCGGTTGTACAGTGCGCATCAATCTTACGGAAACGCGATCGCAAACCAAAATCGGCCGATAATCGTAAGGTGTATGGGCCCCTTAAGCCAGATCGGTGAAACGCACGAGAGGTGTTGGATGTATGTATATTTGTTACAACAATACAACGGCTTGTTTTTTAAAAGAACTTCTCTTGCTTGCAATTTTGGTAACATTGGTCACCATGCCAAACAGAGAGAGTGAATCTCCGCAGTTGAGGCACAGACAGCAATAAGAACCTAGTAGATGAAGGTAATATTGAAGCTCCACACCGAATACAATACTCCAGATACAACTTTATTCCATTAGGGTCAGGGGACATTAAAGTAGACGGCCAACGCGTTTTGGGGATCCAAAACACAACCCCTTTATCATGGTTGTGATGGAAGTACTTAAAGGAGAACTATGGGGTTATGGCTCGTCGAAATCTCCAACTCCAATTTCCAAATATCGAAATCTCCAACATTAAGTCCGTTTTTAGATTTCGACAAGATGGCGCCAGTGCGCCAGCTGTCACAGTTTTTGCTATCCTCGTTGACTTCTCCACTTGTCGTAGGTGCGCCTGTGTGGCTTCGTAATTGTCGTCAGGTTCTCCAACTCCCGTCGGTGCTTGTGGTATCAGGTGCCCGCGCACTGCCGCAGATTGTACAGCTTGATACTTCTCTTGGGTGGCTGCGCATGCACACTGACAGGAGTTGGAGGTCTCGATGAGTTGGAGAAATCGATAGAACACCTGGTTTATTAAAATAACTTTTTTTCTAGAAGCCATTTCATAGTTTCTTTCTTTTTTTGTTTTATTAGGGGAAAAAAGAAAAAGACTTCTTTAGAATACAGAAAAAATATATATAAACTGACGGGATTGTACGAGGTCATGGCATTGAGGGAGTGCAGTTCCGTGCAAGGATTCTCCCGTGCCTCGCCATCAGCTGTTCCACCAGATGGCACGTCCAGTCACACAGGAAAAATGTGCCATCTTGGCACTTGGTAGGCACAGCACATGTGCGATGGTGCGGGCATCAGGTGCAAGCCACAATAAACAGGGCCGAAGTGACGCTCCGGTCTGTGTCATGTGTGAAAAAATGTGACAACGCTGAACGTTTGTGGTCACACAAGAGAGACGCACAGATGGCATGATTCCAGCTCTGCAAAGGAATAGATTATAAAAGTTCTAAAGATGAGACCAAAGGACTCTGGGGGAAAAAAAAAACAGGAGCTCAACCAACCAGCTTTCCCCTTTCATTGTCTGGGAGAATGAAACAACGACTCTCATAGGTTAGGATGAACAGAGACTTAAAGCTGAATTCCAGGTAGATATAAAAGATACAATTTAATACAGATCTGTAATCATCATACAAAAATAACATTATTAAATGTCATTTTTAAGAACCTGAATTTTAATTGGTTATCAGCTTGCAGCCAACTGTACAGCAGGGCTCAGACTGAGGGATGGGGAAGCAGCACAAGAAGCCAGTCGGTTGTGCTCATGTGGCACCAAAGGGCATGCTGATAAGAGGAGAGAGCAGTGAGATGGGCTCGTCAGTCTGCTTCTTCTCTTTACACTGGGTGAGGGACAAGACTTGTAAGTGCAACAGCAAAGAAATATCAGGTTTCATGCCTTGCCAAACAGGGGTGTGCTGTCTGGCAGAGCAGACATTGGTCAGGTCACTGGTTGCTAGGACACACACAGAGGTTTAGGAGGGCCAAATTGTCCCCCTGTTTGACAAACTGCGAGTGGCTTGGGTTCGGGTTGAAGTCAAAGTCGTCCCAGCCCCACGGTATAATTGGTTGTTATGGTGCTTGCATGCATCCTAGCAACCTGTGATGCCTTGTAGCCCAGACAGTAGTACCCTAGCAACCAAGGGGTGGGTTTCACAGGGTCACTGGTTGCTAGGACACAGCCAGAGATTTTGGTGGGTGGGCCAAATTGTTTGCCTGTTTGATGAACTGCAAACAGCTTGAGTGCAGGTTGAACTCACGGTTGACGTAGCCCCACAGTATCAATGGTTGTTATGGTGCACCCGCCTGCATCCTAGCAACCTGTGACGCCATGCAGCCCAGCCAACAGTGCCCTAGCATCCAATGGGTAGGTTGCAAAGTGTCATTGGTTGCTAGGACACAGGCAGGGATTTTAGTGGTCAGGCCAAATTGTTCCACTGTTTGCCAAACTGCAAATGGCTTGGATTCAATTGAACTCATGGTCCTCCCAGCTCCACAGTATCATTGGTTGTTATGGTGTACCCGTCTGCCTCCTAGCAACCTGTGACGCCTTGTAGTCCAGACAGTAGCGCCCTAGCAACCAATGGGTGGGATGCATGGTGTCACTGATTGCTAGGATGCAGATGCTAGGAGATTTTGGTGGGTGAGCCAATTTGTTTAACCTTTCGATGAACTGAGACCAGCTTGAGTTCAGGCCAAACACATGATCATCCCAGCCCTACACAGTATCATTGGTGGTAAGGTGTACCTGCCTGCATCCTAGCAACCTGTGACGCTGTGCAGCCCTGCCAGTTGCGCCCTAGCAACCAATGGGTGGGTCGCACAGCATCACTGGTTGCTAGGATACAGAGATTTTAATAGCTGGCACAAATTATTTGCCTGTTCTATGAACTATGAATGGCTTGGGTTTGAGTTGAACTCATGGTGGTCCCTGCCCTACAGTACCATTGGTTGTTATGTTGTACCCGCCTACATCCTAGTGGCCAATGATGCCACGCAGTCCAGCCAGTAGCGCCCCATCAACCAATGGGTGGGTCGCACAGTGTCATTGGTTGCAGACAGGCAGCCCTGGGGTCAGTTCACTCGGCAGTTTTCTGTCTGGGTCCAGGATAGATCCAAGCGAACTGACCCAGGCGCGTTTGGCTTATCACTACTCAAATTTAGATATGGTGCCTTCTAAGTTATCTGTCCCCAGCCAATACTAGATTACCATCAATGTATCTCCCGTCATTATACATTCCATGACCTTATTTGGGATATATAATAAATCACATTCTCAAATGTTTCTTTTTTTAAATAAATGACTTGTATACTTTACACCGGTCTGCAATGTTCATCGGTGTTATGAACAAACCGTACAAGCGGCATACTCAGTCACCAGCTCGCCGCCTTCAGTGGTTTATGAAGGGAGCTATACACAGCCAGTGCGGGAAATTCTCTACACAGGCGCCTGGAAAGCAACATTCTTAATGTCTGTTATTTGAAAAGAAAGTTTTGGTCCTGACCGTCTGCGGAGCTACGCTTTATTTCCAGCCGTTGCTCTGTGGTTTCTGCTCATTACCCAGAGACAGCTGGATATCAATCAAAAGGCCGAGGCGGCGCACACTGAGCCGTTATAGGAGGCCTTCCCTGGAGGATGCTATTGCTGCCTTTCATCCTGCAAATGCTACTTTCCTGGCTGTCATCTTTTCCTTCCGGATTTAATACTTTGTATCTTATGTCTCCATCTGCTCCATCAGCCTCCTTCACACACATTGCGAACTCTGCCTGATCTCTGTGTGCTTGTCAAACATCTCCTTCAGTTATGTTCTCAACTCAATCATCGCTGTATATCTTCTACTATTAAGTAGCCCATAGACATTAGATGTTTTACAATCTGGTTGTTTCTGCAACTCTGTAGAGCCTGCGCTGTACACTACACTGGCTCAGAAACCACAGAATGGATCAGAACGGGACCAATTGCTACAAGCACTTAGGGTTGCCACCTGTCCAGGATTCACCCAGACAGTCCGGGTTTTTGAATGCTGTGTTCGGGTTTCATGGCAGCAGAAACCCGGACACAAGATGTCAGGCAGACAGGGGCAACCAAAATTAAGATAGGGGCTACTGCATTCCCCCCAACTGAACCCCCCCCCCCACTGAAAA
>NW_017306381.1:649100-680831 GCF_000935625.1 Nanorana parkeri | reverse complement strand
CTGAAAATAGTCTCAACTGTGATATTTACATATGAATTGGTGACGCTATTTACATATGAATAAGCCGCGACTCATTCTCCCCCAAAAATGTCCGTACGTCGCTAGAGTGTTCGGGTTTTCGCTGAAAGAAAAGGTGGCAACCCTACATGCACTATAAAATGTGGAGATACTTTATTTATCTGTCTACCTATCATTTATCTATTCTATGCTATGTGCCGGCTGTCTGGCAGAGCTTTATAAATATCAGCACTGGATGGACAGAACTAAATATGTATTTAGCAGTTTGCCCGGAGTCCTGATCAGGACGTTGTCTGCAAGGAGTTTGCATGTTCTCCGTGTGCTTGCAGGGGTACTCTCTGCATAGTATACTCTGGTTTCCTCCCACACTCCAAAGACATGCTGGAAGGTAATTGGCTCATATCTAATTTGGCCCTGTATGTATGCATGTGCAATAGGGACCTTAGATTGTAAGCTCCTTAAGAGCAGGAACTATATAAATATCTGTATTAATAAGAACAATACTATATAGTGTCTATTGAGTTACAGCTCTGGGGCTGCTCACATCACAACGAAGATGGCGGCATATCACAGCAGTCTCAGGACTTTTAGATGTCTACACAATCTTACAGCTAAATAATGTCTAAAATATGTTAAAAGAAAATATGGGGCTGACTTATAAATCTTTCGCCCAGCGTACAGCTGGGCAACTGCCGTTCACGCAGATTTACCACCACTAGATGGAGCCAAGGAGTGTAGGAAATGTGCTTCTCAGCGCCATCTAGTGGCAGTATTTATAACTCAGTCCCATAACCTAATGGGAAAACAAACCCTTAAGATGCCACACACCTTGCGCTAATCGTACGATAATCGCAAGGTGTGTGGAAGGCGTGCGACCTGTCCTACTGTAAGGTCGCACGACTTTTATCTTATGAACATGTTCGAAAACCTGCCGAGAATCGTACGATTGTCGGCCGGTGTGTGGCATATTCGCAAGATAAAAGCCGCACGGGCAAGCGCACACTGCCCGTTTAGCATTGCGGTCATCGGAAGTCCGCCCCTCAGCGGGGAGGGCTTGCGATCATCGCAAGCACGATCTGCCTGTCCAAGATAGGCAGATCGTACGTTTTTTTAATTACCTTACAACCATCGCAAAACTAACGTCTTGCGATGGTTGTAAGGAGTGTGCCCCGCTTTAGTCTACGTTGTACATAGGGTTGTCACCCGTACGGGTTTCACCCGGGCAGTACGGGTTTGCAATCATGTGCCCGGGTCTGTGCCCACCTCCCGCCCGGGCACATAATTCAAATGGTACAATGCCGCATACTAGCATATCTTGCGGCGGGTGGCGGTCAGTGGACGCCAGGTGGCGCTGTTTCCGGTCCCTCCTGACAGGTGGCAACCCTAGTTATATTTTAATACTCGCACACAAAACAAATAAAACGTATGTCTGGTGTTCTACTTAAGGGCTTGTTTCCACCCGCCCGCACATCTACCGCAATGTCCCGTGCCCAGAACGCGAGTGATCGCCTATATAAAGTCTCTCTGGGGCGGGACGGGGGCGTGGCAGTGCCATTCAAGTCAATGGCACTGCAGACCCGCCCACAGTACGATCAACCGCACAGTTACGTGCGGTAAAAAAAAAGCCCTGCATTCCAATGCGGTGGGATCGCAAAAAAACGTGCATGCACTATTTTTTGCGATCCCACTGCACTGGAACGCAGAGCGTTTTATTACCGCACATTCCTGTGGGGCCGATCGTACTGTGGGCGACTTGAATGGCACTGCCACATCACCCGTTACTTTTGGTATATCTGGTAAGAACTGCGGCAAGGTATATGGGTACTGCTTTGTACACTTATCTACACAATGCATATCTGGGGACCTGTGGCAGTGTGGCATACTGGCAAGTTGTGATTAACTCCAATGTAATTTATTTACAAAATACATGCATAGTGTATACTTTACAAAAAAATTGCCGCAAAGCACTATAGTGTTCGGGTTTGGCTTGAAGAAAAGGTGGCAACCCTAGTTGTACACTCGGCCTCTATTATCCTGACATTTGGATTTCAAGAGTGACACACCCACACAATGCCAGTGCAAATCCTTTCTTCTATAGGAAGCAGATGAATCTGCACTTGAGGGGCCCCGGGGGAGCTTCCTATCCTCCCCTTCCTCTCAAGGCTGCTCTACATGACACCTAACAGGGCAATCAGGATTTCTCTGCACATGATAATAAAATCTTGACTTTCTCTGGACCGGAACAGCTGAAGGATCTATCACAGCACCCGTCTGCAGCATGCTATAATGATTCAGAGGCCACGAGGGCCACTTCCTTTGGATGTCTCATACTGTACATCATGCGCTGGTTCTCAATGCGCTGACACTACCCCTAGGACATTGCAGCAGTGGGAGCGTCATGCATCTTTCGCTCACCGCATTGTCAGTAACCCCGAGTTCACGTCCAGCCTCATTCCGCACATAATGAGGCTCCGGAATGTTCCCGGGCCGCTAAAAATTAGGCCGATTGGCCAAATCGATTTCAGATTTTTTTTAGCAAGCTGATCGGGTCGCTTGGAGCTCCTCATCAAGCTCAGAGTTACTAGCGCTCTCCGCCAAGCTGCGCCAATTACTGGTAAGCGGCACTGACGTGTCCTATCTACACCGTACCGGGTCATTTAAAGCGGCACCTCCTGCTGGGCCACAGAGCGCATCGTTTCCGCATATCATTACCTGAGCGGTGCTGGAATATTAGTGTGCTGCCTTCAAAGCTTGCACAGTCGTACCGGCCCCACTCCTGGACTGAAATCACTCGCAATGTGCATTAGAAGCTGCAGCAAGTCAGATAGGGCTCGGCTCATTTCCTGGCTGGAGAACGTCCAGCATCATCTAGCTCAGGGGTCGGCAACTCCGGCCCTCCAGTTGTGCTTTAACTGCAAAGGGTAAGGAGCCTCGGTCAGGATTTTATTGCCACTTGTTTCCCTGTTGGGTAGATTTCAGGTCACCAGCTGCCAGGACAGGAAAACGTTTGGGCTGAAATTCTGTTACCAGCGATCACAGTGCAGATGACAAGCGGCTTTGCTGACACTACAAGCACCGGCATGTTCCACTGTTGTCAATAGGGATGCACCGATACCGATACTAGTATCGGGATTGGTGCCGATACAGAGTAATTGTGTGAGCACATGTACTCGTCCAAATGCTCCCGATGCCTGTCCCGATACCAGAACTTCCGGTATCAGGAAGCCATGTGGTGAGTCATTACATGCTGCCTGGCTTCTTGATTGGCCTGGGAGGTGGGGAGCTGGTTCCATGCTCTCTCGTCACCAGGGAGCATGGAGACGGCTTCCCGGCCAATCAGGAAGCAGGGTGCCTTGTAATGACTCGCCACCCAGATCCTGATTGGTCGGTAAGCTGGCCAACCAGGAAGCCAGGCGGCGTGTCATTACCTGGCCCTCAGCTTCCTTATTGTCCAGAAAGCCAGCACCATGCTTACTCCTCTAATGGGACTTCCGGTATCAGTATTCGGTATCGGCGAGCACCAAAAATAATAATATCAGTACTCATACTCGATAACGAAAAACTGGTATTGGTGCATCCCTAGTTGACACCATTTAGGAAACCCGTCCTGAGATATGTCAGCCATTGCTTGCATGTCAAAGCAGACCCCGCCCACTACAGGATGCCTGCAGAAAGCTACAGGAGGGGGCGGAGACCAGACCAGTCACCTTGCACAAGGAGAGAGCACCAATGAGCTGTCTTTATTACAGAAGGGGGCAGAGACAAGACCAGTCACCGTGCACAAGGTGAGAGAGCAGCAATGACCGGTCTTTATTACAGGAGGGGCGGAGACAAGACCAGTCACTTTGCACAAGGAGAGAGAGAGCAGCAGTGACTGGTCTTTATTACAGGAGGGGGCGGAGACAAGACCAGTCACCCTGCACAAGGAGAGAGAGCAGCAGTGACTGGTCTTTATTACAGGAGGGGGCGGAGACAAGACCGGTCACCCTGCACACGGTGAGAGAGCAGCAGTGAGCGGTCTTTATTACAGTAAGCTCCAAGTCTCACACTGGATTACTGCGCAGATCTGGAAGAAATACACAAAGCTCACCAAGAGTCTAGAGGGAATACGCATAACCCTTGTATGAGGACAATGTTTCCTTATCCCAGAACTCAGCAGAATTGTTCTTGTTAAACACTGATAGGAGGCAGATATAAAACACCCTCCACGTGCCATGAGGACTATGGCTGACTGTCTGAGAAGGCCTGATAAGAAACTTGCAGTAGCCGTATGTCAGAACCCAGCGCGGTGCGCGTCAGAGTCGGCATAAGGTGACGGCAGGTCAATGCTCGGCAATGTCGGAGAATTCATTTTAATTGGATTGTGTGTCACGTTGACCTGTCTCCATTTTCCTGTAATTTCCCGGCCAACGTATTCTATTTCTAAAAGCACATTAAGGAGAAGAGGATATATTGCACTTAAACGTCCTTAGAGACGAGCCCCGCGGCAGAGGTTTTCCTCTTTTTATTAAATAAAATCCCAACGAGGAGCGCACTGGTTTTCAACCTCATAAATCCGAACAGCCAAAGGAACGTTGGACGCGCGTGCTTTATATCATTGCGAGGTGCTCGTGTCACGTCTTTGAAGCAAAACTCCAGCCACAAATACCAAGATATAAATGTACAGTCCATTACGAGATTAAATAAAACCAGCTGTTCCCTCAATGTAGAAATTTCTCCCGCAGTACTTTCTTCTGCCACTAGATGTCCTGATAGCCAGCATCAGTCATCTCACTACCAGGACCCGCCCCCCCGATCTGTGACTGTACAGTGAAAGGAGAAGTCACATAGAGATGAGCTCAGAGGCTGACATTGGGTCAAATTCAGGTACTTACACCACATGCATTTAAAAAATATTCTTATATACGTTATATAAAACATATAATAATGTATTATTAATCATTCTTAATCATAATGAATCATTACAGAGCTGCTTTAATATCCTCTCTGCAGATATAATTCATAATTCTGTACTGCGGAAGAGGAACTGCACAGAATCTGTGACTGTTAACAAGACCCTGGTTGGGCCACAGCAGTCTTAATTCCAAGAAAAATGTGTCTAATTCCATGTACATTTACCTCGTTTCGGCTCTACGGCCTTAATTATAACTCTGATTAAGGCTGTAGAGCTGAAACGCGTTAGCAGTCTTGCACTGTTACCATCAGATGCTGCTGTGTTTTATTCAACAAAGGTGAAAATTTGGTGACTATGTTTCCAGTAAGTGGTGCAGATGGAAAATTCAGTTTGGGGCGCACCAGAAGGTGTTAATGGGTGAATTCCGCAGCCGTGCCATCGGTTACATAAATCTAATCTTTCAAATAAAATAGTTGAAGGGTTGGAGAAATATTTTGCTTCTACCGTGAACGGATCAGCCTGTTCTTTCCTGAAGGCATCCAGCTGCTTCCCCCGACTGACAGAATTCCATCTTTAACCGAGGCCTCGCCACCCCCTGCTGTGATAATAAATAGGCTGTTTTGGAGTGTTCTGTCATGTTAGCCGGGCTCCGAGTCGCCTTCCAATCGCAGAGACCTCATGATGTCTACTGACAGTATGTCCCTTCAACTATTTTATAGATCATATAGAACACCCCACTGTCTTTTATTTCCAGGGACAGACCCAGAACCGGCCAGTTCTTCTATAAAATGTTCTTCTTTTTTGTTTGATTCAGCAGTTTTCATCTATAAAGTTGAACTTGATATATAAATTTGGCAGCAGGTGGTAGACTTTTATTGCAGAAGAGACTCTGTATGTCTCCTCTGCAATAAAGTGTCTTACCTGCCTGACATCGAGTTTCATTAGATTGTGCGCTGAGCCACACATGCGCAATACAGTGTACAATCTCAGCATCTCACCTTGGGTGCCGGGATGAATTAACTCCAGTGCACATGTGCAGCTCAGTGTACAATCTCAGCATCTCACCTTGGGTGGCGGGATGAATTAACTCTAGTGCACATGTGCAGCTCAGTGTACAATCTCAGCATACCTTGGGTGCCGGGATGAATTAATTCCAGTGCACATGTGCAGCTCAGTGTACAATCTCAGCATACCTTGGGTGCCGGGATGGATTAATTCCAGTGCACATGTGCAGTACAGTGTACAATTTTTGCCTGCCTTGCGTGTCAGGATGAATTACCTCCAGCGTGCATGTGCAGTACAGGGTGTAATCTCTGCATACCTTGGGAGCCAGGATGAATTAACTCCAGCGCTCATGCGCAGCTTAGTGAATAGTCTTGAAATACTTTAGGTACCCAAATTAATTAACTCTGTCTCAGTGTACAATGTTGGCATTCCTTGGGTGCTGGGATGAGCTAACTCTTGTGCACATGTGCAGCTCAGTGTACAATGTTGGCATTCCTTGGGTGCTGGGATGAGCTAACTCTTGTGCACATGTGCAGCTCAGAGTACAATGTTGGCATGCCTTGGGGGCTGGAATGAATTAACTCCAGTGTGCATGCACAGAAGTTAAGGCCTCGTGCACATGGGCAGCTGAGCCCATAAAGCGTAAATTCCATCATATTTCTCCCCCACTAAGGAACCACAGGTACTGCATATTTCCTCCCACAGAAGTCAAGGACTATACGTAGGTATATGCTGGAAATTGCGCAAGCCACATTTGCACATGTAAGTAAACCACCGGCATTCAGGGATTTATACCTGTATGCATACGCATGTTCTGGCATATACTTGGATAGAGCCATTGATTTCTATGGGAGGCTGTACGCAGCACCTGTGGTTTCTTGGGTGGCAAAATATGCCCCATTTCTACATCTATGACCCCTGTGTGCCCATGTGCACGAGGCCTTACATTATCCAGGGCTGGCCAATCATGATGGCCAAATACACTGAACACAGAAGGCAACCGGATGAAGATTTCAGTGCTCCTTGGTGGCATCTAGTGGTGGCAATGCCATGCAAATGGCATTTGCCCAGTTTTACACTGGGTGGAAGGTTTATACATGAGCCCCTAAGAGTGTGACTAAGAGGGCAGTATGTTCAGATCAAGAACATGGGGGATGACTATTAACAAGCAGGAATGCTTATCAAAAGAGTAGTTGATGCTGGGGGCAGACTTCCAGCAAAGGTGGTGAGTCAGTTAACAGTAAGTGAATTTAAACATGCTTGGGACCAACATAGCTCCATGTTAAATAAAGGGCAGACTTGATGCCTTCTATGTTCTTAAAGCGACAGCACTGTGCAGTACAATACAGCTCCAAGACCTGCCCATCCATTGGAGTTCTTCCATGCAGGGACATACAGGAAGCTAATAGAAAAATAGCTACACATACTTATGCTAGCGGTATATAAAATGCATTCAATTTTAGGGTATATGTAATCAGATGAAATGGAGTTCTTCTACATCTGCTCGGAGCTCAGCGTTAATGACACCGCGAATCTCGAGTCGCCTCTTGGTTTTGTCTCCAGCTATAAACTGGTGTTAGTGTAACATAGCTGAACTGGTGGCAAATGAGAAAAGCTGGCGCTGGTCCTGGAACGACCTTGTGCGAGGAACACGTGCGTACAGCGACTCTTCATAATAGGAGACTCTACACCCAGCCAGCCGCCCTAATTGAAGCTTTCGGTAAGATATGCACGACGGATATCGCAAGAACTGTTTTACGGTGACAAGAGGAAAGGTTGTGATGCTTTACGTGCTTCGAACGTGGCGTCAGCGCATTTTTCAGGGCTGCTCTGACAGCGGGGCCAAAAACACAATAACCATTTCTCTCAACAAGCCAACCCCTCCACATATAATTAAGAGAGTTCAGCCAAATGTTTTCAGTTCTTGAATTGCGACGTGAATTGTTTTCTGGATTAGGCGTCGTTTAAAGGGACACTCCATCTTCAGGGTGATTTATTGCACAGAGCTCACCATGCTTCCTTGATATGGGCTATTCAGGTACACTGCAAAATAGTGTGCTGGCTGCAGGCGAAGCTCTTAAAAAGCCATCTGTATGGGACATAAATGTGTTCTAACATACAGCTAGTATCAGTACCTGAATCTGCCTTTATACTAACGCCCTGGATTTCTTTTTTTGCACAATAACATTAGACTGGGAAAGGGATTATTAGTAATTAGAACTCTATTGCTGAGCACAGTGCTGTCAGTCTAAAGTTAGCTATACACGTCTGGATTTGTCTCTGGACTGAACAAGGGAAACCAATCTATTCACCCATCCACCCTAAACAGCATGGATGGAGGAATCTACTGTATTCAGGCAGTGAGGCCCCAGTAAGATGGTGTTTGGTGACTGGCCACTGAGGACCCAGTGAGTAAGTGTTTGGTGACTGGCCACTGAGGCCCTAGTGAGCTGGTGCTTCATCATTGGCCACTGAGTCCCTAGTGAGCTGGTGCTTAATGATTGGCCACTAAGGCTAGGGTCGCCACCTTTTCTTCTAGTGAAACCTGTACATTCTAGCACCGCAATTTTTTTAAATTTTAATTATAAAGGAGAGGCAGCCAGGGGAGCGAGTATGGAGACCGGCTATAGGGGACTACAAATACCAGCAATACATTATGCAAAATAATATGAAGCTACATACACTGTGTTGTTCTGGGTTGGTGCCCTGATGTCTCCAGGTAGTCTGGTGGCCCGTGCGGGCCCTCTAGTGGGCTGTTCGACACTCAGGTGGGCTGTTTGCAACTCTCAGGGCTGTCTGGGTTATGATGTCTCACCAGAGGTCCGCAGGCGGGCAGCGCGGTGTCAGGGAGCCGGAGGAGGAGGAGCAATCACAGATGCAGCTGCCGAGGTCCTCGGCAAACGCGATCTCGGGCAGCCGCATCTGCCTGAAACCTGGATCTTTCTCTGAGCTGCGGGCAATGTAAACAGGCGCAGGCTGCCCGTAGCTTAGAGAAAGATCCGGTTTCACGTCGATGCTGTTGCCCGAGATCGCGCTAGCCAAGGACCTCGGCAGCCGCATCTGTCAGAAAATGTAAAGTGCCAGTGTTGGCACTGAGTTTCTTGTGTCCGGGTGCCCACTGGCTGCACACCCGGACACAAGACTCCAAAACCGGACTGTCCGGGTGAAAACCGGACGGGTGGCAACCTTAAGAGCCCGTTCACATTGAGCGGTTCGCAAATCGCGCGTTTGTCGCGCGATTTGCATTTTGCGTGATATCGCGCGATTTGTCTTGAATAGCGGCTAAATCCGCTCCAAAAATGGTCCTGCTGTAGCGACACACGACCCGCGATAGCAGGACCCTTTGCCCCATTGAGAAGCATTGGAGAGCGATATCGCGTGGTAAATTGCGGCGATATCGCGGGAATTATGGCGCGATAAATCGCTCAATGTGAACGGGGTCTTACTAAGGCCCCGTTGAGCTGGTGCTTGATGATTAACCACTAAGGCCCCAGTGATCCAGTGCTTGATGATTAACCACTAAGGGCCCAGTGATTGGACACTGAGGCCCCGGTGATCCAGTGCTTGATGATTAACCAATAAGGCCCCAGTGTGCTGGTGCTTGGTTATTGGCCACTGAGGCCCCCAGCATCATCACATTGAGTGTAGTCATCCCTGTGAAAGCTCCAGGTCACAACTTACACCGGGCTTTTTCTCTTTGTTCCCAGCCGAGAATTGGAGAAGTGGGACAGCGAAACTAAAGCTGGCCATATAATGACATATTTCCCTGCAATATGAAAATTCTCGTCAGAACATTCAATAGCGCAAATCAGCAACTTGACGAATAAATCGAGTTTCGCAGTCGAAAACCTCATTCGCTGGTAGAATTTCGTTCGCTCAAGAAGAATTTACCATCCTGCTCCTTCGATTTGTTTTGGTCCAAAAAGATCGTCTACCTGACCCCGTTAACTATTGGAAAATGAGATGAACAATCCGAAAACACATTTTTTTAAATAAATTCTACAGCTGGTGGGGCCGGCATTAAAGAGAACCTGTTGCTGTGGACAAAGCACAGGTTCTCTTTCAAGTAATATTGAAGTGAAGGTTTCTAAGCTATTGCAAATGCTGATGAAATCACTTACAATGGATGCTGCTCCTTGATGTTTAAATGTTTTGGTTTCCTACAGTATCAGCTGGTCCCACCACGAACAGGTCTTGATATTCTGTGTTAGGCTGGCTCATTTACCTTGCATGGTCCTATGTAGCCACTCTTGTGTGTGCCAGTGAGCTGTGTGTGTCTCCACAATCACACAGACTTAGCACGGCAAGACTGTTCCCCACTCATCCTTCCTCCCTTCCTTCTCCAACCTAGTAGATGGAAAGCTGCGGGAGACTGCTCTGTCCCTTGTGATCTTGCACTGGACAGGAAGTTCAGGGAAGTGGAGCTGAGAGAGTTAGGAGCTGTTTGGAAACATGATGACTGTTAGTGATTGGGCAAAAATGTAAAGAAATACTTTGCTGGGTGATGTGTATTTGTTTTTTTTGGATTCTTTATTGAAGCAGTCTTGCGAGGCTTCCTAAATTCCCCGGATACGTGTCCCAAATACGGAGACTTCGGATGAAAGATAATATAATACATATTATAATTTTATTATATATTATAATATAATAAAGGAATTCGTAGGGATGACGCCGAATCTGCGCAGGGGACATTCAAATACACCGAGACCTTATCCAACGTCTGCTCCGTCAAACGCAGCGACTCCGCACTGTAACGGGGTAAAGACCGATTCCTACCTAAAATCCTCTTACAAAAAGTCAAAACTCCCAAGAACATAAATAAATAATTATATTCCAGCTGCCAAAAAAACCCCCCCACAGCTAATAGTTTTCCTGCGTGCGGCACAAGCACTCTAACCGACGCCTCCTCCTCGCGGGGACCGTTACTGCGCTGCGATATAAAAGCAGAAAAGCAAATATTAGTTTTTGCTTCTTTTTTTTTGGCACTGGCTGGATGTGGCCCAATTAGCGGCAGATTTGTGATGCTGTCCCGGAGGAAGTAGTTAAGCCAGTTTAAGGATTCTTTTCCATCTCAGATGCCTGTAATTATTTTCCTCGCCGTTCCCGGAGGACTCTGGGTAAACCTGGCTATCCTCAAACACGCCGCCGATCTCCATCTTCATCCTTTCATGTCTGCAAAAAACAAAACGCAGCGGGAGGTACGGCTGTTGGAAAACTGGAAAGGGGGGAGGGGGGCGGGGGTTTGGCGTGTGTATTTCAGGCGTATTATATTGTCTAGCAGCTACTTGATCAGAGAGGAGGGGAGGTGAGCGAACGCCGGTATGTGTTCGCTCACTTCCCGATCTACTGAGCCGACCTGTGACAGTCTAATTGTCACAGGTCGGCTAGAACTATGAGGTGAGTGAAAAGCACTCACCTCATAGTTCTCCTTTAAACCACTCCCCTTCCCCCACAAAAAGTATATATTTCCTGAAAGCAGAGACAACAGAGAATAAAATGGTGGCAGTTGCAATTTTTTTTTAATGTCAAACGATATTAGTTCCATTGTTTATGAAACCCAAATTGTCAGTCAAAAAATGCAGTTAAATTAATTTTATTGCACAAAAACACAATATAACACTCAATTTATATAAAATATAACGTATGAGGTTGCATCGAGTGCATAGATACCGAACATGTCAAGCTTCTCTATAGAGGAACTCTTCAAAAAAAGTTCAGGGAGCCCCCGCTAAAGGAAAATCATGGGAAAAAATCCACTTACAGTGGTGATCAGAGAAGAATGCCCCCCTTATAATGGTGGTCAGGATAGAAGGCCCCCCACAGTGGTGGTCAGGCATGAACGCATCCCTTACAGTGGTGGTGAGAATAGAATGTCCCCCTTACAGTGGTGATCAGAGAAGAATGTCTCCCATACAATGGTGATAAGGGAAGAATGTCCTCCTTACAATGCTGGTCAGGATAGAAGGCCCCCCACAGTGGTGGTCAGGGATGAACGCATCCCTTACAGTGGTGGTGAGAATAGAATGTCCCCCTTACAGTGGTGATCAGGGAAGAATGTCTCCCATACAATGGTGATCAGGGAAGAATGTCCTCCTTACAGTGGTGGTCAGGGAAGAATGTCCCCCTTACAGTGGGGATCAGGGAAGAATGTTCCCCTTACAATGGTGGTCAGGATAGAATGCTCCTCTTACAGTGGTTATCAGGGAAGAATGCCCCCCTACAGTGGTGGTCAGGGAAGAATGCAACCCTACTGTGGTGATCAGGGAAGAATGCCTCGCTTACAATGGTGGTCAGGGAAGAATTATTATTATACAGGATTTATATAGCGCCAATAGTTTGCACAGCGCTTTACAATATAAGGAAGACATTACAGTCACAATACAATTTAAGACAAGATGGTAAGGAGGGCCCTGCCCGTGAGGGCTTACAATCTAAAAGAATGCCTCCCTTACAGTGGTGGTCAGGGAAGAATGTCCCCCTTAGAGTGGTGATCGGGAGAATACCCCCATACAGTGGTGGTCAGGGAAGATGTCCCCCTTACAGTGATGATCAGGGAAGAATGTCCCCCTTACAGTGGTGGTCAGGGAAGACTGTCCCCCTTACGGTGGTGGTCAGTGAAGACTGTCCCCCTTACAATGGTGATCAGGGAAGAATGTCCCCCTTACGGTGGTGGTCAGGGAAGACTGTCCCCCTTACAATGGTGGTCAGGGAAGAATGTTCCCCTTACAACGGTGATCAGGGAAGAATGTCCCCCTTACAATGGTGGTCAGGTAAGAATGTCTCCCTTACAATGGTGGTCAGGGAAGAATGTTCCCCTTACAATGGTGGTCAGGTAAGAATGTCTCCCTTACAATGGTGGTCAGGGAAGAATGTCCCCCTTACAGTGGTGGTCAGGGAAGAATGTCCCCCTTACAGTGGTGATCAGGGAAGAATACCCCCTTATAATGGTGGTCAGGTAAGAATGTCCCCCTTACAATGGTGGTCAGGTAAGAATGTCCCCCTTACAATGGTGGTCAGGGAAGAATTTCCCCTTACAGTGGTGGTCAGGGAAGAATGTCCCCCTTACAGTGGTGATCAGGGAAGAATACACCCTTATAATGGTGGTCAGGGAAGAATGTTCCCCTTACCGGCCTCCACTATGGTAAAGGCTCCGCAGGTCATGTGACTCGGATAAGTAGAACAGGGACTTAGAGTTTAGACATGTAATCTGTAGAAAAGTTTGGTTCGGTTATTTCAGAATTCGGATCCGAAATTCAATTCGGTTCGTTTTTCAGATTCGGACGAAATCCGAATTTTTGTTAGTTTCGGATGAGTTTTACGAATATTTGTTGTGAATACCATAGAAAACCATATACAGATATTAATACTAAAGCTGAATCTCCTAAACCCGAATGGCATTCTGGAGTCCGAATTTCCGAATACCATTTGGGAGCTCCAGAAAGCAATATGGGTCTGGAAGCAGTATAAAAGCTGAGACTTCCAAACTCGAATGGCATTCGGGAGCTCTCGAATGCTATTTGGAAATTCGGACTTCATTCAGGTCTTGGAGCCTCAGTTTTAGTATTATGTATCTATAAGTAGTATTCTATAATATGAATGAATATTCGTAGCAGCAACATTGTGACCCATTTATACATAAAACTAAACCTGAGGCTCCCAGACCCGAATGGCAATCGGGAGCTCCCGAATGCAATTTTGAATATTCGGATTCAGACCCTTTTGGATGCATTAAACCGAAAAACACATTTGATTGGCTAGAAAAGTCACATGTTCGATTCAATTTCGTTTTTGAATGAAATTTGGACGGTAAACGGAAATTCGGATTCGGACGCATTTGGATGCACTGGGATTTGGAAAATTCATACAAATTTTGATCCGCACATGTCTATTAGGGTTTTCTAACGGTAATGGTGGCAGCAGGCGGGGATGGAGGCGATGGGTAACTTTGCTCGGAGATGGACTTTATAACAACATCCACTTCAAATGCTTATGCTTCTCCCTCTCCTTTGTACTCCCCATTCTCCAGGGAGGAGTGTGTGGGCAAAACATTCTCCCCCCAAACTTACAATGGGCGCCCTATCTGTTCCTTCCCACCTCCCACTTCTTGAACAAAGTGATTCCTCCATCCTTTCATAGATCGGCCTTTCATTCTGCTGAAGAGTCTGGTTACTTATAAAATTTTTCACCCGAGGACATTGGAGTGTTTTATTCTGCAATACGGACAAATCCCATCAGTAATATGCGCATTACTCGCCTCCATCCATCACGCTGCAGCGGCCGCTTACAGACCTACGGAGACTTTTATTGTAGAGTTTAGGTGCTGAGAATTATAGCTGCCCCCCCTCCTCCTGTTTTTAAACCCATCACCATAATGGCCGTTCTTGAAGGATCTGAGGTCCTTAGCTTTCCCTGCAGAAGGCCAAGTGACATCGCCCTGGTATAGGTGAGAGCTCTGGACGCTGGGGTGGAAGGTAGGTATCTGTTACCTTTTGGTTTATAGAACTCCGGGCAAATAAAATCTTAAACCTTGCACCGGGGCTACCCCCACACTGCAAGGGTTAAGTGCTTGTTTGTGTCTAGGGGGTTAAAATGACAAAGTTATACTCACCCGAATCTCAGACCTGGCTGGCTCCTCCTCCACTCGAGTAATGCAATGTCCCTCAGTGTCCTCACCTCCAATACACTGTATAGAACATGATGACTCAGGGACCTTAGACGGCTGCAGTGGAGGGGGAGATAGGCTGTAGGGATCCTGAAATGTCACTTCTATCTGACTTTGTGGAATGTGAGACCGCACTCACAGAGTCACATTTCAGGACCGATCAGCTGTTCCAGGGCAGATCGGTTCTCATGCATATACCATCTGCGATGCCGATCTGCCCTGGAACAGCTGAGAAAGCGTTGGGATTCTTCACTTTTTGCAGGTCACATATTCCACCGCCGAAAAAGTGGGCGTGATTACGTTAAAATGCGTGACCGCGTGACCGGTCACACATTCCAACCCAGTTACAATCTTTGATAGTACACCCGAAAGAACTGGAATCCAATTTATGAAAGGGGTGGGGCCAGGGACATTCACCCTATGGAGGACAGATTTAGATGATGCTGGGTGTCCTCCAGCCAGGAAATGAGGCGAGCTCTGATTGCTGCAGCTTCTAATACACATTATGAGAAGCTCGCAGTGTGCAGTGAGATCAGAGTAATCAGGAGAGGAGCCGCTACAACTGTGCCAGACTGCAGGGAAGGTCGGAGTTCAGCTTTAATTGTAGAAAGTTTCTCTTGTTGAAAATATAACGTGATTCGGAATTACTCATCCAGTGCGCACATTTATCTCCATGAGTACGAGCTGCAATATTATTCATCTGTTGTCCTTATTCTTTTTAGACATATTTTTTTTGTCTTCGGCGATGTTATGCCAGAGTGTACCAGAAGCAGATGGCTCCTCTACAAACCAAGAGTGGCAGATCACACAATCCCAAATTGTTCCAAAGGGCACCGAGGAAATACTTCCCTGAACACTGCCCACTTACCAATCAATGTCAGTAACCCAGGACTGCAGTGTGAGGGAATGGTTTCATTATCACTTAAAGCTGAACTCCGGGATCAGCAGATATTGTCCTCGTCTCTCCTTGTGCAGGGTGACTGGTCTTGTCTCCGCCCCCTCCTGTAATAAAGACCTATCACTGCTGCTCTCTCTCTCCCTGTGCAGGGTGACTGGTCTTGTCTCCGCCCCCTCCTGTAATAAAGACCGGTCACTGCTGCTCTCTCTCCTTGTGCAGGGTGACTGGTCTTGTCTCCGCCCCCTCCTATAATAAAGACCGATCACTGCTGATCTCTCTCCTTGTGTAGGGTAACTAGACTTGCACTTGTTTTAGTTAGTTCATGGTTAGATGGACTTTTTTATTCACCTTTTACTGAGTCAGCATTATGAGAGAGTTACATCCCGTACGGTGACATCTGAGTGGACTGTTGGCACTACCCTGGCAGAGCCGGCCCGTTCCATATGGCATTAGAAAATGAATCACCTGTCGTTACAGAAAAGTCCATCAATTTAGATGGAGTGTTCTTCACTCTCAGCCAGACGTCTGTCTCTCGCTGTCCAACAATATCCACCTGCAATGGCTCTTCAGTCCCAAGATCAAACTGAAGGTTTTGTAACACAAGTTTAATTTTTTGTTTTTTTAACGAAAATGTTAGTGAGAAAGGAGAGATAGCAGATTGAATATGTCTTCACTTCTGTCTAGAATCTTACTGCGCTTAAAAGCATGAACAGGCTGGTATCTGCATCTATCTTCAGAGCCCCGAGGCCTGACCTATTCCTTTCTACCTCCCCCTCCTTCCTTCCTCCTGGTTCTTCCTTCCTCCTGCTCCTCCCTACCTCCTGCTCCTTCCTACCTCCTGATCCTTCCTGCCTCCTACTTCTTCCTTCCTCCTGCTCCTCCCTACCGCCTGCTTCTTCCTACCTCTTCCTCCTGCTCGTTCCTATCTCCTGCTCCTTCCTACCTCCTGCTCCTTCCTACCTCTTCCTCCTTCATCCTGCGCCTTCCTATCTCTCCTTGTCTCCCTTTCCTTTCTTCTTCCTCTTACCTCCTGCTTTTTTTACTCATTGCTGCTTTTTGCCTCCTGATTCTTTCTATCTCCTGCTTCTTCCTTCCTCCTGTTCCTCCCTATCTCCTGCTCCTTCCTACCTTCTGATCCTTCCTACCTGCTTCTCATGCCTATCTCACTCTCCTTTCTTCCACCTCTTACCTCCTGCTTATTTCTACTCCTATTTCCTTCCTACCTCCTGCTCCTTCCTATCACCTGCCCCTTTCTACTATCTGTTCCTTCCCACCTCCCACTTCTTACCTTATGCTCCTTCCTACCTCCTGATCCTTGCCATTGACCCATTAGTGTGATGGTCAGCTCAACTGAACAACAATGAGAGTAGGTGGGAGGTGGTGACCCATAGAGTGTAAAGTCCCGGGACTGTGGGGCTTCTGAGGGCATCTACTGTACAGGTGTTAGAGATACAGTAACTCCAAATACAAGAAGGAGAGTGGTACTACCTGGCTGCACGAGGTCTCAGTCCCGGGAGCATAAATCCACATATCTCATCATCAGAGGCTGCAATACGAGATACCATTTAGTGGTTTACAGTTCAACTATACAAGTGGAATCTTGTCAGTGACTTCTTTTAAGGACACCAGTGGCAACATCCCCACCTTGACGTTTTGGATATTCCTACTTATCTACAGGTTTTAGAGCTGCAGTAACTCCAAATACAAGACCCAGAGTGGGACCACCTGGCTGTATGAGGTCTTAGACCTGGAAGCACAAGCTCATAATTCTCATCACCAGAGGCTTCAATACGAGATACTGTTTAGTATTATACCATTCAACTCCAAATACAAGGAGACTGGGACCACCTGCTAATGGCTACATGAGGTTTCTGACCCGGGAACACAAGTCCAGAGATCTCATCACCATGAGCTTCAACACAAGTTTAGTGGTATAAAGTTCGACACCAACATATAATGAAAGATCACCATCGACTTATTCCATGTACTTATTAAAATCATTAAATGTGTTTTATATTAAAGCTGGTACAAATAATTGATCTTCTCTTTATGTTAGCTTCCTGAAATCCACTACAAACCAACACTAGCAGAGGGGGGTTCAATACTCTTAGACCATCAGGTTCTACTGCACAGTGCCTTCAATCTAAAACTGGTAACTTGCTGACAAGAAGAGGGACCAGAACGAGCAGAGTGTTGATGTCATCAGTGTGCTAGTGCTCCACTGTCCAATTAGCAGGCTGGTGTTTGGTGACCAAGCTAATACTGCCTAACCATAGAGGTCAAAAGTGAGGCCACCAATGTAGATGTCCTCAGTGGAGCCTGGTGCCTGAATTACAGGACAAACCTCCCAAAATGACATTTACAGTATACACTATATTGCCAAACGTATTGGGACACCGGCCTTTACACGCACATGAACTTTATTGGCATCCCAGTCTTAGTCCGTAGGGTTCAGTATTGGGTTGGCCCGCCCTATGCATCACACG
Source organism: Nanorana parkeri (assembly GCF_000935625.1). Lineage (NCBI taxonomy): Eukaryota > Metazoa > Chordata > Amphibia > Anura > Dicroglossidae > Nanorana > Nanorana parkeri. The sequence goes on along the minus strand of NW_017306381.1, from coordinate 662,868 downwards.
AAGTTTGGAGGTCTGTAGGTATTGACTCTGCAGACAGTTGGTGACTTCTGCGCACTGTGCGCTTCAGCATGCGCTGACCCCGCTCTGTCATTTTACGTGGCCTACCACTTCGTGGCTGAGTTGCTGTTGTTCCCAGTTGCTTCCACTATGTTATAATACCAGTAACAGGTGACAGCAGAATATTTAGTAGGAAGGAAATTTCACTGAATACCTGAATCCAATGATTTGGAGGGGTACCAATACTTTTGGCAATATAGTGTATGTATTTCAACTGTGCTTTCATCTGATGCCAGCATTGTGCACTAACATGGCAGCACATTGGTTTTATCCATCTTAATTTGGAAACAATCGCTTAAATTTGCTGCACGCTTTATGAAGTTATTATATCGATGAAGATCTATAGAGCGTACATAGCGGACCATTAAAGAATATGGAAGGAACAGATGCAGCGAATTGTCACTGAACGCGTTCCATCCTCTTGGTGATATGGAGCTGATTATAAGACGGTAGAAGAATAGAAATAACACCCAGCAGCTAAGACGCTGAGAGCGGGATGGGAAGGTGATTTCAATGTTAGCAAATAAAAGAGTGTAAAAGTAGAAAGACCTGTGTGTTTAAATGTAGCTCTTGTTTCAGTTCTAGATGGAGTGGAGAAGCATTTGAACCCCATGATGGGTTGTTATGGTGACAAACTCAGTAGTAGGGATGAGGAGCTGCGGATCTCCTGATATTGGTAAGATCCTAGTTGGGTGGGTTAAAGAGGACCTGTCACTTTGCCCATGAAGGGAATAATGACAGCGTGTCTGCAAGGGGAATCTCCCATCTCACATTAACGCCCTCATTGTTCCTCCCTCCACCAGCACTTCCAGGTTTGGTGGAGCATGTGAGCTGCTCCCCTGAGGCAGTGCTTAGGTCTAGCCAAGGACCAAGGAGTGATGTCACTGCTCCCCCAGGTCACTGACAGCACTGGCTGAGCTGAGGCTCCAGCTGCAAGGAAGGAAGGCTCGGTGTGGCTTTGCAGGCAAGGTCAGGTCACGATCAAGGTCAAGGTCAGTATAAGGGGGTCTCCTCTGCACTTTGCCCAGCCTGAAAGACATTTTAAAGAGGTGCAAGGACTTCAAAATGTATTCATGCAATCAAGCAAAAGGAAAGTTTCAGACAAGCTCACCGGCTCTGAGAAGGCAGCTCACATACAACATGGCTTCCCTTGTTGGGTATCTAGACATGAATCATACCAAAGAAATATAGAAAGCAGCACCAAACTAAAAGACATCCAAGATGATTTTATTGGTTTATAATATGGCTTTGTGTTTCGGGGACCAAAATGCCCCACTTCTTCAGGGACTAAATAACAAAACAACGACTTGAGTGGACTCAAAGGGAACAGATCTGTGATAAATCTGATTAGAACCTTCCTTATGGACTATTAGTGTAATAATATCGTCAGCAGCAGACTGACGCATTTCGTTACTAAGCCCTGATGAAGTGCTTTGGTCGTCGAAAGAAATGTTGGTTGTTTCATTTGATAGAATTATGGAAATTCTTACTTGAATCTTGGGTGAGCTTTGTGCATTTCTTTCAGATCTGTGCAGTAATCCAGTGTGAGACTTGGAGCTTCCTGTAATAAAGACCTGACTGATCTTGTCACCGCCCCCCTCCTGTAGTTTCCTGTATTGGGTGGTGGCTGTTGGGTCCTGCGACGATAATGGGGTGTGAGCCTGAATATTAAAAATAGCATTATCTTGTCCCCCAGTCAGAGCAAATACAGGCCTTCATTTAGTCATTTGCCAGTCCTTCCACATTCCACAGAACAGAGATCTGCTATTTGGCCTGTGATCTTTTACGGCCCCCAGCAGAAGTGAGTCCCAAAACTCCTAATCCTTTTATAGCTGTTCCTAATTAAAGGTGTGTCACCAGGCACTCATCTGTTACAAGTGGACAAGTTAATATAAACACAAGCAGGTATGGTAGAGGTAATGACCCAGGTGACCCCCACATTCACCCAAAAGTCATAAACCTGAGTTACAATATCAGCTCCATTTCATAATTTGGAATTTGGCGGTGATAGTGTAAAATAAAGGCTCATCCTCCTGCTTTCCATCCCCTGCCCTGTCCTAGGGGCCGGCTCTGTGACACCCCCTGTGGCGGCAAATAAAATATGCTGTCAGGGGGCTTTTGTTTTGAAAACATCAAGAAAGAAACATCCAGAAAGGAACTCGAGCGACATCAAGAAGTCTTAACATCGCAGAAGGGTTCCCCTTTAAACTCTGGACATTATCGGCTGGAAGCTTGCTTGAAGAAGAGCCTTTCAGACTTCTCTTTTGCTTATACAACTCTGAACTCTGTCAGAACTCCTAAACTCAGGACTGTTGAGTATTCATTCACCTTTTATTCCCTTTTATTTTACTGTTGTATATATATTTTGTCTCTTTATATTAATATATTTTTTCTGTATATTGTCTGCACCGTTTCTTTTATTAAAGGACGACCTTTAAAATCATTAAGCTTATCTCATACGCTCTAAATACGAACTTAAAGTATCCTTGCCTCTGTGCAGAGCGCTCCTGTATAGTGAATCCTGTCATATTCCTGTCTGAGAGGACTGCGGTATTATAGGCATTGTTTAAGTGGTTTAAATGGTCACAGCACTTGCTTGGCACGGTCTGTGTTTCCAGTAAAAAACACATGGTGGCAGCGAACGTTTGGCGTGTAAAGGGTTAACTGCGGAGTTAACCAACCCTGGTGACGATCGCTCTCAGTCTGCTGGCCTGAGATTGTGTCCCGCGAGCTGGGAAATCTCTGTGCACGGTGAGGCTGAGAGTGGTATCGCCACGTGCTTGTGACGCCACGCTCGGTTCAGAACTGCGTATAGTCACGTGTGATCGACGTACAGCGGGTTTGGGCCGGGCGTACGTCACAGGTCCCTCCCACAGCTCTGCTCTCTGTGCAAGCTATCTACAGCAGAGCTATGATGTCCCTCCTACTTATCTGGGTTTGAAAAGGCATTTGGTTCACACAAAGTAGCTTTATATCCTTCTGTGCCTATTGAGGAATATATGTAAATGAACATTTTTCAGTGCCCGGAGTTCCGCTTTACATAACACAGCTCCCGGGGGACCACAATGGAGAACTTCCCATTCGGAAACTAACGGCAAAACTTCATCATCACACAGATGCCGCGCATCATCCAAGAAGGTTAAGTCAGCTGGGTAATTTGTATTTGTAATCCATTAATTGTTCCAGCTGCTTCCAGCGTATTAAAATATTTGCATCCCGTAAATCAGCCGCTAATTGTTTCTTAATTTATTCTCGTTTCTCCGACGATTGTGTACACTGTGAACGTTCCTCGCCGGCACATCCGGGGATAAGATTTCAGCGCCGCTTCCTAATTCCGACACCAAATTGCACAATCCTGGAGGGAAACATTGGCTTGCCTAATGGAGTGGTAATGGCCCGGGCCCCCCGAATTCTCCGACACCGATACTTAATTACTCGGAAGAAAGGAAATGAAGTCTCGCCACTTACTAATGAGGAGACGGAACTCGTAATTAGCGAGCGTGAAACTTTCAGACGGAATCAAATCCGACTACAATGATTCCTAATGAAGTACAAGAGGGAATGTTCAGTCTGAGAATTGTTTTATAGACAGGACGCATTCAGGGAGATAATGTAGATGTAAACGCCATCACTTAAAGGGGATGTAACGTCCCAGCATACACTCTCCTGTTATCACAACAGCATTGTAATAGGAAGACATAGTAGAGTCGTCTCTGACAATACAATCAAAGCTGACATGAAAAATCCCTTTTATGTAGTGAGCGCTGCCTTCCGTCTGCCCATCACTTTCATCAACTTCCTGGATTCCCAGCGTGCTTTGCGTCTCTTTCCCTGCAGCATGCTGGCATAAGACAGGCTTTTCTACTCAGGCTGTAGCTGCTGATTAGGGAGCTCTATAGCTGATTCAGCAGGGGGTATGCTGTCCTCTGCAGAGAGACCACTGCTTCCTCACAGAGAGGCAAGGATCCTTCTCTGCAGCACGCTGGCAGGGGACAGGCTTTTCTACTTAGGCTTTGGCTGCTGATTGAAGGGTTCTGGCCCGCACTAAGCAGGGGGTGTGTTGGACATCTGCAGAGAGACTACTGCTTCTTCACACAGAACATGGGTCCTTCATTGCAGCACGCTGGCAGGGGACAGGCTTTTCTACTCAGACTGTGGCTGCTGATTGAAGAGTTCTGGCCCTGACTTAGCAGGGGGGGTGTTGGACATCTGCAGAGATACTACTGCTTCTTCACAGGGTCCTTCATTGCAGCATGCTGGCAGGGGACAGGCTTTTTCACCGAGACTGTGGCTGCTGATTTGAGAGTTCTGGCCCTGACTTAGCAGGGGGTGTGTTGGACATCTGCTTCTTCACACAGAACAAGGGCCCTTCATTGCAGCATGCTGGCAGGGGACAGGATTTTTTGTTGGACCTCTGTAGAGAAACCTCTGCTTCCTCACAGAGAGCAAGAGCCTTTCTCTGCAGTGTGCTGGCAGGGTAAAGGCTAAAGGCTTTTCCACTCAGACTGTGGCTGCTGATTGGAGAGCTCTAGCCCGGACTCAACAGAGGCTGCGTTGGACCTCTGCTTCCTCACACAAAGTAAGGGTCCTTCTTTGCAGCAAGCTGGCAGGGGACAGGCTTTTCTACTCAGACTGTGGCTGCTGACTGGACAGCTCTAGCTCTGACTCAGCAGAGAATATGTCAGTCCCCCGCAGAGAGACAACTGCTGCCTCACAGAGAGGCAAGGGTCCTTCTCTGCAGCATGCTGGTAAGGGACAGGCTTTTCCAACCAGACTGTAACTGCTGATTGGAGAGCTCCAGTACCGACACAACAGGGGGTGCGTTGGACTTCTGCAGAGAGACCACTGCTTACTTAAAAAAATCAACTGTAAGTCTTTGCTCCGCTTTTCTTGTAACGCACTTGAAATGTATATAGCTGTTTTTTTTACTGAAGGTTTATTTAGGCTCTTAACGAGCTGTGTGTGGTAGTCAGGTCAATGCAGACTGTACAGAGATCTCTGCTATACATTATCAGCGACATCTCCTGTATACTGCAGGTCCCCCAGTTTAACCTCATCCCATAAATAGCACAAGAATCCTCCACATTTCCCGCTGCAAATATCTCATTAACATCTACTCTCATTTGCCGAGCAATCCTCTTAGTACAATGAGCGTATTTTAATGTAATATAGCTCCACAAAGCCCATTGTGGGCGATGCGACGGTGCTGCTCGGGGATCAGATAAATGACGATGAAGAGGGGGCATCAGATGCTGCCCATCCAGATTAAATGCTCCTAGAATTACAGGCGCGGAGCTTAACTGTACATGGAGCGCCGATCCCTTCCCGTTTATGGTTCCGGTGTGCCGTGTTCACGAGCAATCAGAGCTCCCTATTATCCCATCACGCCGGAACCAGAGATACTATTACCATTGGAACTCGCTCCCCTCTGTGTGCTCTTTAATGCAATGACGGCGTTCCTTCCTCAAGTAATGAAAAACAAAAAAAAGTGTCAGTTTTGGATCCATGGATCAAAATCGGATCGTAAATGGAACCTGCCCATACACACAAACCGGCTTGTTCAATCAGTCCGGCCGCCCAGCGTCTGTTAAAAACAAGCCGTGCCACCCGTTGTCTAGACAACCATTCCCCAACACGCTGGGTCTACTTGGAGTGTTTTTGAAAATTTGGTGTTAAAAATAGAAGTTTTTATTCAGGGGCGTCCCGAGGCTGGGTGTTACTCGGAGCGGAGACCGGGTGACACCCTGCCGTGACGTCATCGCGCATGTGCGGTCGTCTTATTGACACCTGCCGGCGGCCATCATGGTGATGGACGCCGGCAGAGAAAGGAGGGGAAGTTCACCCGGCGGGATGAGGTATGCCACCGGGTCCCCTCCTCTCTCCTGAGACTGTCGGGCTCTCAGGCCATGACCGAGTGCCCGACTTGTCATAGGGGGTGACACCCCTCCAGTGGTGGCACCTGGGAGGGGTGTCACCCCCCTTGTGACGCCACTGTTTTTATTGCATATTTTCAAATACATGTGAAACCACACTGCCGCATCATGGCAGCTCTGCAAAGTGAGGTCCATATCTCTAATCCCCTGGGGTCAAACCTGTGTGGCTTGAGAGCCACATTTGGTACTTGCAGCCGTTGGCACACCTCAGTAGTGGGAGCACTGATTTTTCTGTATTAGCCTCCATCAGCAACGCATGTGCATTCAGCAATTTTTTTTTTAGTTTTGGATAAAGTGGAGAGGGATTAGAACACCGGTCAGGTTTGTATTGCTGTCTGTGTCCCCATTAAGAAGATTCACTCTCCTCATTTGTCCTGGTGACCGTTATCACTGAAAGTGAAAGAAAATCCCACATTTTTGGTTGTCACCAGAATAGGCACAGATGGGAAATCCTCCAGTGGGGACACTAGTTTTTCTCACCACCGAAGATTTCCCTAACTTTGCAGGGATTTCCTCTCACTTGACTGTGTCTCATTGGAGAGATTTCCTCTCACTTCCCGTTGTGGCTATCGCACAGGAAGTGAAGGGAAATCTCCCCAATGGCACACAGAGGGCAAAACAAAACCTGACAAGGGTTAGCAATGCTCAGATACCAGTTATTTGGTATCAAGTATGAGTAACAATACTTTGCTTTTGGTACTCCTCGATGCCGAGTACCGATACAGGTGCTTACACTGCTACGGAGCCGGCTTCCGGGGCAATCTGATTGCCCGAGAAGCTGGCTCCGTGTTGTCTGGCCAGCTTCTGATTGTGCTTGGCCAGGAAACCAGCTTCTCAGCCAATTAGCATGGAGCCAGCTGTTCGGCCAGCTCAATGCTGATTGGCCGGGAAGCCGGCTTCCCGGCCAATTAGCATAGAGCTAGCTGTTCGGTCGGCTTGATGCTGATTGGCCTGAAAGCCGACTTCCCAGACAATCAGCATGGAGCCGGCTTCCCGGGACCAATCAGGAAGCCAGGAGGTGGGTCATTACTCGCCATCCAACTTCCTGATCGCACGGGAAGCTGGCTCCATGTTCCCCTACGGCACTGTCGGTCAGGGGAAATCTTCCTCTGACCTGAAGATCTGGTATCGGGGAAGGTATCTGAGCATTTGGGTGAACACGAGTCCTCGCCCAAATACTCGATATCAAAACTGATACTGATACTAGTAGCGGTATCGGTGCATCCCTAGTTATGACCCTTCCATACTCTTTTCAAAAGAAAAAAAAAAAGTTTGGACCGGTTCTGTAAATGAATGGTGTGAACGGACCCTTAAACTGTCCCAACCTTGGGAAATATACTTTGGGAAAATGGCAACTGATCAAATCAATATATAACTAGCACAGGAAAGGTGCACATGGGCATGGCAATCCATTGAGCATTTTCAGCATCACTCAATAAGCGGTCCATGTGCAAGTACAGTGAAGATACAAAAGTCCAGTAAGATTTACATGGGCAATTAATTCTAACCACATGATCATGCGAATTACCACATACAGTAATGCAATGGTCAAAATCAACAAACTGCAGTAACGGTATCATCTGCATAGGGCACATGGAGACAGCAAGTGCCTGCAAGGAGACTGCAGGAGATCTGCAGCACTGAGATGTAAGATGGGATTGCAAAAAAAGGTGAAAACAAGAATTTGATACAAAAAAGTAAATGGATTATAATAATCAGGGTTTAGATTACCACCACTGTAAAGAAGATCATAGACTCACTTTAGCTCTGATAGTTCTGTAAATAACGAGTCCACATATTGTGAAAGCCGCCCCGATCTCTGAAGCACGGCCTCGTTGATAGACACGGAGACTCTGAAGAGCAGTGTAAAGGGCAGACAGCGTTTGGCAAGAATTCTGGCAGCTGGAACGATACACACGGACCCGAGCCGTGCCCTTCATGCCAATCACAGAGTTTTACTGTCTGCATGATTCAGGGAGACAATCTGAAGGGTCTATTGGAATTCCAAATGGTATATTTAAGACCGGAGAGCAAACACCACAACTCACCTTCCTGAAAGACACAGAAATTCGGGTCTGCAGGCATCACACTGGAAAATACCGGAATAACGCATCATGCACAAACATAATGTTGTGTATGATGATAATGAACCGATTTTTTGCATGTATAGCACATTAGACGTGAGCGATTCGTTTCTGAATCAAAATTCGGACATTCACAGATCCGAATTTCCAAATCCCAATCCATCCGAATGCATCCGAATTTCCATTTCAGAATTTCGGATTCCCGTCTAAATTTCGTTCAAAAGCTGAATTAAATCGGACCTGTGACTTTTCTGGCCAATCGCATGTGTTTTTCGGTTTAATGCATCCTAATGGGTCTGAATCCGAATTTTCGAATTGCATTCGGGAGCTCCCAAATGCCATTCGGGTCTGGGAGCCTCAGGTTTAGTTTTATGGGTTCACAATGTTGCCGCTATGAATATTCGTTCGTATTACAGAATACTTTCTATATATACAGTACATAATACTAAAGCTGATGCTCCAAGACCCGAATGGAGTCCGAATTTCCGAATAGCATTGGAAAGCTCCCGAATGCCATTTGGGTCTCGAAGCCTCAGCTGTAATTTGGCTCCCAGACCCGTATTGCTTTCTGGAGCTCCCGAACGGTATTCGGAAATTTGGACTCCACTAATGTAATTCGGGTCTAGGAGATTCAGCTTTAGTATTAATATCTGTATATGGTGTTCTGTGGTATTCACAACAAATATTTGTAAACTCATCCGAAATTAACGAAAATTCTGATTTAGTCCGCATCCGAAACCCTGAACCGAATTCACTTTCGGATCCGAATCCCAAATCCCGAAATAAAGAAATATCGGAACCAAACCGCATTTTTCTGCAGCTTACATGTCTACAGCACATCATGCTATAAACAGCAATCGAGTGGAAGCTATCCTAAGTAAAAGGACGTAATACATTGGTGGACATGTAGCGGTTTTGGGGCTGATTGCTAGCGCTGGAACTCCCCTGCCAGTGGTTCCTGAGCCGACATACTGTAGTTCCCCAGGTATAGCATCTCCTTCTCTCAACATATGAATGACCCATCATACAAGGGCTAGTTTCACAGGCCGAGACTCTGCAGTTTTCCTACACGTTACGGTAAAGGGACATTCTTTCGAGGACAGTAAAGTGCACATTTTGGATAGAGATGACAACTGGTTTGCAAGAGGCCATCTAGGTCAAAGTACAACCATCCCTGAACAGGGGTGGGGGCCTTCTACACCATTTGCCTTCTACATATAATGCAGTTTTAACATATCTATTCCAAAGATTTGACTATTCCCACCTTCAGCCATATGAATCGAATCATTGACACACGTGCAGACTTCCCAACACCAAGGATGGGATTATGTCACTATAACAGTGGGGTTCCACCACTTTCTCACCACACATCCTCATATCTCCCAACTTTCTGAGATGAAAAGTCCTTGACATGCCCTCAGTTATACAGACCATTAGGAATGTACGGTATATGCCAAAAATGATCGGTTAAACGAAGAATTGTCTTTGTCACCATTACTTTTCCTCCATACTGGCTTTTCAAAATAGAAAGCATTATAATTAAGAGATATGGTGATTTTTTTTGTGTGCAGAGTAACACTTCTGGTAGTTAAATAATACATTTTCATAGATATCTCTACATTAGACCAAAAAGGAGGAAAGAGGGACGGGGGGATTTAGTTCCAAATGAGGGATAGCTGGGAGGTGAGCATCCTATTTTTGAACAATCCACAACTGCCTGGACACATTTCATGGTGATTGGATGAAGGTGTCTGTGCTGTGGATGGGTATGCAGGGGTATGTTCCTGACACTCATTAGAAACTGAAGAAGTGGCTTGGATGAGCCTCAACATTACAGAACATGTTCAGTTGAATGTGACTAGTACTAACGTTCTTATGAATGAAGCAAAGACTCTTATGACATTCTCAGGCTTTAGTAGAGTTAGAACCCGGTCAATGCTGAAAGGAGCATCCAGCACAGCAGCAGTGACTCTCTTCTTATCACTTTAGACTAGTTTTTTGCATAGGGTCTTCTCTTTGGGGAAGAGAAGGTGGGGAGGCTGTTGAACGATGGTCTTAATTGGCACTTATTCCCTTTCTAAGAACAGCAGGCGAGGGGCAATCTCCCACTGATGACAACTGTCCTGTTGACAATTGTCAACGTGTTGTGTCTGTGAGACAGGAAAAGTTGGAATATCTGCGCAATGGGGACACAGACAGCACTCCAAATCCACAACAACAAAAACAAGCTTTGGTTGGAGTTCTACTCTGACTAGGTTGTTGACTAGGCAGGATAATATCTTCAAATGTTTGGCAACTCAATTGCTGGTAGACTGCCAAAATAGCATTGGACAACAAAATGGTCTACCCCTTCTCTTGGAATATGCCCAGCTGACTCAAAGTTATCCAGTGACATCAGATGATTGCATGCGGCTGATCTTGGCTTGATTGGGAGAATATCACAGGTCCATGGCTAAAATAACATCTCCTCTCGGGCATCTCCTCTCCAACCAATTTTAGGGGAATGTGTAATCTGTCAGAGGACAAAAATCCCCACAATAAAATTAGTTGTAAAATAATAATCACAGACTTTAGGTGACCTCATTGTGGAGAAAATCAAAGATCAAAGCTTTCAAACACACATTTATTTTCTTGCCCTATATATTCTTTGAAAAAGCAATATGTAAACCGCGAATTGCGTCAGAATTAAAATTGATGACAACAAGGTGCCGAGCCATTAATATTGTAAAGTCATGTACATGCCAAAGGGACAGTAAAAAGTCCTCATTTGTGATACGGTCTATGTTATAATACCTATATTATTCAATGTATGGGCTGAGTGTATAAGCAGGACCCTTTGGGCCATATCTGTTATCTTTATTGGAAACATTTTTGATACTTCTTAATTTTAATAATTAAGAATATTTTGTTGTTGCTTTAATGTATGTTTGTAAGCGTTACTTGATTTTATTAACAATAAAGTCCTTTAAAGTCTGGGATTATTATTTTACAACAGTTCAGGGGAAGAATTGAATTGTCCCAGTTGACCACTGATGTGACCCTTAGCTAAGAATATGGGCTTCCAGGGAAAGGAACAAATACTTGACCTCTGACCTTGTGGACAAACATCTGCTTACAACTATAAAATCAGACAAGTAATAACCAATGAAACTTGGTGAGGAATGCAATTCAAAGTTCTCCACAGGGAGTACATCCCTTTCCTCGTACAAAACAGAGCTGGCCTCTCTGGAGCACATTCATCTTATTGTCCAAAATGTACCCACCCTTGTCCCACTCTGACCCATTGCCTCTGGAAATGTCCTAAAATGATCAACTTCTGGACCCAGTCCTACATTACAAATGGTATGTTCTTGCCTGGTCTCCACCCAAAGACCCCCCACGCATACTCTTCAGCGATAATACTCCTTTACCATCATCTGCACAGGGAAACCTGGCTAGAGGTTCATAGAGGCTACATGTTTGCCTATTGATGGCCAGGTGTTGTATGATGCGGGGTTGGATCTCGCTTTCTGATTACACAGGATGTAAATAGAGATCTTAAACAACCGTTTCTCCTAAACAATTTGGACGCTGAAATGTTTAAGGCCACACACTCATAAAACACTTTTTCAGAAGGTGGGAACTTTTTATTGACTAAGGTGAAATAGAACAATCGATGTTTTCCTTCCGCTCTATGGAGTGATATGCAAGAACACAACTGACTGACACCTCTGGAGCCATTTACACCATTTGACCTTTGGTGGCCATTTGGATTACCTATCCCTTTGTTATTCCTATAAATGGGATAACATAGTATCTTCATTGCTTATTGTATAATCTTGGTGTCACCATGTCTCCAGCTTACAGCATTGTACTGGCTAGGCCTTAGTACTTTCTACATACGATTATCCTGAATTTGTTATAGAGAGGTGTTGGCCTGGTACCATGACATTGTACTATAATGTTGGCATGGCGTGTCCTTTGTATGCTTGCGATGCAAAATAAAACTGAAAACCCTCCATTTTAATAAATGTTTAAAAAAAAAGAATATGTCCTTAAAGAGGAACTTTATCTTTCTCACTGTCCTTCTCCCATTCTGCCATGTCTCAAAACATACCGTGCATGCACAAATGTGCTGCAGGCCTCTGCTGGGTATTCGGCAGAGACCCGTTGAGATGTCATTGGTTTCTGGGACCTTGGAGAGACCTGCAGCATCTGTGCGCATGTGCAGGAATCTCCCGCATGTGCTTAGATTTGCCGCAGGTCTCGAATACCCGGCAGAGATCTGCGGCAGATCTGCGCATGAGCAGAAGCTTGAGGCGCACTGCCTACTGGGATGTGATGCAATCCCAGGCGGTAATTGGGGTTGTGACGACATGGTGATGAGTTTATAAGTTAAATGTGTATTGGTGTTGGGTTTTGTTCAAGTGCGTTATGCTGTGTGACCTGGTTATGAAAAGACTATCAGCACCAGCCCTCGTTATCTCTGAAGGAGCTCAGAACAATGACATTCTGGCCAGGCTCTGCTATGGCTGTCTGGATTGTCTAGCGAAGGCAGGGTGGATGTGATGGGATTATAATCTGATCTCATCACTTGCTGTATAAAAGTTTGTGCAGTCGCTCAATAAATCAGAGTTTGTTTCACCCTACACTTGAGTCTCGACCAGTGACTGGGGAAACTGGGAGCTAAGGATCTTCAGGTTGCAATATCTCCTCAGCAAGGAAGGATACAGCGGCGGACATACTCATACTAAGTACCGAGGTCCGTCACAGGGGTGTCACCACATCTAGGCTGCGGAGCTACACAAAAAAGGTTCCCTTTTATACACAAAAAGCCATTCTGTAAGAGGGAGAGGGGAAGAACCAGAAATAAATACCTTTTGAAATGGGTGAGAGTCCACTTTAATGCCCCCGATTGTTCTGACAGATGAGCTTTCAGTGTGTGCAAGTGAACTACAATTGTGAGAGCTTGCAACTGAACCCAATCAGCTTCGGCTCTCTATCCCATTAGCAACATGGTCACACAGAAGGGAACTGAGTGAATTCTGCTAATGAAGTACGGCTCAGCCCTGACACATTGCCCCCCAAAGCTGTTACCTTTGTTGCCTGCCCACAAAGCCAGGCTCGCTCGTGACTCCATGAAATGTGCCTGTCGTGAATTATTTAATCTTTCATTCAGTTGTTTGAAAGGCTCTAAGTGAACATAAATACGCTGTCATGTGGCGTTTTGTTCAACACATCATGAAATGAATTTATGGCGGCATCAATCTTAGATGTTGGTGTGTTTTTTCCATAACAGAGAAATATGTTGCTGTCAATGACTACAAGGCAGACGAGGCTTGCATTATTTACATCTCATATAACTACGCCGTCCGTATGGGTGTCGTATTTATATTGGAAGCGCTGCCTTCGGTGTCTAATCGGATTCCAGCTGACACTTCGCCGCACAGGTTAGGAAATCAAAAGGAAATGATCTGCTGCGGAGGACAATACAGACACATTATTTCTTCTCTCTCCAATAAATGAAGATGAGAGACAAACAAACTGCCTACGGTATACAATCTGATATGTGACAACAGCGTGACGAATCCAAGAGCTGGTTTTTGTAGTCATCATTCACTACAACGCAAGAACAAAAATGTTGCAGCTTACCAGTCCTTAGATGTGGTGGCTGCATTCGTTTTCTTTATCCAAGCTTTTTTTCCTTTTATTATC
>NW_017306381.1:617918-649057 GCF_000935625.1 Nanorana parkeri | reverse complement strand
AATATAAGGAGGAGGTGTTCTTTAAAGGAGATCTATGAGGTGAGTAATTTCCACTCATCCTCATAGTTAGAGCCGACCTGTGACAAAGAAGCTGTCACAGGTCAGCTCTATCAATCGGGAAGTGAGCAGAAGCATGCCGCCGATCCGCTCACTTCCCGATTGTCTCCATGCAGTGAGCCTCTGGATAGGCAGAGCCAGCTTTCAATCAGCCAGCTGGGTGGATCTCAACAGTATTGTCGGGATCCATCCTGGCTGCGGCGCTCTCAGTATATCGCGGGCAATAGCCTGCAATATACTGAGCTTTGGGTCAGGAGGAGGTTAGTATATGTCCTCCCGTGACCCTAAGGCTGGGTTCACACCTGAGCAGTTTTTTTAATGCTCGTTTTTCAGCTCAATTTTGAGCTAGTTTTTTTTGCTTCTTTTCGTTCAGTGAAACGCGCGTTTCACTGGCGGTATGATTTATTTTTTTTTTCCTTTATTTTCTCTATTTTTACATTTTTTTTATTTTTATTTTCACTTTTAAACCTCCTGCCGGCTCAGCCCCCCTGCGACGCAGCCGCTCGCAAGGGACGGAACCCGGAAGTCAGCAGCCGCCGAAGACACAGCAGGGATCGCGGACAAGGTAAGACCTGCACGCTGTATTCCCGAGTGTGGCTCGGGGTTACCGCTTTGTTAACCCCGATCCACACTCGGGAATACCAATGGCAACGCGCGGCAAAACGCCCCAAAGAAGCTCCTGTACTTCTTTGAGCGTAGGGCGTTTTGCAGCGGCGCGTTCCTACGCGCTGTAAAACGCCCAGGTGGGAACCATGCCCATAGGCAATCATTGGTTTCACAGCGTTTTGCAGCGTGTAGGAACGCGCTGTAAAACGCCCAGGTGTGAACCAGGCCTAAAGAGAACAATGAAGAAAAACTCTTACCCCATAGTTCTCTTTTAATCAACTGAGAGAACTGGAAACAATTGAATTGGTGACTTAAGCGCAGGTAGAGAACGCAGGAAGTTATTAGCCCGCTGGATTTCTGGCAGGATCAATAGGTTTTTTTGCACTTATTGAAGAGATATGAGGAAAGTCTTTCAATGGTATATTATGGTTTACATACACTTTAAAGTAAATCATTTACAATTCAGATATAAAGCGGCGGACCTTGCACTTTAGACAAGGTCTGCTTATTCATTGTGGTCCTTAAATGTTGTATAAAAGAACCCGTGTGTGTGTAGGGATGGGGGGGGGGGGCAACAGTTAATGTACTCACTATCCCCTGACTTCCATAGCACAGGGGGTGACATCATCCTCCTGCCAACCAGATCCTGGGGAATGCTGGGTAGTCCAAATCTTGTGAGAACACACTGCAGCTCAAGATTTAGTTGGCTGGAGGATGGCGTCACCCGTCCCTAGAAGCCAGGGGTGGAAGCCAAGGGCAAGGTAAGTACACTATCTAACCTATGCCCACAACCAGGCCCGGATTTCTCACAAGGCCACCGAGGCCCGGCCTCGGGGCGGCAGAGCGCAGATACCCCTGAGGAAGCCAGGGGGCACCCCTGCTTGACACTGATTGGTGGTCCGATGCTTACCGCTACCCAGTATTCAGAAATATTTCTTAATTGCTGTTTTACCATCATGTCCATATCAATCTGGATCTGCGCAATGATCATTTGGAGGATCTTTAGATTTGCGGAAGCAGAACAGAAAAGCAAAAATCAGTGCGCGGCATTATCAAGCAAGGAAGCCAGCGTCGTATATGTAATGAGCCAATGTTGCTGCTCCCATGTACATAAATAACCCGCGTGCTATAAACAGTAACACATTTTCATACACCATTAAATACACAATGATAAGATTATTTACAGTAAGCTGATCGCGTTCACAAAAGCACGGCTAAAACATATTTATAATGGATTTTGTTTCCCTTCAATGAGGACCAGGCAGAGCACAGATAAAGCGGTGCAATTAGACGAGCGCTAAGGCGCGATTCCCCGCTATGTAAGACGGGCTTAGAATGGCAACATTCCCACTTGTACGCTGATAAATCGCCCCTTTGAGTAGGTTGTTTTTATGCTTTTTTATTCGGCTTGATAATAACCATTGCAAATTAAGCTTAATCACCAACCGGCGCTCGGCAAGTGGGGTCAGCCAAGCGTTACGGCAAAAAGTGGGTTTCCGCTCTGGAAACGCGGCGATATAATCAATGTGCTTTAATGAGCGCAAGGTGCGATCTTCAGCTGACATGCTTCCTCCGGCTTCCCGCCATGTTTGTCTTTGCTACAAGATTATCTGTTGCCTGGAAAGTGGAAAGGCACGAGTCTTGATACGAACAGCGGAGGGGTGGGGGGCTGGGGGGGGGGCAGACCTGCCAATAACAGGATTCCTGTACAATTAAACAAAAACATTAATGGCCCATTTACATTTAAGCATTCCGTATTCCGTTAATTAAAAGTTGTTTACAACCCTTTTTAAAAGGAGAACTATGGGGTCAGTGCTTTTCCCCATTGCACTCCTAAGGGTCACGGGAGGACATAAACTAGCGTCCTCCCATCACCCAAAGCTAAGTATATCGCGAGCTACAGTTCGCGGTATACTGAGACCGCCGCAGCCGGGACGGATCCCGACATTACTGTCGAGATCCACCCAGCTGCGTGATTGACGGCTGGCTCTGCTTATCCAGAGGCAGAGCCAGCTGTGCCCGCCCCTTCCCCCGTCCGTTCCGCCAGTCAGTGCTGGAGGATCAGAGAGAGAAGGGGGGGAATCCCTGCAGGGAGCCATGAGTGATAGTCACGGCTCTCTGCAGGGACATGATCGAGAAGTGAGCAAGTGACGGTATGTGTTCGCTCACTTCCCAATCTATTGAGCCGACGTGTGACAGCTTCCTTGTTCTCCTTTAACAATGCAGCGCACCACAACACACGGTGTATGTGTTGTGGTGCGCTGTGCTCTGCTGTATAATGCATTGGGGTGCCATTTACAATGAATTACACCACAATGTGCCTAACATAGAGCAGGTGCGACATCATGTGTTGCAGTAAGCCATGCTTATGCATACGTTTTAGCGCACGTGGCCACATGACTTTCGCTTCCACCAAGCACAAGTGTGAATGGGTTCTAAAGCGGCATTGGGCTCTTGCCTTGGAAATGAGGGTCTTGCCTTGGAAATGAGGGTCTTGCCTAGGAAATGAGGGTCTTGCCTAGGAAATGAGGGTCTCATCACACTGACAGCGGTATATTTGCCTCTGCACCAGGGCCAGATTTACCATTAGTCACCTAGATTAGTCCATAGAGAGGCGCAGTGCAGGTACCTACTCTGCCTAATTCCCGGTGTTGTATCAAGATACAACACCAGCAATAGCTACTGCTGCACAAAATGCATCCTTCTGCTCCAAGACAAGCGGCACCTACAGGAACTGCCGGCTTCAGCAAAGGCAGGGGAAGGACCCCGGCGCTGTGTAAGGTTGCCCTGTAAAACGCCTGTACCTATACCACAACACACCTTGAAAACCTTAATGGGCCCCGAAGGAGTGCCAACAGTCCATGGCTGAGTGTTGCTACTTTATCTATACATCTGTTGTTTAAAGCAGTGGTTCTCAACCTGTGTAACCACAGGACCCACATTTGTCCTTGGTCATTAAGTCGCGACCCAAGTCGCACTGCAACGGAAATCATGGCATTAGGGTACCGCACATTCTGGTGCGGGTGTACGAACTATGGGTGGGAGGTAAGTTTGAGGTACCATTCAAATGAATGGCAACGCAACACACCTCCCACACCAGAATACAGTGGTACAGTGCGTTAATCGAACGGGCCCTCAAAAACACTGACACAACGTGACACACTCACAGACTTTCTCACACACACATACACACTCCCAAAAAATGTTAATGTCATTTTTTGTAAGGTCCACCCAATCTCCCTACCTTATGAGAACTGGAGTGGATCCTCAGCTTGGGGTCCAGTGTTGGCTGCTGTGGTGTGATGGAGCTCCATCCATATGGGCATTGCTTGTACAGCTCCCTTGTGTGCCCTGTAGAGGTGCCTGGAGGCATTAATTTGATGTCACTCCGGTCCAGGCACCTCTATAAGGCACATGAGGGAGCTGTACAAACAATACACGTATGGATGGAGCTCCCTCATGGCCATACCCCCACCCTACCTCAAGCTGACACTGGGCACCAGGCAGCATATTTTGAATAGCAGCGTGGCGTGAGAACTGACAGTGCTGCGCTAGGGGGAGGCAGAGGAACCTCTCACCTAGAAAAGTGGAAGGCATGCGGCGACCCACTGAACACGCGACCTACTTTTGGGTCACGACCCACCAGTTGAGAAGCAAGGGTTTAAAGCCTAACTGGAGACGTGGCAGAGGGTGTGTGCTTTGCTTACATATTTTCTGCAAAAAGGTGTGTCAGAAAGTTGGGAGATATTAGAGACTATTGACTACAACAGGACAGGCCCTGTCTGACTCGCAGTGAGATGAGAGGGTCAGAATTACTAAGAAGGAAGCAAGGCCTGCATAGGAAGTGGTGAACTATGACAAGCATGACTCTCCTTAAGGTTTCACAGCCATTGTGGCATTCCTACCTATATTACACTGTGAACATGGAGGTGGTATGCATTACCCACCCCCCCCTCACCCTTCTACACCTTACCTCCTGCTTTGAAAGCAAAACATAAAAGCGACTTATTTTTTCAAAAACGACTTCGCTGTTAGGTGGGTGGTAATCCTCAAAGCTTTCATTTTCTTTGAATAAAAGGAAAATATACATACTGTATGGAAAAAGCTCAATAAATAAATAAATAAATAAAGGAAAAACCCAATTACAATAGGGGGGGAGTATGCGTCGTGGAATTAGGTGCACCTTGATAATCTCCTCCATTAAGCTTTCATGAAAGCTGACAAAGAATGAAGTCAAAGAAGCGCAATTTCGGAATAAATCAGAATAATTGCATGGTAATGAGCTCGCGTTCCAACCCTACCGAGCTGTCTGTTACCGAGATGTCTCCGCGCAGAGACTCTACAGCTCGGCTTCCCTTGCTATCAAACGGGGAGACAAAGGCGGCGCGGTTTTGGGGCGGTAAACTCAGATTGCCTGTGACAAGCATACTGGAGATCCGCCGTACCAGACTTTTCTGGGGATTACGCGTGTTCTGATACGGTGCAAAGCCTTATTTATACTGTCACACATTAAGCGGTCTTTTTGGCCATTGCCCCTGCAAATCTCTGTCAATGTTCATTCTGTGCGAATAGAAGCAGGCATGAACGTTCTCAGTATATTTTCTTTCCAGGTCCAATGTAATGTAATACTGCATTATGGCCCCTAGATGGAGCTGAGGAGCATTGGAAAGTAGTATTTATATCTATTACGGCCACTAGGTGGAGCTGAGGAGCATAGGGGATAAGTATTTATTTCTATTATGGCCACTAGGTGGAGCTGAGGAGCATAGGGATAAGTATTTATTCCATTCATCACTAGGGAAAGTCAAGTTCCATTGGTTATTACTAGGGATGCACCGATACCAACACTAGTATCGGTGCCAATGCCGAGTATTTGGCCGAGTACTTGTACTCGTCCAAATGCTCCAATAGCTAGCCCATTACTTGAGCTTCCGGTATCAGGAAGCCGGGCAGCGAGTCATTACACGCTGTCCGGCTTCCTGATTGACCGGGAAGCCGGCTCCATGCTCCCTCGTCACTTGTGACCCCGCTGCCCGGCTTCCTGGTTGCAATGTGAATTCAGAATGTGAGTGGAGGTAGTGACTAAATATGGTCAATCAAGGTTCCTCAGGGGTGTGACCTATAATCTCTAAGGCTTGGTCTGCAGAATGTTGGCAAGTTTGATAAATCTGGGTTTCCAGATCCTACTTTATATCCCCTTCTAAGACTTTCTAAATCATTAACTGCAGACTCCTCACTAGTGAAAGTAAAGATTGTTTGGTTATTACTCCACCTGACATCACAATTTTGATTGAGGAGACCGGGTCCTTGTATTCCAGTAAATTGTCAATTAGGTGGTGGCCTGTTAGATCACAATACCCTATTTACAGCCCACCATTCAGAATGTAAGTGGTGACTAAATATGGACAATCAGGGCTCCTCAGGGGCGTGAGCTATGTCTCTAAGGCTTTGTTTGCAGAATGTTGGCAAGTTTGATAAATGAAAGTGTTACACTTCCACCTAAAAAGTTTTCAGCTCGCATGTTTATTTCCTCACTAAGACTTACTAAACCTTTAACTGCTGACTCATCACTAGTGAGAGCCAAGTTTGTTTCGTTATTACTTTACCTGACATCACAGTTTTGATTGATGAGACCGGGTCCTTGTTACCTCAATCCAGTAGATTGCTAATGAAGTAGCTAGAGCACCATAACCCTTTTTTTTTTAGCCCACCATTCAGAATGTGAGTGGTAGTGGGGACTAAATATGGACAATCAGGGCTCTTCAGGGGCGTGACCTATATCTTTAAGGATTTGTTTGTACAATGTTAGCAAGTTCGATCAATTAAAATGAAATTTCACAGTTCCATCTACAAAGTTTCCAGCGCCTTTGTATATTTCCCTTCCAAGACTTACTTAAGTCTTTAACTGCTGACACATCACTAGCTCAAGTCAGGTTTCTTTGGTTATTACTCTACCCGCCGTTCCAATTTTGATTGATGAGCCCGGGTCCTTGTTACCTTAATTCCAGTTAAATTGCTGGTGCGACGGCGGTGACGATGGCAGCGGCCTGTTAGATCGCAATGCCCTTGTACTCGTATTGATTTGCCCTTCTGGGAAATGGACTTTGCTTGTTCCCGCGGACGAGATATTGTCACTTAAATTTGCCTCTTTGGGAGCCGTACGAACACAGCAGTGAGAAGTCATTAACGGCAGCGCAGACTTCCCTTTAACCTGCGGGGACAGATATTTGGGGGCAACCGAGTCCATGTTTTTATCGGCGGCCGCGAATCAAAATGCCTGAAATGATGATGGATAGAAATGAGTCAGGAAGACGCGAAGTGCGGCACAAGTGGGGGCGCGAAGAGGCAGGTACGCGGATTTCAAGCAGGAGAACTAATGTGATGGGCGTCTACTGCTTGTCAGCGATTAGCAGAAGAAAATACAAACTGAGCCTACGTGTTCCTTAAAGTGCATGCACTAAATTTGCCCCACCTCTTCCTGTTTAAGACTTTTGCGTAACCTGTCAGTTGCTGGATACAGCGCACACGCTGTATCCAGCTTTTTCTACACGTTCCGCTATAAGCATAGCAGAAAAGCTGGGGTCTCAGGTGGGCTCTGCAGGGTCTCAGGTGGGCTGCGCAGGATCTATGCTGGGCTCTGCAGGGTCCCTTTACCAGCACAGTGTGATCCTCTTACCTGCAGCTCTACAGCCGCCTCTTGACGACATCTCCTGCCTCTAGCCGCCCTCTGCTGGACCTGGCCTGGCCGCTGAACCAGTGCTGCTTGGGGGACCGACCCTGTCTGCTCCTCCTCCGTTCCTTGATTAGGCAGCCGAGTCATTACACACTGCCCGGCTTCCACAAGTGACGAGTGAGCATGGAGCCGGCTTCCCGGCCAATCAGGAAGCCGGGCAGCATGCAATGACTCAGTGCCCAGCTTCCTGATACCGGAAGCTCAGGTATCGGGCTAGGCATCGGAGCATTTGGGCGAGTACGAGAACTCGCCCAAATACTCGGCATCGGCACCGATACTGATACTGCATCCCTAATAGGGACCTTAGATTGTAAGCTCCTGTAGAGCAGGGAGTGATGTGAATGTGCCGGTATGCGTAAAAGTTGTCGGCGCTGTATAAATACTTATAATAAATAAATAAAACCAATCTTTTTCATTGCTGACATGGAGTTCAGAGCCCCCTCCAAGTTCTGCTTTATTATCATAGCAAAAAAAAAAAACCCCCAGCAAGTTTGTCTTTCCATTCACTCGCCGCAAAGAGCGAACTGCAAACATTGTAAAAGTGAATTGTTGTTGTGTCACCCCACATGAAGGGACCGCGGCTTTTATTTTTTCTCATTCGATCTGTTCCTGAGCGCGAATCCGAAAACCAATCTAAAGAATTAGAATTTTTTTCCCCCTCCATCTAAAGGAAAGTTAGCTTGCCACGAGCGGCTCACATACCGGCAATCAGTCCTGTTAACACAAAGCCGGGCCGATAGCGGCGCCCTCGACCTGCCGCAGCCTGCCAATCAACGCATTACAATAAGAAACTAATCACACACTTCACGGGCACGGCGGGAGAAGAATGTGCTATTAAGTCCTCTAATCCCCCTGCATTCAACAGTCTGCCGAGCATTAGACAGGAACCCCGTACCAAGTCATTATATATACCCGGGCAAACAAAGCCACCTCCGACCACCAGCCCCCATTCTGCATAACTGCTCTTATCGACAATGCCACTGCCGCTGTACCCGACATAGGCTCTTTAAGTGTATCCCTAAACAAACCCTCTACTTGTTTGTAACCCCTTCATGATCAGTGACGTCGGACCCGTTTATACAGACTCAGCCGCCGGGACTCTGTTTAAACTTGTAAAGCCGACTGTCTCAGCTGCCACCAGATCGCTTCTACAGGCCGGTAAACGGACCCCCCCATAGCCCGCCCGACACCCATGCCATGTTTCCCGGGCTCGGTTGCCAGTCCTATGGGCCCAGGACCGGCTTCTCTGGTGTTGGAGGGAAGCTGGGGAGGAAATCAGTGAACCTCCATTTACCGATCCCCTCCCTGTGCTATGGGATCGGGAGCGATGCAGAGTGCTTCCGGTCCCATAGCTGTCATTGCTGGGTTCCTGAAGCCCAGAAATAAGCTATTGAAGTGAGATCTGCACTTCAATAGCTTATTTCAAGTGTAAAGGTGGCACTAGGGGTCTTTTGGACCCCCAGTATCACATTAAAGGAGGGGTAGCAAACCTCCGGCCCTCCAGCTGTGGTGGAACTACAAATCCCATGAGGCATTGCAAGATTCTGACAGACATGACTCCCGAAGAGAGATGCATCATGGGATTTGTAGTTTCACCACAGCTGGAGGGTCGGAGGTTTGCTACCCCTGCATTAAAGAGTGCCTGTCACCACTAATCTGCCATCACATGGAGGGCGTGTAAACCCCCCTATGTGATAGCAATTAAAGTTTAAAAAAAACAGATTTAAAATGAATATTAAATAAAATAAATGTAAAAATAATAAAAAACATTTTTTGAAAGTCTTCACGTAAACGCGCGTCGGGTGCGCCTACGTATGAAAACGACGATTGCGCTAAACATGTTGGGTATCACCGTGCACACCAGAGTAAGGGCAATAATTCTAGGGCCAGTATTTACAGGTATCTCTAAACTGATGACCTGTGGGGGCTTTAAAAGCATCGTCTACTGACTTTTTGGGGTACTGAACCTTGTCGCAGTTTCACAGACGCACACAATTTTTAACCTGGGCATGTTGGGTTTCTATTTACTCGTTGTAACCTCTTCTTTTATATTTTATTAAACAAATGGGTATTTTATTGTGTTTTGGGGCATTCAAGTGCATTACGCAACATATTGGGGTTTGATAAGGAGTTACGCTAATATTGTTGCAACTGCCATCATGTTATTCTACAGGGTCTTGGCTTTCAGAAAATATATAATGTTTGGGGGTTTGAAGTCATTTTCAGGCCTAAAATGTGGAATATAACATGGGTGCAAAAAATGAAAAAAGGCCTCAGTCATGAAGGGGTTAATAGAGTAGGAAAAGGTTAGAGCCCCTGTATTTTATGTCTATGTCCCGTCGGGTAGATTTGCATTTACTTACCTGCTTCCCATTGGGGGATTTCACATCTGTTCTGGTGACAACGGCTGGCTTTTCCATCACTTGGAAAGTAGTGGTGAGGGAACTGGCCTGGCTTCGGTTCACTTGGACATTCGCCGAACCCAGCCAGAAATCCAGGTGTGGCCAATGTCCACGTGATCCGAACCCAGGGAGAATGTCCAAGGTCCATGACACTGTGCACACCCGGAAGGAAAGGGAGGGACACAACAAACGATTTAATTCTGTTAATGGACGGAGATACACTTTAATGCATTCGTTGTAAGTACCTGGATGTGACTTGCTATCAGCCTCTGATTAGCAGAGCTCAGACTGAGAGAGAGTGAGCCAATCAGGTGTACTGTACTGGAGTGTTCATGTGATAAGTAGGAATATGCTGATAGGAGGAGAGAGCAGATTGGAAGAGAGATGTCATTGTTCTGCCGATGACACAAGAAACTCTTTGAAGATTATTCTCCTGGTTTGATTGATTTTTCTCCAACTGTGAGTGAGTCCAACTGATAGCTAGATAAGTTCTGCCCCCTAATGATGGGAGGATTGCTGTGCCCCTGAAACGTTGTTTTTTTTCCCTGCTGTAGTATTAATGAATTGCCATTTGTCACTCTAACAACTATTCGTTCTTTGGTTAAAAAACATATGCGGTTGACCTTTGTCTTCCGAGAGGGGCCAAAGTTTTGCGGAAAGAGGCTGAACACAAGCCATTTGGCTCTACGAGGACTTCTCCTATTATCTATCGAGGATCCATATCCAGCACCTGATTTCCTTCTCTCCTTGGAGAGATGAGCTTATCAGTCTTCTGCTTCTCCTTCCACTGCCCAGTCACAGGCTGGGGGAGGGACAAGACCTGTGAGTGTTACTTACTGCAGCAGAGAAAAGTCAGGTCTCTGGAGCTGCCAGACAGAGCTGTGCTGTGTGGCAGAGCTGTGTAAATCTCAAAACTGGAGTAACAGAAATATAAACCCTTTGGCAGGTAAAACAGCTCCTATATATGTTTTTCATCTGTGCATGTAGCCCCCCATACGTCCTTACTGCTAACAACACAGCTCAAGTAAAGTTAGCCATACACTTCAGATCTGTCAATCAATCCGTCTTGCAGGCATTAAAGAGCCCAGTTGTATGAGCATAAAGTGGGGTGCACAATGCGCCCCCATATAAGCAGGTCTGCCATTCTCTATGGGGGGGGGGTTGGTGGAAAGGGGGGCGCATTAAGGAACCTGGCCTTGGGGTAGCAGAGAGAGTAAATCTCTCTGTAAAATTGATATCTATTGTCAATCCTAGAATTGCTGTCACATGTTGGATCGCCTCTACATCAACCAAGTGCCGGTGCTCTGATCAGCCTTATGGCCTTCCGGAAGGTGCGTTGACTTTGTTCGTGTCACTGCTAAAGCTGCCGTTTGGCTCAGATACTTTTATTTACTTGCGGAGAACAAAGTGCAAACGCCCTGTGTAACAAATGTAGGGCAAGTCTGGCATAAATGGTGGCATATGTGATGGTGACTGCGCGCCCAGCGCCCAGTTTATATCCCTCCATTAATATCCGCTGTCAGTGCATGACGCGCACGTTATCATCCGAGTGACAAGGCAAAAACGCAACCTGGAGCAGCAACTGGGCCTTGGAAACATCATTGGCAGGAGTCCTGTTTTTCAGTAATTACTGTCCATAGTTACACTGGGTCCAGACAGCCGTGGGTATAACTGTGCCGTTCGGAGAGGGCTCTGCGCTCTGCAATGTGACAAAGGAAGGCTTTACGTCCTCCAGGGTCTCCATAGACGGGTAAAAATATCCCAAGAAAAAAAAAAAATCAATATTTTGTTCTACTTTAATATCTGTTCCAGAGATGCGTGATTACCCAGTGGAGGAGTTCTGAGTTCTATGAGGTGCGAGACGCTGAAAGGGCTCATGTCTATGGCCGTTGTTTTCCTGCACCAAACGCAAACTATCCAAATCCTGCTGACTTCAACTGGGTGGTACACACGGCAGTTCAGAAGCTGCGCTTGACCTGCTTTGCGTTGCATTTCTTGGAACGCAGCATGCCCTGGTCAGGTATGATTACACTGCAGCCAAAGCAAGTCGAATGCAGCCTTTCCACAGCAAACGCACTCACTCTGCCATTCAAACGCACTAATTTGTGTTCAAATACAACGTTTGAAAAGAACACCCATTGACATGAGCCCTAAAGTAGTGAAAATCTAAGGTCTGCTTACACTGCAACCACCGACCATATACTGTAGAAACGCTCGAGCAATAAAGAAATAAAACTTTTCAAGAAGAACTCCATGATGTAAAAATAAATGAATCCTTCCAATTGGGCGAGTCCTGCACTGCAAGGGTTAATTATTAACTGTATTATTGTTATTATGGTTATTATTCATTGTATAATTCTGTGTATTGTTCGAATTGTTGTTATGTATTTTTTCTTTTTCATGTTCTTTTTTTGTGGGATGTTTGTTGAAGGAAAATATTTAAAAATAAAAAGTATCTGATTAAAAATAAATTGTATAATTCTTCCAATAAAGATGTTAGGTTTTAATCATTTATAACTAGTTCCTTACCACCAATAAAGATTTAAGAGTGTCGTGTAGATCCCAATAGGAAAGGGAGAGAAGGAGAGAGAGAGAGAAGAGAGAGAAAGGGAGAGAGAGACACACACAGAGGAAAGAGAAGAGGGAGCGAGAAAGAGAGATAGGAGATAGAGGAAAAGGAAGAGGAGAGAGAGAAAGAGAGATAGGAGATAGAGGAAAAGGAAGAGGAGAGAGATTGAGGAAAGGGAAGATGGGTAGAGGAGGATTGAGGAGACAGAGGGAAAAGGAGAGAGAGAGATGGAGAGAAAAGAGGGAGGGTAGACCGAGAAAAGAGAAGGAGACACAGGAAAGAGTAGCTGGAAAGAGAGGTAACAGAGGAATAAGATGAGAGAAAGAGAGAGAGAGAGTGGAGACAGAGGAAAGAGGAGACAGAGAGAGAGAATGTGTAAGAAGACAGAGGAAAGGAAAGGTGGAGGAGGATTGAGAAGAGGAGACAGAGGGAAAGAAGAGAGAGAGATGGAGAGAAAAGAGGGAGGGCAGACAGAGCAAACAGAAGGAGACACAGGAAAGAGTAGTGGGAGAGAGGAAACTGAGGAATAAGATGAGAGAGAAATAGAGAGTGGAGACAGAGGAAAGAGAAGGAGAGAGAGAGAGAGAGGGAGACACAGAGAGAGAGAGAAAGTAGACAGAGGAAAGAGAAGAGGCAGCAAGAAAGAGAGATCGGAGACAGAGGAAAGGGGAAGAGGGAGAGAGAGAGAGGAGGCAGAGCAAAGAGACGGGGGCGAGATCAAGAGGGGATTGAGGAAAGAGACGAGAAAAGAGAGAGAGAGAGAGTAGATAGAGGAAAGAGAAGAGGGATCGAGAAAGAGAGATAGAGATAGAGAGAATCTATCTATGAGAAAAGGAAATCTGAAGAGAAGAAGAGGAACCAAAGACAGAGTGTGCCAACAGAAAAAAAGAAAGAGACAGATAGTCAGGCCTCATTGCAGTGCCAAACCTGCGTTTATATACATTTAGAGCACATTTCTATAAATGCTTGTAGAGATTTTTCCATGGTATCATTCAGATAATTCAAATAATCTAAATGCAGGAGAATAAGAGTAATCAAAGCTTTAGACACAGAGAGAATACCTAAAGAGAGAGAGAGAGAGAGTGTGAGAAAAGACTAAAAATTAGATTTTCTTCTTTCTTAGATAATTGAAGGGTTTGTGTACACGGTGTTTTGTGTTTCGGTTTTGAACATGGGTGTTGTGACTTGTGAAACATTTTGAAGGATCTGAAATATAGTATTTGAATACTGAATTGCCCCATTTGGTTCTAGAATATCCACCTGCACTCATTGTTGGTTTTGCCACACATGGTGTTTTTGTACCTGCAGCACTCTATTCTGATACATCTGAAATACTTTTATTTCTCAACCAGGTCAATGGGAATTCACTGTGGACACAGGACAAGCACATCTTACTTTATTCTTTACTGTAAGTGGCTGCGAGCCCATGAGTCACTGAATTTGATGCCCGTGTACACGAGTTCCAGAACAGTTTTCAGAGGATGCCCTTTGACACGTTGGCAAGACTCTTTGATGTGCTTTTTGCTATACTCAAAATGCAATAAAAGTTATTCATGTGGGGGAAAAAAAAGCTGCAAGCCTCCGAAAGGCAGTTCAAGTTTTACTGTGGTACCTCTTTAAAGACAATGAATAGACTGTTTGAATTTTAATAGTTATTACTAAAGATAGATCCACACTTGTTGCCGGGTAACAGAGATTTGCAAGTGTGTTATACGCTACAGTAGTACTGCCTGGTCAAGCCAGAGATGGAAGCAGCACCACCATCGGTTATCACTGTGTACCGCAGCCGTTGAAGGGTAGCATTCACTTTTTAACACAATAGCTAATAATAACTTGAGTCTAAAGATGCACTCAGGCATGAATATTTTGCATTTCTAAGGAGCTTGCCACGGTAGATTTACATAAGATATCATTGCTGGCTTGTTTTTGACAGTGGAGGTTCCAAGAGGTTCTTACCAACATGGCATGTTGCACCTACTTGTAGGGGGGCGAGGGCTCGCTAAGTAGTGAAGGACAAATAAGAAAACCAGAGCCAAAGCGCGCAACTTCAAAGTCAAGTCAGCAATGGCTACTCCCATACTGTATTTCCTGATGAGTTCCTCTTTGAAATAAGAGGACACAGCCTACAAGGTGGCATTCATATTTTGAATCTAGCTGCTTTACTATCTACACATATCTTTATTCTTCTAAATGTCCCCCTGAATGTAAGCCTGGGAAAATAGTGGTCATGGTCCTTGGTCCTAAGCGCACCACCCTCTGTAGTTCTCAAAGAGGAAGGGTCTACTACAGAGTCTCACCAAGAAGCATAGTGAGGAACCCAAATTTCAGGCAATGTTTCCAAAGTCAGCCGACGAGTCATACAGAGAAGTACATGTCATCCTCACATATAATGTGCCTCTGCACCCCAACCTCCATCACATCATGGTTATTGACCAGCTGTAGAGTCAAGACTAGAAAAGCAGAGCAGCATGGGGGCAGGTTCACGCCAAGTCAACATAATGACCAACATAACCCTGTATATCTAAAGCCAAAACCTTTTTTTACATTTGAATAGAGTAGGAAAGGGTTAAAACCTCTATCAGCTTATTGTGCAATTAAAATATGGAATGGAGGTCCAGTTACTGAAAACATTAGCCATGTCATCTGACTCATCAAGTCCATTTCTCCTCTTTGATTAGAGGCTTGTTCACACCATATGTGATGCCCTGCATTATTCTGCTGTCTTGTTTTAGCATGCAGGCTGGAATGAACTATCCCTTAAGGTTTATTAATTCAGAGATTGTTAGATTATATGTTGGATTCTAATCTTACAACATGTTTTTAGTTCTTCAAAGATCCAGTGCATTACCCATCATTTGGTTCCTATACCCCCAATGGGTCGGGATACTCCTGGTTAAGAACCCCAGATCTAAACCAATCCAAGGGTAGTGCTACAGGCTGTTATTGACCTTCCTCTTCCCCGGAGTTCAGCTTTAATGGTCATGTACCCCTCTTACATCTAGCTCCACAGAACCATCCAGGTGTTATTGTCTTCCTACCAAGGCTATGTATTTATATTTTCTCCCATCTATTTATATAAATGTTTATAATGCCTTAGCTCCATTATTTTTCCTTTCAATGCATGTTTATCCAGAGCGTGTCTGGAAAGCGTTGCAATTGCTCCCAGCAGAGAACATGTAAGGCCACGAGAAGTGCTGCATAGATGGTATGCCCATTTGTCTAGGCGGAGACACACACCAAGCTACCCTTTGCCTCTCTTGGGATATACGCAATCATTCCTGGCCTCGATTCAGCGGAAAGTGGAGACGAAGGCACCATCAATCTAACTTTACACCACAGCAGACAGGGAGATGAAGTCCTAGGCCGTACAAGGATAGTCTGCCTACCGTGACATGACGTAAGGCATGTCTAAGTGTATGGAACATAGAACTAGAAACGTTAAGTGGGTTGAAGCACCTAATACACTCACAAGACTATACACATTCAGGGCATAGTGACAGGGTCTCCTTTTAAGGCACCATCCCACCTGATACTCCCCTGTCTGAGCCATCAAAAATACTTCCAGGTATGTGGGAACATGTGACCTTCTCCCCTTCCTTCCAGGATGCAGTGCTTGGGGCTTGAGCAGCCAATCACCAGGCTCAAGCACTGTCACATGGGGTAGGAGAGAAAGTTATCAACCCCGTGTAAGCTCTAACACAGACCAATATGGGGCTTACATAGGGATTATAGCACACGGAACGTATCAATGGATGGTGGTATGCCCTATCAAGAGGACCTGTCTCTGTACCCTAAAGGGACACATTCTCCTTAACACATAATGTTAAAGAAAGTATATCTAAAGCCCAAACTTTTATTTTTCATTTTGGATAGTGTAGGGAAGAGTTATATCCCATGACACAGTTTTTTTGTTGTCTTTGTCCAGTTGGGGAGATTTCCCTTCACTTCCTCTCTCAGGCCAGGTTCACACCTGGGCGATCCGTGACAGGGCAGCAATCGTGCACGATACAGCGCAGATTGCAGTGCAGTCACGGAGTCGCCCACTATCACCGAACGTGCTGGTGGTGCCATTATTTTCTAATAAAACACCAGTGCATTGTGTGTTGCAAAAAAAGGTACATGAAATCAATAGGGCTGCACGGCAATCGCTGTGTGCAATTGTGCATGATCGCGCGGTCCTGGGATGGGTGTCCCGGATCGCCCAGGTCTGCACCGGCCCTCAAGGAGCAGAAAGCCATACTTGCCAACATATTTATCCCAGTCCCTGGGGTGCTGTCACCCCCTGCCCATGGCGCACAGTTAACCTACCCACCTTCCAAGCAGTCCCACCAAGATTGCACCCACTTTCCAGGCAGTCCTAACGCTAATTATGTGGGAACCGATGCCCTCAGATGCAGCCCGGGACAAACCATCATCAAAACAGAGCACCTAGATGTGGCACCATCCAGGCAAATCCAGGACGGTTGGCATATATGCAGAAAGTGGAAACAGATCTCTCTAAATTAAGGCAAATTCTCTTTTAGATATTTGTCAGCAGGACAAGTGTCCCCATTGCCTAATTTCCCTTCTACTCTACAGTGCCAAAGACTGGGAGAGTAATCATTTATACTGGCAGCAAATATCAACATCTCATTGAGCTGGACAAAGAGTGATCACACAGGACAGAGGCGACCA
This sequence comes from Nanorana parkeri, assembly GCF_000935625.1. Taxonomy (NCBI): domain Eukaryota; kingdom Metazoa; phylum Chordata; class Amphibia; order Anura; family Dicroglossidae; genus Nanorana; species Nanorana parkeri. The sequence continues at coordinate 632,016 of NW_017306381.1, read as the reverse complement.
GAAGGGTCAGTTTCAAGGCTGCAGATGATTTATTAGATATGAAATGAAATTTAGAATGTATCATTTATTTACCTTTATTGAACTCAATTGTATCTCTTGATATCCTCCAGTTTTACCAACTTTGCATTATATGACAACACAGCATAGGCTGCAATTGCCCTTTAGGACAAGCGCCCCATACAGTTTTTTCATGAACAATATATTATCCTATAAATCACTGAAGTTAGTTTTTTAGCAACAGACGGCTACAGATAATTAACGTAAATCTGCACAGTGAAGTCTGTTTGTGCCAAGGAAGCACTTTCCTGCCTCCTTACGATCATTAATCCCATTAGAACAAGAGGCATTCGTCATTAAATCACGGTTGTAATGATCAATCATTTATCACATGCTAATCAATAATCACAGATTAGTAGACGTCCTTCAGGAAGGCCTATCGCAGCAATGGACACACCATCAAATATGGGTTGAGGACCTAAAGAAATCATCCTAGCTAAAACCATTTTTAGGATTATTTAATGGCAGACGCATGGGGTACAGTAAAGGGAGTCTAATAGGTATTACCTAAGTGGCCTCTATGGTGGCTCTGTGTTTGAGTTTAGCTTGTTTGTACTAGCACCACCATATATACCTATGTTGGTGTCCGTGGTGCTTCATAACCACCTGCAGCACTGCTGTGGAGGTGAAAAGCTTTCCAATGTGACCTTAGATGACCTACTTCCACCAAAGCCATATCGGAGCAGAAAAGAGCACCTTTACATTAAAGGTGCTCTTTTCTGCTCCGATATGGCTCACCGCTTTTGCCTTGCCTTCAAAGGCAACATAAAAGGCTTTAATATAAGGCAAGGGGAAAGCGATGACAATTGGTAAATATTAGGCTCTTCGATCCTGTAAACTAATACTGGCAGCCAAAGGCCAAGGAATTCATGACCTGAGTTGCAAAGTGCCACCCTTAGTGGCCATGGTGCCCATAGTGTGGCCTATGGGACCTAGTGCTAAGTCCACTCAGTGGCTACAGAACAGTAAAAAGTGTCCTTGTGTGGCCTAGGAACGAACGGCATCCCGAGCACATTTATCTTCTATAAAGACTCACTATATTTTAATTTATTGCTGTGCACACATCCCTGTTAATTGCGCCTTGTTAATCCAGCTGACCCAGAATCCAAGCAAGCTTTTCTCATAAATCATAATTCGTATAACCATAAATGCGATTGCTGTGGATAGGCCGTCCTCAGATCAGTCAATTCAGTTCTAGACTGGATGTAAATTATATTTAAAACATGGCAATTGGGAGAAAAAGCTCTTCCATTAAAGTTATTATTTAACCAGACATGTTTGTAGATGTCAGTAGACGTTTACACAGACCGGTTGTAAGGATCGTTTCGGGTCTGCGTGTTTATGTGTTGGAAGATGTCTGAAGAGGGCAAATTAAATGCTAGCGCTATTATTGAAATATCATTTTACCATTCTACCCATGACTGATATGTTGTGTAATATTCCTCATGTGTCTGATAAGCTATCTACAGGGCAGGAGCAGCCCCCCCAAGAAAAGGCATGGCCTATGTAACTGACACTAGCCCAGAAAAGCTCCTTACTGCAGGTGTGCAATGATCTACATATACCTCCCAACCTTCTCAGATGAAAAAGAGAGATATCTATTAGTAAAAAGGAGACACCTCTCCTACATCCCTAATTGCACCAACTATGAAGAATTAATATGCCCTAGGCAACAAATATATATATTTTTTAATTTAAAAAAGTCCCTCTCTATCCTTACTTCTAATGCAAGTCAATGTGGCTGCATAGGACATGATAAATATTTATTTATTTTTCTTTAAAGGGAAAATCCTTCTTTTGAAAAACATTAAATGTGCACTTCTTAATAAAAGAAATAATCTGCATTTATAATGTTTTTGCATCAGAGCTAGTAAAGCATGGCAACCTTGACCAGTTGATCGAGGGTGCAATGCTCTGCCTCCTGCAGACTCTTCCTCACATCCATGTCCTTACCTCAGTAACTCATCTGACCACAAGTGTTGGATGAAGGGGATACTATGGGCGCCATAGAGAGCAAAGACTGGAGGTCCGGGCATTGGGGTAGGTAAGTATAATGGCTCTTCTGTACAGGGGGATCTTTAAATGTAATACATAAATTTGCAACGGAGTCATTTTAAAGCCTAACTTTTTTTTTCTTTGGAGAAAGTGGGGGAAAGAGTTACAACCTGCGAGGGTTTTGGTCCCTGTTCACACCTTCACATTCCGTGAACATGTCAAAAATGTGCAATGTGCTTGTGGTGCCCCAAAGTTAATTACTTGTTAACGGCCCCCCCAACTTGGCTAGTTAAAACACGCACAATCACGCAGGAAAAAACACACCTGTACATGCGGCACCCATGGAAATCAATAGGCGACCTGTGGCAAACGTGAGAACAAATGTACAGGAACACGCATGAATGCACATGTGTTGACTGGTCTAAGAGTAAGCTGACTCATAGGATCGGGTGAGTATAACTTTTTTTTTTTTTTTTAGCACCTAGACAAAAATGAGCACTTAACCCTTGCAGTATATGGGGTAGCCCCACTGCAGGGGTTTATAAAGGTTTTGCCCAGGGTTCTGATTTAGGATTTCTACATATGGCATTGCTGGTTTTCCTAATTAACATTACAATGCACAGCAAGCCTCGTACTGCTCCCCTATGAGATAAAGTGAGGGTTGAAGACTTGAGCTGGGAACTTATTCTTCTCCTCTCCAGTAGCTATAAATCCTCCCCGCTCGCTCATCTCTGAATGCTGTCATGGAGTAAATAGTCTGACAGCTTCTAAGTGCTGGAGAAGCAAAGCGATGATATAATATATACAAAGGCATTAGCGGTGGATCAAGTATACTTAATATACGAGGGGATCTTAGGACGTATGCATTCAGTAAAGTGGGATTTATGAAATGCCGTGTTTATGGGATATATACAGTAAATGTTGACATCATTTTATGTCAATAAAGTGACACTAAACTCAGGAGATAAATCTTACAAATGCATTCAAGCACCTTAAAGGAGAACTATGGGGTTAAGGCTTTTCCCCATAGTTCTCCTTAGGGTAACGGGAGGACACATACTAGCGTCCTCCCGTCACCCTAGGCTCAGTATACCGCGAGCTATAGCTCGCAGTATACTGAGACCCCGCAGCTGAAGCGGATCCCGACAATTATGTCTGGATCCGCCCAGCTGCGTGACTGACAGCTGGCTCTGCCTATCTAGAGGAATCCAGCCCTCCCCTGTCAGGATCGAGAGGTGAGCGAACGCCGGTATGTGTTCGCTCACTTCCCGATCTACTGAGCCGACCTGTGACAGTCTCATTGTCACAGGTTGGCTAGAACTATGAGGTGAGTAAAAAGCACTCGGGATCAAAAAAGGATTCCACCAGGTGCTCGATAGAAAATATCCAATAGCTTTGATATGTATAAGGCCACTACACACCCGGGTAGGTATGGATCACTTCCCCCTCCCTTTTAGATTGTAAGCCCTCAGGGGCAGGGCCCTCCTTACCATCTTGTCTTGAATTGTATTGTGTAATGTCTTACTTATACTGTAAAGCGCTGCGTAAACTGTGGCGCTATATAAATCCTGTATAATAAAAATAAGAATAAGGAGACTGTATAGATATATTGTGACCTTGGTTAGCTATAGTTGTCCGGTACACTTCCTTAGGGGTAGATATAGATGGCATGAAAACCTGTCCGTGGTGGTATAGTGGTTGACCTCAAGAAAGAGAGCCCACCTCCACCTAAGTCACACAGCATGCCATCTATATCTGCCCTCTTAGGTATTGGCATCTTGTGTAAGTGGGCACCTTAAAAGTCCGACATTTATGTGATAGTGGATATTAGTTGTTTCTGTGGATGCGGCACCCCTTTGTACCCCCTAACTGGTACATAAATGTTGTGTGTTGTAAAGTGGCCACCGCTCCAAGCTCACTCCCATGATGGACTACAACCTTAATACAAATTAGTAAACTAAACGTGACATTGTAGTCCATCATAGGAGCGAGCTCTAACCCAGGGGTTAGGCAACCTCCGGGGGTCATGCCTGTGGCTCAGAGTCTTGCAACCCCTCATGAGACTTGTACTTCCACAGCAGCTGGAGTGCTGAGGTTGCCTACCTGAGCTCTAACCCTTCCCGACTCCCAAATCCAAAGCTAAATAACAAGTTCTGACTATAGTAAGGCCCAAAGTCATTAAAGTTAAAAGAAGCCGTGAAATATCCTCTCTAAAAAAACAGCTGCTCCAGCATTTAATCACAGCCAGCTCAACAACCTAACTTCCAGGCGTTTTGTCTTATAATGGAAAGACAAAACCCAAATTCAGCCTGGCTCTGCTTCCATAGAGATCATGTGACCGAGTGCCTGGGCATTAGGTCACATGACCAGCTGCCTAGGGATCCAGCCGCAGTGGTTTCTGAGCTGTTTTATCACCTTTGACCACTTTATTTGGAACGGAGTGGCGGGTGGAGTGGGGGTCTTATTTGATGATAGTTCAGCCATGTGATATGAAAAGAACATAGAACTACATACAGTATGTCTAGATCGTAAACTGGCATTTTTGTATAGCACAGGTTTGAGTTGAAATAATAAAAAAGGCTTTTTACTGGTCCATTATAGTGGTTGGGGGGTCATTTAGTCTTTATGTGTAGACTGGGTTTTCCTGCTTAGTTATGCATTTGCTGACTGCCATGGTACTGGTTAATTATTGGCTAATAAATGTCATGTGATGGCCTGTGATTTATTATAACCTTCCTGAGTGGCATGCAATTACTTTTTTTAGGTTTGGATTCATGGAAAAGCAACATTTAATTCATGGGCTTGATAAATAATAATGAACAGCCTCCACAGGTGACATGGCCTCACTTAACATACCCTTGTACCGAGAAACAAAGCACAGCCACAACATTTTCCATTGCTGGAGGTAAACCAATGACAATTCGGCAGATGTCTTTTTATTTTTCTCTGCTGCCGAATAGCAATCACACGTCAAAAGCCATCCGCTAAATCGCTGTCAATTCCTGCAGCTCTTTGGAAGGTGTATCGAAAGGCAAGAGGGTAGGGAACGATGCCACAGCATTTTTAAAAGGATTACCCAGACCTCTGATTCATTCCAAGTCTCCATCCTAACAGCCTGGCTCCATCTGCGAGTCCAAAGGCAAATAGGCTTTGTTTTTATGAAGCGGTACAGTAAGCAATGATAGAGGCCAAAGTGCAAGTACAGTTTACTGTACTCAGATCAGCTAAAGAATAACAAATGAACAGTGATTTCATCTAAAACAGCTTTATATATATATATATATATAGTGACAAATGCACTGTGTAAATACAGTACGTGACTGTGACAGTGAGAGAGCGTGTTTGCCCACTGAAATTAACCCAAAAAGGAATCCAAAGGGAGGGGACTGATTGGTGACACGTGGGACTTGCCCACCATTCCAGTCAGTCAAGGCTCCTGTGTGCTGCAAGGTCAAGATGAGTACAGATGTGTGGGGAGCGGGTGTCCAGGCCTATCCGGCCTAAATAGACAGAGAGTGGAACCAGACTGGACCTCTAGTCTAATAACACACAGCTGCTTACGTAGCACAGACACACTGGTCTGTTCACAAATGGATTCTGTTTCCCCAGAATCTTCAACTCTTATGCTTTATTCTGGTTCCACCATAGACAAGTTCATCTAGCACCTGACCCTGAATGCCACTCATAGGGAGTGCATGGCTAACAGTGATACTGTATTAAAGCTTACAAAACAGAAAAGGCCAGCACAACATAATGAGCCTCAGTTGTTTATTGAGGGCCCAAGGAGAGAGGTGACAGAGAAAAAGTGCCAAACACACATTCCTCCATCAAGAAGAGAGGTGACAAAGGAAAAGTGCCAAAGTATGTTCCACCATGGTTTGAGGAACATGTTTTTCACACTTTTTTGTCACCTGTCACCTTGGCGGAGGCACATGTTTTTGGCACTTTTTCTTTGTCACCTCTCTTCTTGGTCGAGGAACATGCTTTTGGCACTTTTTTTTGTCACCTGTCTTTTTGGTGGAGGAACATGTTTCGGCACATTTTTTGTCACCTGTCTTTTTGGTGGAGGAACATGTTTTTGGGACTTTTCCTTTGTCACCTCTCTTCTTGGTGGAGGAATATGTCTTTGGCACTTTTTTTGTCACCTCTCTTTTTGGTGGAAGAACATGTTTTTGGCACTTTTTTTGTCACCTGTCTTTTTAGTGGAGGAACTTGTTTTTGGGACTTTTCCTTTGTCACCTGTCTTTGGCCCTTAAGAAACAAAACATTAAAAAAACAACTGAGGCTCAATATGAGATGCTGGCCTTTTCTACTTTATGGTTCCACGCCCTCTTTAGTCAAGGCCTCCATCCCCTGTTGACCAATATCCAAGTCCTTACTTTACATTTACTGGCAAAAAGGTTTTTGGGTTTGGGTCTGCCCACTGGAGAGATTTGGAATGGTGGAAATCATCCCACATAGCCAGCAAATACAAGCCCAACAGAAGTTGTAAAACTTCCCCATTCTGTCCAGAATAAAAACGAACTGTTTTGTCTTGAGTTGGGCTTTAAAGTATTTCTATAGCAAAAACTTAGTTTTGAACGGAGTAGAAAGGGTTAAATCCCGTCCTGTTAATTTTTGCTTTCTCTGTACAACTGATTATTATTATTATACAGGATTTATATAGCGCCAATAGTTTGCACAGCGCTTTACAATATAAGGAAGACATTACAGTCACAATACAATTCAAGACAAGATGGTAAGGAGGGCCCTGCCCCTGAGGGCTTACAATCTAAGAGGGAGGGGCCAGTGATACATGAGGCGGGAGCTGATGACATTTCTCCTCAGTTCCTGTCCCAAAGTAGCAACAGGAAGTTAGAGGAAATCTCCCAAAGTGAGGAGAATTCCCCTCTTAGTCTCCAGAACAGGTGTCCTCACTGGGAGATTTCCCATCACCTCTTGTTCTGAGGGCAACTCTAACCTTTTCGATTTCCTCTCACTTGCTGTCTTGGTGACAATGGCCAACAGTACAAATAGAAGGGAGAATCTCCCCAACGGGGCGGGGAGGTGTAGGGTCTAACCCTTCCCGACTCCATCCAAAAGTTTAAAAAAAACAAAGGTTTATTTTCCTAGAGATACATCTTAAGTAAAATAAATTAAATTCAAGGCAATAATTCTCAGATGTTACTATAGGTAACTGCACTTTGCACCTCATCGATGCCCCTTGCAATGTCGTACTATATATAGCTAGACTTAGTAAGAATTACCATAGCGACCACGAGACCAGGATATAAAGTAACTGGCTGTATGCTGCCATTCCGCTGACTAATGCATCTGTCATTGGCACCACTGGTAAATTAAATGAGCCCTGGTCCCTGCTCTTTCTTCTCCATTCTGACACGGGGCTCTTTCACATTGCCGAGTCAGGGGAAAGCATTGGGCAATCACTAGAAGCACAGAACAATAGACCGGAGCAGGAGGCACTAAACCAGCCTCAGTCGATATAAGAGAGCCAAGCCAGGACAGCAAATCAGAAAGCACATTTGCATTTTCATTTAAACGAGGTAGCAGAGCATTTAGGCATGCAGGAAAGGCACAACTGCAGCATCCCTTTAAGACAGAACCCTCCGGACATGAACAGAAAGACCGTTTGGTTTTTGAGCATCTTTTGGCTTCACCCTTCGAAGTTCATCATTTAGTTATTTGACAAGTTCTACATGAATACATTCCTGACCATGCACAATATTACATTTGTTTAGAAAAGCTCGACCTTTTATCATTATAAAACAATCCTTGAGGTCCAGTCCAGTGACTTTGCCTAGGCTGAGATGATGCCATCAGTCTGCTGCAGGCAGGAGAAAGCATTTCCACAGTCTAAAGCTATGTAGTATGTAACTTTTCCCTTGAGATTGTTAACACAACTATCCAGCCCTCCCCTCATGCCAAGGTCCTAGGTGTCATCCTTGACTCGGACCTCACCTTTCTTCCCCACGTCCAATCACTATCCAAATCCTGCCGCCTTCACCTTCGCAACATCTCCAAAATACCCCCCTTCCTCACCACTGAAACCGCTAAATTACTCATCCACTCACTTGTTATACCTCGTCTTGACTATTGCAACTCCCTCCTCATTGGCCGACTTCTACACAGGCTCCTCCCCTTCAGTCTGTCATGAATGCAGTTGCTAGACTCATCCATCTGACCAACCGCTCAGTGTCTGCAACCCCCCTCTGCCCATCCCTGCACTGACTTCCAATAGCCCAAAGGATAAAATTCAAAATATTAACAACCACTTACAAAACCATCCACAACTCCGCACCCGGTCTATATCTCAAACCTGGTCTCAAAGTATCACCCTAACTGTCCCCTCCGCTCCTCCAAAGACCTCCTGCTTTCCAGCTCCCTCGTCAACTCCTCCCATGATCGCCTCCGGGACTTCACTAGAGCTTCTCCCATCCTCTGGAACTCTCTATCCCAACCTGTCCGTCTGTCTCCCACTCGGACTGCCTTTAGGCAATCCTTTAAGGCTAAGCCTATCCCACCTCAACCTAACCACTCAACCATCACATTCTCAAACAGTTCATCCCCACACAGCTCCCTCCTCATGTATCACTTCTCCCTCCCTTTTAGATTGCAAGCCCTCAGGGGCAGTGCCCTCCTTACCCTCTTGTCTTGAATTGTATTGTGATTGTACTGTCATCTTTATATTGTAAAGCGCTGCGCAAACTGCTGCCGCTATATAAATCCTGTATAATAATGTAGTATGTTGGTGCTCTACAAATATCAAAAATAATAACTGACACATGGAATTAATTTTTCACATAGTTTCTGTAAACTTATTATTGTATCTGGCAGTTATAGTAAGCATAATGCCAGGCCAAACAAGGCAGATTTATTCAAGTTCCGTGTGAAACATTGAAATGGCTTTGCTTTTCAGTAACAAGGCCTTGTAAAATAGGAGCAGACACAGAATAAACAGGCTGCATGCAACCTGGTCCCCCTCCAGACACTGGCTGACCTGTGCATCATTTGTCTGTTGTCATAGACTGTCTCATTGCAGCTCCCTCCTTCACTCTGCATGAATTGCTTGGAACAAATCCAGCTCCCTCCTTCACTCATTGTTGCTTGGAACAAATCCAGCAGAATCTATACCAAGTAACTACGTTGTGTGAAGATGAGTGTACACTGTATAAATGCCAATAAGACACACCACTCCGTTAATATTAAATGTATACAGTACAGTCTACTAATTGTTTTCATAATTTGACAAATTGTAGGTGAGGAAAGCTCCAAGAGAAGCAGACACAGAATGAGCAAGTTGCATGCAGCTCCACACACAATGGTCTGCCCTGTGCACTGGCGGAACTACCAGGGTCGCAATTGCGACCGGGCCCTGGCGTTCGGCCACTTGGGGGGGGCCCAGCGAGGAAGAAGAGGGCCCCCCCTCCAGAGAGTTGCCGCTACATCCCTGCACAGCCACCCGTAGCATGTACGGGCAGCTGTGCGGCAGGGATGCATTGCCGTCCGCACGAGACCGGCACAGTTCCTTGCGGCCTTGGCTCACCTGGTTCCGGGCGCAGCGTGAAGCATCATCCAGCCGGGCAGCAGCCAATGAGTGGGAGCGGTGTAATCCCCGCCCCCTCATCACACAGAACTGCTGCCCAGTGCCGACTAGAGCTGCCGCAGACACGAAGGGGGAGACAGGGAGCTGGAAGTATGAAGGTGACACGGGATCCGGGAGCGGAAAGCTGGGGACATGAAGGGGGAGATAATGGGGAGCTGGTGACATGAAAGAGAAGAGTGTTTTTGTTTTTTGTTTTTTTTTCCCCATGTCTAAATTTTGTTTAAAAGAAAAAAAAAATCTAATTGGTTTCTTCTTTTGGGGGCCTTCATGGATTTTTGCATCGGGGCCCTGGGGTCACTAGTTACGCCACTGGCCCTGTGCATCACTTGCCTTATGTCATAGACAAGCATAATGCCAGGCTGAATAACGCATATGTATATCAAGTTTCTATGTTAAAAAAATATGATGGCTTTTCTACCAAGAGTGATGGGGCACTGTAGGTGAGGCATGCTCCAAGAGAAGCAGACACAGAATGAACAAGCTTCATGCAACCTGATCCCCCTCCACGCACAATGGTCTGTCCTGTGCATCACTAGTCTTTTCCCATAGACACGCATAATGCCGGGCTGAATAAGGTATATGCATTCAAGATCTATGATAAAAAATGTAAGGCTAGGTTCCCGGGGCCGCGCGTTCGTGTGCTAGTGCACACAGCGATTGCCACGCGGCCCCATTGATTTCTATGGGGTGACATCCGCGCAGCAATCGCTAAAAAAAGGTACAAGTACCTTTTTGTGCAACACACGACGCACAGCTTTTTAAGCCGAGATCGTGTTCACTTCCACGGGCGGAATTGCGGCGGGAAACCACGCGACCCTCCCAGCGTGACTGGGGTGCCATTAGAAAATAATGGCACCCACAGCACGGTAGGTTCACACCTTGGCAACTCCCGACCGTGCGGCAATCGTGCACAAAACCACGCGGATCGCAGTCAGGAGTCGCCTAGGTGTGAACCTAGCCTAATGGGTTGAGAGTAATAGGGCATTGTAGATGAGGCATGCTCCGAGAGAAGCAGACACAGAATGAACAAGCTGCATGCAACCTGATCCCCTTCCACGCACAATGGGCCGCCCTGTATATCACTTGTCTATTGTCATAGAGTTCCATCTGATTGCGGCTTCACTCTGCATGAACGTGTTACGTTGTATCCAGCGCAGTAACAAGCCAGGTGTGGAGTTTTCTGTATAAGCGGCAATAAGACACACGAGCCCGATAATGCTAAAACGTAGACACCCTGCTAATTGTTTTCATCATCCGACAAACAGTCCCCTTTAGGTTCCTGGGAAACGCCTTGTGAATTTCATTTCCTGTCTGCTTCCCTCCATAGAAGAGGAAACCCCGGGCAGAAAACCTTCTCCTCCGTCAAAGACACATATTCCTCATCTTCTAAGTTCCAGCGAGGATGAATAGAAATGTCTATATTTACTGCCCCATGAGGAAACCTCTACTCTTATTTCATCAGAGGACTTCAGAAGGAGCGGGATTTAATTAAAAATCAGGGTGTCTTGGGAGCACGGAGATAGGACCGTACTCCGCGCGGGGCCCGCACAATATTCCAAACTCCAACCATTTCCCTTATTTCAAATTAGGAGACGGAGGCTGTTTAACCCATTATCACTGGCAGAGTTGTTTTCCTTGTGTCGTTCTAAGGAACATGGGGCTGACGGGGTACGTAATGAAATGTAATTATGTATCAAAATGGTAATAAACGCAGAAAAAAAAAAAAACTAAAATCTGTACCATGGTGACCATGCTGGTGAAAATATCCCGCTGGTTTATGCACTGCATCGATTTCCTCAATAAAGATATTATAGCTACGTCCTCATGTATCACTGGCCCCTCCCTTTTAGACTGGAAGTTTATATATATATATACTGTGTGTGTGTGTATATATATATATATATTGCTCTCTGTTATATCTCTCTGTATATATTTTTTTAATCTTTTTGGATATGTTGGAATGTACCTCTTTATTGCTAAACTGACTGCTGGGTTGTTTGTTTGTGTGTTTTGTTTTTAAATTCCAATACAAATGATCTGATTTACAATAAATAAATAATGAATTGTACGTATAATAATACACCATACACCATAGGTTGGTCCGGGGCAGGAGACAATGCATATGCTTGGATATTCATTAGGTTGTATTCACACCATCCAACATAGGTTGGCCAATGGCAGGACACAATGCATCTGACTGGATAGTCATTCAGTTGGGTTCACACCATCCAGCATAGGTTGGCCAATGGCAGGACACAATGCATCTGCCTGGATAGTCATTCAGTTGGGTTCACACCATCCAGCATAGGTTGGCCAATGGCAGGACACAATGCATCTGCCTGGATAGTCATTCAGTTGGGTTCACACCATCCAGCATAGGTTGGCCAATGGCAGGACACAATGCATCTGCCTGGATAGTCATTCAATTGGGTTCACACCATCCAATCTTTTAGATCTGACTATACATGCTATGGCTAAAATTGACAGAAATTGGAGTTAAAGTGATATAAAAGCCTCATTTTTTCTTTTTAAGGAGCCCCTCTTTTGTTGGAGGCTGTTGCTGCTTTTCTTTAAAGCTTTTTAATTCCTCGTTTTCTAGTGGGTCCCCGCAGTGCTCTTCCCCCCGTCCCCTGCACGGGTGCCACCATCATTCTAATGGAGGCACCCGTGCGCGCTCGTGCCTGCAGTGGCTGTGTGTGTCCATAGACAGACACAGTCCTGTGGCAGGCCACACCCCTTCCCTCTGAGATTGATGGCAGAAGGAGCCTATGCCATCTGCCATCAGTATCCTCCCTCCTGGGGGGGGGTCTGGGGGAGAAAAAAGGTGCTGGGCCGTTTTTACCCTAATGCACATTAAAAAACACCCAGACCTTAATACTACTTTACTGTATCTCTGCTACAGTTAGAAGGAATACATTTTTGTCCTATTCCACTTCCCTTCCCCCCTGGCACACAGGTCTATTCTCAGAGCACAGCATACTCAAAGAAATGACAAAATAATGGAAGCCCTCATCACACCCAGCACTGATGTTGCTCTCTATGCCCTGCACAGTCATGCTGCACACCGCCCCCATCCACAGCCGGCATCCCACCCAGGCCGAGCTCCCCTTCCCATCCCCGGCATCATCCTTTGCCAGCCGGGCGCTGCGCTCTTTGGAGCCGCAGACAATGGGTAGAGATGAGCCAAAGGCTCCTTCCTCGTCAGGCGGCTCGGCACGGCTCTCTACCAGCTCCAGCCGTGCGCCTCCAGCTTCTGTGCCCTATAGATCCAGCGGCCACCACTTGCCAATCACCGCCCCCCCTTCCTCCCTAGGCAGCTACCTATATTAGCACTATGCCAGCAGTCCCCCGGCCCAGTCTGCCCCTGCCACAAGCAGTGCCGCGGCTCTCCAACCAACTGCTCCGGGTGAAAGGGACAGCTGCTGTGGGCCCCTGTAAATTATGGGGCACAGGGCAGTTGCCCCTTTTGCCCTGCGGTAAAGACGGCCCTGGTTTGTGCACCAACAATTGTGAAAACAAGTGCGTGTAAAATAAAAAATATGTTCCAATAATCTACATTCCTGCGCCCGGCCTTCACATGCCTACAGATGGAATATAATTGGGAATAACCGTTTGGTTCTGTTCCATTTGTTTGATCCGTTCAACAAACTGTCCTGCGTTCTATAAATAAATAGCGTTTGTTGAAGATCTGCAGACGCGTTGCATTGGCAGGTGCAGATTTCAGACATGACGCTCGGTCCCTTCTACCGAAAAAAATATAGATTGTCCTTATGCATTCCGTGGAAAGATTATTCACCATGGAAGGATGTCAACAGCGGCTTACTGGGAGTACGAAGGATGACTTTCATTGAGGAAAACACGGATCAGAAAGGATATAGAGTGTGGATAACGCACAAGGGCTTAGCGGTGAGCACTTCTGGGTCCCGATTCAAATCCTGACCAGGACGCTGTCTGCATGGAGTTTGCATGTTCTTCCTGTGCTTGCTTGGGTTTCCTCCCGCACTCTTAAGGCAATGGGTGGGTAAATTGGCCCTATTGTGTGTGTATGCATGTGAGATAAGAACCTACGATTGTAAGCTCCTTGAGGTCAGGGGCTGATGTAAAGTGTAGTACAAGCAGCCACAGCCAACATGAGAGTGATAACCCTGCTCTGAATTCAAGAGCAGTGCAGCATTGTTGTCACCCCATCACAGGAAGCTGTATTAGTTGGAATCACTGGCAGGATCAACAGGTATTTGTAAGACTTTGCAGGGGGAATAAAAGAAAACCGTGGTTCTTTTTTTTAATGGGAGACCACAGTTCTACTTTAAAAAACATGAGAGAGGTGCGTGTATTGCAGAGATGTACTGCACATGTTTGTTTGTTTATATTGCTTTGGCATATGCTTGTAATATGTAGGAGAATGATTTACAGACCGTTATCTCTATAATGAGTGTGTGTGTG
>NW_017306381.1:612914-617786 GCF_000935625.1 Nanorana parkeri | reverse complement strand
TTGTTGGGGGGGTGGGGGGGGGGGGGGGTTGCTTTGTGCTACCGCGGGCAGACCTGCTGCCCTGGGAAAAAGTACTTTAAAGAGGAAACAGGAAATTGTGGCACAGCCCTGGGTGTCACCAAGACAGGAAGTGAGGCTAAATCTTCCTATCGTTCTATACTTCCTCTGTATCTCTATATATGTATCTCTATCTATGTATCTCATCTCTATCAATGTATCTCTGTCTATGTATCTCTATTTGTATCTCTATCTATGTATCTATATGTATCTCTATCTATGTATCTCTAAATATATCTCTATATATATATCTCTATCTGTGTATCTCTATCTATGTGTCTCTCTCTCTATGTATCTCTCTCTATGTATCTCTCTCTATGTATCTCTATCTATGTATCTCTATCTATGTATCTCCATCTATGTGTCTCTATCTATGTGTCTCTATCTATGTATCTCTATCTATGTGTCTCTATCTATGTATCTCTATCTATGTGTCTATATCTATGTGTCTCTATCTATGTATCTCTATCTATGTGTCTCTATCTATGTATCTCTATCTGTGTATCTCTATCTATGTATCTCTATCTATGTATCTCTATCTATGTATCTCTATATATGTATCTCTATATATGAATATCTGTGTGTCTCTATCTATGTGTCTCTATCTATGTATCTCTATGTATTTCTATCTAGGTATCTTTAGTGCATAATTGCCTTTATGACTGTAAAATGGACCTGTCATTAAAATGCATGACTTGTCTAACTCAGCAGGCCATAGGTTAGCATTAGGAAATCACATTATTATTTCAAAAATAAAAGTAACCTTTGGTCACCATGAATAAAAACTAGTTCTCCTAATTGTCTAGCCCGGGTCACATGGTCTTCATCTACCAATCAGAGACCCTCCTAGTTTGCTTCAGCTTTAAACTACTTCTTGACGTCCCTGACCTAAAGGAGATGGCAATCTAAGCTCCCTAGGCCACGTGTATACACATACTAGGGCCAACTAACTAACCAGCATGACTTTGGAAGGAAGCCCAGGCAGCATGCAAACCCCATGCAGATAGTGCCCTGTCTTGGATTTAAACCAAGGATCCCAGTGCTGCAAGGCAGAAATGCCTAATCACTAAGCCACTGATGTCAATCTGCTATGCTTTGCTAAGGGACCCTTGAGTGCTTTAACGATTTTGGACCCTGCTGTCTACTGTAGTCTATCGTCCATTTCCACTAGAGTTCTTTAAATTTCCTTTAAGACAATAGCAGGATACTGAATGAGCTGATCATCGGTGAAGGTTTTTTCCAACCTCTGGAACTGAGCCTGGCAGTTGTTATTCCAAATTAACTATTTGCCCTCCTATATATAACCCCGTATTAAGACCAGATTAAACTACAAAACCTCGATGCACTCTATGTGTTTGCTTCATTCGGACTGAAAGGCGAAATGGCACTTTACCCAAACTGACAGCTTAATGGACTTGCGGCGTATCAAGTTCCCGGAGTCTATTACACACTCTACTCCAAATGAGCTTCCGCAGAGTAATCCGCGGCGCACTGTCGCTTTAAATCCCGCCGCACGTCATGTAATATATTATTAAGTGTACTTAGTGAGGATTTATACATTTATTGTTCCTCTGCCGCCTTCTCTGCCTCCCGGGGTATCGGCGGAAAGTTACTTTGTATGAAATGCCGTGCGGTGGAGTGCTAAGGTTTGATACATTCCGGAATTGGAAGTATCTGGCTGGAAGGTTCGTACATTAAGCTGATACAGGGACTGTTGGCGCTCGCACATCAATACCGCCATTGTGTCTGTGTTAAAGGAGGACTATGAGGTGAGTGAAAATCACTCCTCCTCATAGTTCTAACCGACCTGGCTGTGACAATGAAACTGTCACAGGTCGGCTCAATAGATCAGGAACATATACCGTCGCTCGCTCACTTCTCGATCCTGTCCCTGCAGAGAGCTGTGACTGTCACTCACGGCTCCCTGCAGGGATTACCCCCTCCCCTGTCCGATCCTCCAGCGCTGACTGGCGGAACGGACGGGGAGTGGGCGGGTACAGCTGGCTCTGCCTCTAGATAGGCAGAGTCAGCTGTCACTCACGCAGCTGGGTGGATCCAGACAGTATTGTCGGGATCCGTCCCGGCTGCGGCGTCTCAGTATATAGAGAGCTGTAGCTCGCGGTATACTGAGCTTAGGGTGACGGGAGGACGCTAGTTTGTGCCCTCCCGTTATCCTTAGGAGAACTATGGGGAAAAGCCCTGACCCCATAGTTCTCCTTTAAAGTGAACCTGTGCTGTGTCCATGCGGAGCAAATAAATATTATATAATAACAACGCGCTTTACATGGTATACTTAAAGAGGAACTCTACGGGAATGTAAAAAGTTAACCCTTGCAGTCAGGGCCGGATTTACTCTCTCTGCTGCCCCACTGCCAGGTTCCTCAATGCGCCCCCCTGTATGCAGGCTGCATACGAGTGATCTCGGCAACATCGCCGAGATCACTTGTACAAAACAAGTGGCGGCTTCCCCGCTGTACATTTAGCTCTGCTTGCCCAAAGCCGGGCTAAATGTAGACAACAACTACCCGCCCTGCGCCCGGAACTGCATGTCCCAGGCGTCAGGAGATAGGAATTCCACACCCCTGCTGCCCCTCTACTCCCTGCTGCCCCAAGGCCGGGCCTCGGTTGGCCTTGTGGGAAATCCGGCCCTACTTGCAGTGGGGCTACTCCTGCACTGCAAGGGTTAACTTCTTGTTTACTGGAATACAGAAGAGATAATCACCCGCTCCTGGGTCCTGTGACAGTGACCTGTCTCCCTCTGCCCCGGCTATGGTATGTCCCCATGTCTAATGCAAGTGACTGGACCCTGCATGGATGTGATGACATCAGCAGGGCTTAGCCCACCGGAGCCCGGGGCAGAAGAGGTTGCAGTGTATACGGGTCTAGCAGCCAGGCGTGATCGAGGATCAGGGGAGTATATTTTTTTATTTGTGCCCCCTAGACCAAAATGAGCAGTTAACCCTTGCAGTACTGGTATAGCCATGCTGCAAGGGTTCACCTTTTACATTCCTGGAGTTCCCCTTTAAAAGATCAAAAGAGAAGTTACTTGTTCGGGGTTACACACCCTGTGATTGCTCTATACAGGGGGGCGGCTCCTAATCTAAGGCGTGACACCAGGATTTGGGAGGGCCGTGGACTGTAGAGTCCCAGGAACTCCATCATATTCCTTAATTGCGTGCTGGATCATGTCGCTGTGCGGAGAAAGCGTGATGGCTGGAGGACATACGCTGCACTCAGGACACTTGGTGACAATCAGTTGGGAATGAATTACATTGTATCGCTCTGTATCACCCGGGAACATCCATCACCCAGGAAATGAACGTCACATGTTCATCCCTATCCTATGATCGGCGAGGAATGAACTTATGGGAACCATTCATCCCAGTTTAAGAATGGCGCTGGTACGGTGGCCTGTATCACCCGCGTCACATACTGGAAAGCTGCTCTAACATGCATATGAACAAAGAACTCCGGGCATTTAAAGGAGAACTAGGGTTCAGTGTTTTTCCCCATAGTTCTCTTTGGGGTCACGGGAGGACATATACTAACATCCTCCCGTGACCCCCAAGCTCAATATATAGCAGGCTATTGCCCGCAATATACTGGGAGCGCCACAGCCGGGACGGATGCCGACATTACTGTCTGGATCCACCCAGCTGTGTGAGTGACAGCTGGCTCTGCCTATCTAGAGGCAGAGCCAGCTGTGCCCTTCCCCTCCCCCGTCCATTCCTCCAGTCAGCGCTGGAGGATCGGGGAGGGGGGAATCCCTGCGGGGAGCCGTGACTGACAGCCACCACTCTGTACAGGGGAGGATCGGGAAGTGAGCGGATCGGCGGCATGTTTCTGCTCACTTTCCAATCGATAGAGCCGACCTGTGACAGCTTCTTTGTCGGCTCTAACTATGAGGATGAGTGGAAATCACTCACCTCATAGTTCTCCTTTAACAAATTAACCATTGCAGTGGTGCTACCTCTGCACAGCAAGAGTTAAGTTCTCATTTTGACTGAAATATAGAAGATATACTACCCTGATCCTTGTCCCCCCGTTTGAGCCCTCCAGCTGTGGTGGAACTACAAATCCCATGAGGCATTGCAAGATTCTCCATCCTGTCAGTGTACGAGTATGCTCACCCGCACCCGCAGGGACGTGCACTTGACGTGAGCGTAGGGCGGCGTATGGCCGCGTAATCGCATACAGAAGGACAGGGGCTGTGTACTAATCACACGCAGCACCTGTCCCTCCCGGGAGCTGCCCGATACGGCCGCGCACGCAGCATGGAGCTGTACATGCCGGCCTTTTCTAGTGTGAATGAGGGCTTAAGGAACACTCGACGTACACAAAATATAAAATAACTACATATAGAGGGGAATTTATCAAAACTGGACCAGACAGAATCAGGAGCAGCTGTGCATGGCAACCAATCAGCTTCTCTCGTACATTTTCAAATCTTAACTGAACAAACTGAAGAGAGAAGCTGATTGGTTGCCATGGGCAACTGCTCCAGATTCTGTCTGCTCCAGTTTTGCTAAATTCCCATTTTGAATTTTGTTGTTACAAAAAAATTATCGTTTTATTCCAACCTGCGCACAGCGATGTCAATGTTATTTTGCTTCATGGCAACCAAAGTAACAGAATTCTCGGGGAGTCCTGCACAGGTTTTACTTCCATCCCTGCAAATCGTACGATGCAAAAGCCAGCACAGAGCTGAAAGTAATGTTTCAGGCATCTCCTGCTCTGTCTTTAGCTCCCAATGAATGTTATATTGATTCTTGGCAACCAAAGTAACAGAATTCTTGGTTATATATATATATATAT
>NW_017306381.1:609701-612883 GCF_000935625.1 Nanorana parkeri | reverse complement strand
TCTCTCCCCCCTCTCCGCTCTGTCAGTATAGATCCCACTGGGCTTGGAGATCTGTCCATAGACTCTCATTGAAAACACATGTCCTCTGGGTGCTTGGAATCAATGACAAATGCACCATCAGGCATACAGTCAGCTACCACCTACAAATCTTTGGGTGAATATGGTACGGCAAGCGAGTAGTCTTGACGATAATAACTTGTTGATAAATGTTGCCGTCAGAACTCAAACCTGAAAAGACGCGTCAGTTCCCCTTTAAGCTGTACTGGAGGTGGCGGTGTATTCCAGCAGTGGGATGCAAACTGTAGGTGTATGCAAATTCACACCTGCGCACAGCCCCGGCTCTGCAAACAAGCCCAGTGTCAGCGGCTATGGCAGGAGGATACTCCAGAAGAGGCAGATGGGCTGCTATAGAGCACGCTGGGCCTTGTAGTACCACAAGGTAGAAGGATTTTTGCTCTAGTTCAACACGATTAACCCCTCGTCGTCCACTCACCTCCAACACATCCATGGCTGAATGATTCAAACTAGGGCCTGAAGAGAGCTGCTGACCCTGGCAACCAGTTTCCTAGGTTTTGATATCTGTAGCACAAAACTTGATCGGTTGCCATGAGCGACTTCCCCACTTTTTTGCTCCGGTTGTGAATGCTTCATTTCGCAGAATCTCCCAATAAAAGTGGATTCCATCATGCTACCGAGCAATTACAAACGTCCTCGGGGGTCATTCAGCCCCTAGATGTCCTCAGTTTTATAACCAGCACCATTCAACCCACATCCTCTGATCCCAGGTCATCCTGGCCCCGCCCCCAGCCTGTCACTGGGCAGTGAAAGGAGAAGCAGCACATTAATGAGCTCATCTCTCTGTCATTCTCCTCTCTTATCCTATCAGCATGCTCAGCGCATGAACTGATCGGCTACTTGCGCTGCTTCTCCGCAAAGTCAGTCGCCCGCATTGCACGCATTTATAATGATGAATGAATGATTACAGGCTGCATTGAGGTGCGTCTTTTATATCTGCCTGGAGTTCAGCTTCATGCACGCAGACGCATGAGCCCTCAGCACCGTAGCTGTGGTGCACCTGTGGCTGTCGGAGGCTTACAATGCCTCATGGGACTTGTAGTTCCACAACAGCTGGAGTGCCAAGGTTGCCTGCTCCTGATGTAGACCCTCTTTGGTCATTCTCATCCTCACCATCTACAAGGCATCCGGGGCACTTAGTAGCATGAGCCTATTCCACCGAAAGGAGATATAGGAAGCCTCCCAAGTGGTGCCCCAGCAGTGCTGCTTAGCTAGCCGTTTGGCTATCCACAAGACATGAACCATTGGTGGGACTTGAGGACAGGTTTGGAGAACTCTAATCATACAAGTTGCATGTACGCGTCTGGCTGCGCTCATGCCTAGGTGTAAATGGGGACTTAGGACAACTGTACCTTTGTGCAATCATCATTTAATATATCCTCCTCCCCCCACTCCAGAGTGTATCCCACTAGGACAAATACTTACCTTCCAGCAACGCATACTGCGTGCCGTGGCCCCATTCATTCCTGTGGATGCCCCAGTGGGATACACACAAGTGGGGGGGGGGGGTCATTTATTTAAATAAATTGTTCATAGGTACAGTTGTCCTTTAAATCCAAATGCACCCTTAAAAAAATACCACCTTCAATTCCTCTTTCCCATTGACTCCAGGACGTATTCCCAAAATGACGAGATTGCGCTGAAATCTTTCGATTGTCGCCGAAATTTAAGGAAAACGAAAACTCTCCATTTCGCGCATCCCGGACAGCAATATTCATCTATTAATAAAATATATATTAAAATAATTATAATATTAATAAATATCATTTTTATTTATGCCATTAATAATCTGTATTAAGTTTTCGTTTTTGGAAGCTGTCTTCCGGCTGCTGAGGAACTACAAGTCCCAGGATGCCGCGGCCCTTTTCGTGGGAGCGTCTTGCCCGTCTTTCACTCCCTTCCTGCGCTCAGCGCCTACAGACTCGGCTACATGTGAGATCTGTTGTGGCACGAGATTAACCCCTCGGTGAGAGGCGCTGATCTGAACGTGAAATCGTTGGTTAAGGGATTCGCCGCCTGCCCGAAAAGCGATTTAAAAATCTGTTTTTGAGATTTTTAGGAATCCAGGGAATCCGTTTTTTTTTAAAAGGCCAAATGACATCGGAGTATTTTTTTGCCAAATTGGGCCACGCCAGCAAAGATCGTCCCTGATCAATCACAAAATATCTGCGCTGAGTCCCTAGTGAGCGAAAGGTCGGGCGCAACAGGGTGGGTAAAGCCGCCGTTGTGTGCGACCGATCACAAACATTCGCCGCCAACCCTGGTCGTTGAAGGTTTAAAGGTGGCAGCAACCTGGGTGTACAATCTTCCTAATCAATCCATTCAACTTATATCCAGTATGGCAGATGTAAGGGTGGGGGCACAAAACGCGCCGCGTCGCATCAATGAAAAAGTGCCTGCGCCATTTTTCAAGCCGCGTTGCATAGGTGTGAACGGGCCCCATGGAATATAATGGGACTTCATCGGTCGTGTATTGACGCATGACGGACAAAGCGCTTCAAATCACACAGGTGTGAACGGTAACTTATAAGCAGATTGTACAATCAGATTGTAATGTGCATGGGCACAGCTGGCGATCAATTGTGGAAGAGCCACGACCGATCCTGAACAAGATTCACCTGTGTGACTGCAAACCGATGGTGTAGGTACCTAGGTACAAACCAACTAGCGCTCCTTCAGCTGCTGGACTACTAGGATCTGAAATCTGCCAAGAGTTCCAGGACACCTGCGTCTAAGAACAACCAGTGCCCTGCAACTGTAAGGGAACTACAAGTTCCAGCATATATAACCCCCTCCCACTATATAAAGGATCTTTAATCTGCCACCTGCTCAGCTCCAGGGCACCTGCACTGGAAGAAACTGTAAGGAAATACAATTCCAGCATATATGCCCCCCCAGACTATAAAAAGGATCTGCAATCTGCCCAGCTCCAGGGTACCTGCTGATGGAAGTAACTGTAAGGGAACTACAAGTTCCAGCATATATGCCCCCCCCCCAGTCTATAAAAAGGATCTGAAATCTGCTCAGCTCCAGTGCCCTGCAACTGTAAGGGGACTACAAGTTCCAGCATATATGACCCCTCCCCCACCATCACCCCCACAACTATA
>NW_017306381.1:607564-609678 GCF_000935625.1 Nanorana parkeri | reverse complement strand
GAGCTCCAGGACACCTGCTGATGGGAGCAAGCCTGTGTCCCTGCAACTGTAGAGGAACTACAACTCCCAGCATGGCAGGAAACGCTGGGATTTGTAGTTTCTTCCCAGCTCCAGGTCTCACCTTGTGACAACTGAACAAGTAACATTGTATCAGATCTGAGATGCACTCTTTATGGAAGCAACAAACACTCCATCACAAACTCTCCCTCTCTTCTAAGTTTCTCCTCTCCAGACTGCTGGAGAGAATCCAATCTGCTCTATTTTAAGAAAGCCTGAGATGCTCAATAACCAAAACCATGAACCCCCCGAACCCCAAACCCAACCCCAACCCGACCAGTGTCCATCCATGGATCGCTCGCAGGGATGCTGCAATTGTCGCCCATCGTGCAAGGCTCCCCGTTGACTCACCGGTGAGCTGATCATACGATCCGTCCATGTCTCTGGAGTCGGAAAGGTTGGCTTTCCTGCCTTTGCCTCTCATATTGAGGTGTAGAAGCCAAGCTGGGAGCAGGCACGGTCCTCCCAAAGCTGGAATAATCCTCAGGTTCTTCAGATAGGAAAGGACGAGGATGACAGATCCAGTGGCCAGAGTATGTGCGATCCCCAGAGCCAGGATAGAGAGGAAGTGATACTCGGAAATGTGTCTGAGAATGTAAGTGAATGTTTCTGGTCGCGCAGAGCTGGATGTGTCTTGCGATCCTTGGCTTGGAGCTCTGTTTGTTTATGTGATGATCAGCTCCAGCACCACGATCACACTTGGTCCGGGGATGGCTGGAGGCGGAGTGAAGCTCCCATATTATTCATTCTTCCAAGCCATGGAAAACCTGCTTTCACCTCCTGCTGCTAATCCCACAGCAAGCCAGTCCCTCCTGCCTTTTCCTGTCAATCTCCTAGCTGGTACTCCTCTCCATGTGATTCAAATACAGGCAGATCCCTCTCCCATTCTACATCAGATCCCTCTCCCATTCTACATCAGACCCCTCTACTATTCCACATCAGATCCCTCTCCCATTCTACATCAGACCCCTCTACTATTCCACATCAGATCCCTCTCCCATTCTACATCAGACCCCTCTACTATTCCACATCAGATCCCTCTCCCATTCTACATCAGACCCCTCTACTATTCTACATCAGACCCCTCTACTATTCCACATCAGATCCCTCTCCCATTCTACATCAGACCCCTCTACTATTCTACATCAGACCCCTCTACTATTCGACATCAGATCCCTTTCCCGTTCTACATCAGATCCCTCACCCAGTCCACATCAGATCCCTCACCCAGTCCACATCAGATCCCTCACCCAGTCCACATCAGATCCATCTCCCATTCTCAGATCCCTCTCCCAGTCTACATCAGATCCCCCTCACATTATACAGGCAGATCCCTCTCCCATTCTACATCAGATCCCTCTCCCATTCTACAGACAGATCCCTCTCCCATTCTACAAGCAGATCCCTCTCTTATTCTACAGGCAGCTGCCTCTCCCATTCTACAGGCAGATCCCTCTCCCATTCTACATCAGATCCCTCTCCCATTCTATAGGTAGATCCCACTCCCATTCTACAGGCAGATCCCTCTCCCATTCTACAAGCAGATCCCTCTCCCATTCTACAGGCAGATACCTCTCCCATTCTACATCAGATCCCTCTCCCATTCTACAGGCAGATCCCTCTCCCATTCTACATCAGATCCCTCTCCCATTCTACATCAGATCCCTCTCCCATTCTACAGGTAGATCCCACTCCCATTCTACAAGGGGGGTTCACTGTGCCGTTGCTTCTTCTCCTTTGTTTTCCGTGTGTTGGAATAAGAGATGCTGGAAAGACTCAGAGATGGGTGCAGGAGCAAGGGGCGATCTCAGCTGGGTGCCTGGACTCAGAGCTCAGTGATCTGGAGGCTTTATTCTGGGTTAGAGAATAATTAGCTGGAGTTTTGATGATTAGAAATTCTGGGATCCCCTTCCTCCTTTATAGTAATCCTGTGTTTGTGGAATTTAAAGTTAAATTTAACTTTAAACGGTGTGCAAACCCCAACAATGATCCTGTCTTGTCTGCTCCCTTTTGATCTGTTAAATATACTAAGATATATATATATATACATATATATA
>NW_017306381.1:604911-607523 GCF_000935625.1 Nanorana parkeri | reverse complement strand
AAAATCACACAATGTCCTCACTGCTGGCAGAAGACGGTCCGACATTCCGACATGTGACCGAGAATTCCCCGGCGATCCCGGATGGGGGAATATTCCGGTACGGTGAGATCATATAGATACAATGTAACAGAGAGCATCGGGGCGACAGCCAATCAGAGACCAGATTATTTACAGCTGTAGGGAGACGACCATTATATATATATATATATATCTGTAAATTACTACTGTATATATGCAAAAGGTACCTGTTGATACTGTCTAGGGATAAGCTTGGGTTTGGATCAAACCCAACCTGAACCTGAGCTCCTCTGAACCTGGAAGGTAGCTCCTTTCGTGCTGCTCAATCAGCTGCGGACCAGGGTGCAGTGACATCATTGATCCTATATGGCTACGTGGCTATATTGGGCAAATTACATGGTCAGTTGCGGGACAGGGAGTGCCCTGACTCGCAACTGATTTGGCAGGTGGCCCATGTAACATGTGTGTTTGGATGAGCTCAGGTTCAAACTGAACCCAGTCCAAACCTGAGCTCCTCCGAACACAGAATGTGCTCCATTGAAGATGGAAGGAAGTTCCTTCTGTTGCCTCCCAATCAGCTGCAGACAGGGAATCCCCTGCTGGCAGGTACACATAAGCAAAGGGGCAGGGTGTAGTGACATCATTGACCTTATATGGTCATATGGCTATATTTGGTCAATTATATTTACCTAATGTGGCCCTATGAGGTCAATGGCATCAGAACAAGCATCCCACCCCTTTGTTTAAGTGCAGCTGCGGGGCAGGGGATGCTCTTGCACCTCCATATTTATATTCAGATACAAATCTGAAAGCTCGCCGTCTAGTGGCCATCTGTGGAAAAAGCAGTGAATGAGCATCACTGCTTAACAACTGCTGGGATGCTATTTCGAAATGCTGAAATGATTTTGGCCAGGAGCCTTTATGGGGTAGCTGCATGTCTACTTGTAGATGAAATAATCCTATGTGCCTGTGCGGAGAGCTATGGTGGTAAAAGTCACAAGTTAACCAGATCTCAGTGTTGGGGACAGGGGTCAGCTGCTAAAGTGGTTCATTATTTAATCAATGGAGTTGTATGGGATACAGTAAATCCTTCTAATTACCTAAAGGGAAACTGGAGCGCATTGCATATCAGTAAGTTCATATTTTAAGTTATTGTTGTAACAATGACCTGAAAGTAGTTTTTCACATTGATATGTGATTGTGTTTCCATATTTATTCTTATATTTATGTATATTATAGGATATATTCATACTGTATTACGGTACTTCACAGACAAATTTGCGGATCTCCCCCTAGTGACAATACGTAGATCAAGCAGTTAAACGGCTTAAAGTGCATCTAAAGCCAAAGCGTTTCCTTCACATTTTGGATAAGGTAGTGCGCGGTGTGAATCTCCCTGACAGGGACACGGACAGCAATAAAAACAGGACAGGGATTCAAACCTTCCCCCTCCACTTGTGGCTTAATATACTCTTTAATGAATGGTGAGAATAGATGAATAGGCAGCATAGAAAGTCGTTACAATATTTTAAAGTGTGCAGATTATATTTAGAGTATACCTGGTGATCCTTCCATGAAGGTCCTTCTTCAGGCAATTCCTGTTACCGAGTGACAGTGTCCTGTCCCTGTCTCCCAGTTGTGCTCCTGCGTTGTCACCCTGTCACATGGGCTTCCGATACAAGTGGCCGTTTCATCACAAATTACACAGACATGGTCCACTGTTGTCACCATCAGAAGAACCCACCCTGAGCAATGCCATGCAGCCATCACTGGAAAGCATGTAGACAGGAAATGGCTGGAAAGAGGCTTCAGGAGATCATCAACACTGAGCTGCAACAAAGGTTAAAACTTTTATTCTATTAAAATAAATTGTTTACAATATACAAAGCTTCATGAAGCTAAATGTTATTCAGTGAGCAGCCAGGAGTTTGTTTACCTTTTTAGTCGCAGGTACCAACCTTCTTGTGGGCGGCTGTAAAGCCACCTGATCACGTGTACACTGCTGCAAAAGTGACAGCCCTCCCGTCCGGTGTGTCCTGGGCTCAAGTGTCCCTCCTGAGTGCTCCAAGGCAGGTGTCAGGATGGACATCCATTCACTAAACCAGGAAGCAATCAGCTCTGAGCACTTCCATGTTCACAGTTGTCAGTCTCTGGCCAGGAAGGACGCTGATGGAGCACCATCAAACAACAGAGTGCAGATGTTTAATTTCAGGTCTAAGAGACCATTGATGTCTCATGAAAGAGAACCTGTCACCAGCACTATGCTATTACATAGGGGGCTTATCATCCCACTTGAGGTATCAATAGAATTAAGTAAAAAAATAAAAGTTTAAAAAATAAAAGTTTAAAATAATCAATAAAAACACACTCCCCCCCCCTAAAAAAAATTGTAATAAAGCATTACATTTAAATATAAGAACATTTGAATGCAAACGCATAAATCAAGTGCGCATGCGTACAAAAACCACGCCATACGTATTGGATAACACTGAGGGAGAGCAATAATTCCAGGTCCATCAATCACTGGGAACTCTAAAATGATGACCTGTAAAGGCTTTTAAAGCGTCGGCCATGGACTATTTTGTGTGCCATCG
>NW_017306381.1:600827-604844 GCF_000935625.1 Nanorana parkeri | reverse complement strand
AGATATATATAACAAATATTTCATTTTGTGGGGTTTTAAGTGTGTTTTCATGTTTAAAAAATTTGTTATATTTTAGTATCTGTGCACAAAATGGGAAATAAAATGGTTTGTGCACCGAAAAGGGTCAAATACTAGATTTCCTGTACAGGGATAGGAATGCCCAGGAGTGAGCTCGGTGTAAAATATCGAGAATATAAAATGTAATGGAAAATGGGAAGTGCTGCCCATAGCAACCGGGATCCAACCTCAATGTATTTGGCAGGTGCAAGTTTAATTAAAAGGAGAAAAAAAAGAAAAAGAAAAGAAAGAAAATCGTTGGGAAGAAACATTCATGAAGTGGAGCTTGACTGACATCTATAATGAGCAAATCTTCCCATTTCAAACCGCCAGATTGACTAAGAAGGAAAAAAAAAAGAGGATTTTCAGATTGATTCAGGCAGCGGACAGAATATAACACAATCATTATTTTTAAATCCTGTTTGCATCTTGAAGTCAAAGATAAATCTCGGCGCTCGGTGGAATGCACTTCTCGTGCAAGACCGGGCACCGTTTATCTGTACGGGTGCTACAGGTAATGGCATTTCAGTTGTATCGTGGGCACAAAGGGGTCTATGGATAAATCTTTCACCCAGCCACTAGATGGAGCCTAGGAACAATCCCTATGCTCCACTGGTCCATCTAGTGGCGGAAATTCTGTACCAACGGCATCCACCAGCCTGAGTGTTATTTTTCATAATGTCCCTCGTGTCAAAAAACATGGATCTCAGCAAACAATTTGTGACTTTTTCAGACACGTTGTGCTTTGGCCCATTTACCAAGTTCTACAGTCTATGGCCCTGAATTAAGGACACAAGATGACTCTCCTTGCTATCTCTGTCTCTCCTCGCTCTCTCCCGTGGCTGTCTCTCCTGGCTGTCTCTCCTTGCTCTCTCCCCTGGCTGTCTCTCCTTGCTCTCTCCCCTGGCTGTCTCTCCTCACTCTCTCCCCTGGCTGTCTCTTCTAACTTTCTCTCCTGGCTGTCTCTCCTCTCTCTCTCTCCCCTGGCTGTCTCTCCCCACTCTCTCCCCTGGCTGTCTCTTCTGTCTTTCTCTCCTGGCTGTCTCTCCTCTCCCTCTCTCCTCGCTGTCTCTCCTTGCTCTCTCTCCTGATTGTCTCTCCTCGCTCTCTCCCCCTGGCTGTCTCTCCTTGCTCTCTCCCCTGGCTGTCTCTCCTTGCTCTCTCCCCTGGCTATCTCTCCTCGCTCTCTCTTCTGGCTGTCTCTCCCCGCTCTCTCTTCTGGCTGTCTCTCCTCTCTCTCCTGTTTATTCTCCGAAAACAATTGCCGCACGGCACTAGAGTGTTCAGGTATCGCTTGAAGAAAAAGTGGCCACCCTAGGAGTGCCGTCTGTCAGACTTGACATATTGAGTTAAAGTTTCTGCACCAACAATCCAGTCATGTGATGCCACATTGTCATTGTGTGAATGGGCTGTCCAGGGGCGGTCTTAAAGCAGTATTTTACCACCCCTAAATGCCTGTTTATTTATTTTTTTAAATTTAAAATCCAAAGTCAACCATAGCGGAAGTCAATGAGACCGCACAAAAACCATGTGCCCAGCATTTTGAGGTCTTATTGACTTCCGTGGGCGAGTTTGACTGATGGTGCCACCTGTCAAACCTGACATGTTGAGCTAAAGTTTCTGCACCATGAAGCCTTAGGGCCATGGCAATGAGTAAGGTCCTGCGCAGCCACACTGTCATTGTGCAGATGGGCAGATGAAGGGCAATAGTAACATTTAATCACAGTTTTTACCTCCAAGGGGCCTAAAAACTGAGAAATGTTAGGAGCAAGGTAACTAAGTTGTTTGGCAGGAGAGACTCTTCTTCTTCCTCCTATCAAGTCTTTATTATTTCGTATGCTGTCTGTGATGCATGCGTGTAGCAGTGTACGCCCCTGGTTCATTCCCACCTTCTGTACATTTCCCGGAATGGAGCCAGGGGCCAGGACGATGCAACTCCAGCATGCATTGGGAAATGTACCATCATCAGTGGCTACCCAATGGCAGAGCTGGAAAATACCCAACCTATAAGAAGACCGGCAGAAGATGTCAGTGGAGGTGATGCAGTGACAAGAGGGTAGCACCTATGTCGCATCGCTGGAGGAGGGCACACTACAGGGTAGGTGTGCCACAATCTGCAAACTTGCACATTATAGCAAAATCCTGACCAACCGAAAAGCACTAAATTTCCACTGTAAATATATCAGAGAGGGATGACTGATAGCTCATTAATTTCGAGATAGCAAGTGAGGTCTGTACAGGTGCATAGAGCAAACCAACTCTCCATCACTTGGCCCTGCTATTCAGCAACGGGGAGCTAATTAAAACCAGATGGCTTTTGAAGTGGCACCCAAACTGAGCCTTTTGCACA
This sequence comes from Nanorana parkeri, assembly GCF_000935625.1. Lineage (NCBI taxonomy): Eukaryota > Metazoa > Chordata > Amphibia > Anura > Dicroglossidae > Nanorana > Nanorana parkeri. Next base: position 602,437 of record NW_017306381.1, on the reverse strand, counting down.
GGAGCCCTTTGCAGTCCGCACGCATGGAGAACAGCGATTCACTCACAGACTGAGGAGGATGTCAGACAGCTCATTAATTTTTAGCTATCAAGCGAGGTCTATGGCGGTAAATAGGGCAAACCGATTCTCCATCACTTGGCCCTGCTATTCAGCAGAGGGGACCTCATTAAAACCGGATGGCACTTGAAGTGGGACCCAAACTGTTCCTTTTGCACAGGAGCCCTTTTGCAGTCCGCAAAGAACAGAAATTCACTTCCTGGCTTCTATGACCGATCTGCATACAAATCGCCATGCACCTAAACTCACTTCACTGCTTGTTATAGCAAATAGCCAGCTAGCAAATCATGTGGCTGCAAATTCATTCATAAAACGGGCAGATGTGGTCAAGAGTCCCAGAAACTGCCGGCCTCCTGGCATTCCACATGTTAAAGCTGAACTCCGGGAAGAAAAACTTTCATGTAAATATATTCCTAAACAGCCACAAAGGATATAAACCAATTTTGTGTGCACCAAATTCATTTGCAAACCGGGGTATTGCCTTGTAGATGTAGCGGTGACATCATCACTGTGCTGCACATAGCCTGTGGGAGGGACCCAGTAGGGACCCAACCCACTCCAAGCAACAACAGGAGGGGGCTGAAACAAGACCAGTCTTCCTGCACAAGGAAAAAGAGCAGCAGTGACCGGTCTTTATTACAGGAAGCTCCTGCACAGAGCCTTAAACTTGGACATACCCACAAAACGGCGGCACACTACAATAGCCAATACTGTCTATAGTCAATGCCTTAAACGCCTTTACAACTATAAATAAAAAGTATTAGACATACATTGTGCCTTCTTTAAAAATGTTTCCCCTCACCAGAGCTGGTAATGGGACCCAGTTCCAGCACTTAAGTCATCTGACTCTTCAAAACCCAATCTTGGGTAAAGCCCAGAGTCCTTGTAACAATCAGCCTTGAGCCTTTGATATTTTCTGGCCCTTTACTTAGCTTTGCAGCTCAGGTCTCTGCAGTGCACACCTGTTCTAGTCATGAATGCTTAAATAGATTGCTGGACATTTACGCCGTGCCTGGTGAACAGGTGAGTGTCTGCGCTCATGCCCTGGATTCAGGTTTCTCTGACTGTTTATAGCCTGGGTTACTCCACGAATTGTTTGTGCTACATTTGTATTCTGCTAATCCTGATCCATCCACCACTGCTATTGTCAGCCTCTGCTCTGACTACCTATCTGGAACCAGGACCTAGCTTAGGTTCAGTTTGTCTGAGCCTAATCTGGCCATCAGACTGCTGATTTTGCCACTGTATGTTCCACGTCCGAGGACTTGCATAGCCCTGCATCTATCTTGCCTGGTGGTCGGCTATTGCTCCTAGTTAGACAATGGATCCATTGAATTCCATGATCTGAAACAAGCACAGGTGAGGTGTTGGATTTCTCGTAAGCTCGGTCGGAACGTGATGAAGCACAATGGCTATGGTGAGGCCACTCTCAACTTAAACAGGACGTCCCACATAAAATGGAATCCATGGTTGAAGATATATATATATATATATATATATATGTATATATATGTATATATATGTGTATATATATATATATATATATTCATACA
>NW_017306381.1:586546-600622 GCF_000935625.1 Nanorana parkeri | reverse complement strand
CGGGGGGTTAGGTCAATTGGTTGCCATCTTGAGGGCTCTCAGCACTGGAGGGGCTTTTTTTTTAATTATCCGTCCTGCAGGTTCACATAGCACAAGTTCACCTTAGAACCCCTGTGTGTACCAGCATGCTCGTCTGATTTATCCTAAGTCAAGGAGAAGCCAACGATCAATTTCCAATCCATAATGAATCCAGCAAGCCAATATTACATGGGCGGCTTCTATCACACAATCATGTTTTTTTTCCCCTGGCTGCCCCTAATCATTTCCCAATAAAAGCTGCAGTTCTTATTAGTCTCCCAGGCCAGGCACGGTATTGATAAGAGAAGACTCTTCTTCCTACACAGTGTTCCTCAGTGGGCTATAAAGCAGCCTTGCCATAAACAACCGGCCAATTGCAGTGAGGTGCCTGTATTACACCGATATGTCACAGGAATGGGTAATAGAGTTTTCCAGGAAGCCAGGAACACAATTAAAGAGGAACTTTGATCAAATCTAAGAACTTCCTTTAATTCCATGTATTACCAGACTTGGTGGGAAATCTGACCCTCACCAGCCATCGATAGCTTTGCTGTGATTCAATGCAGATTCAGAGCCCTGGTTCTTCTAAACCCTATAGGAGCTCAATGGCAGTCTGTGTTAGATCTTACATGACTGTCTTCCTTTCCCCCTTATATGATAATATAATAGTCTGGGTATTGGCTGGTCAAGCATTCTTGTAAGAAGGGGAGAAGGTCTCATGAAACGAGGCCTCCTTTGACAGAGGAACTGAGCAGTGGGGGGAGTGTGGCGAACAGGACTATCAGTAGGTTGGGGGAACCCCACTAACGAACCTGTCACTTCGGCCCTAAATTGGCAAAATGGTGGATTCTCTCGAAGAACAGGAACTTAAGTGAGACCTTGCTGAGGGTTAAAGTGTACTTAAAGGCAAAATGATCTATATTTTAGTTTTTAATGAAGTTTTGAAGGTCTACAATGTAGTTTGTAGGTACCTGCTGGTGGGATTTACCCTCTCTATTTGACCTGGTGGCCATATCCAAAATGTTAATGTTTCCGGAATAGGAGAGAGGCGAAATCTGGGTTCCAATGGGGGAACATGTTCTGTTGACTGTGTAAGGTTTTGTACTCTGTCTCTGACCAACATAATCAGACCAGAGATGCTTCTGGGGCCTGGGCCACAGGGTGCTGGGGGCCTTCTTGGGGAGCAGTTGAAGTTAATGGGCATTCTGGGGTCAGAACCCTCACACCCTGCACTCGGTGTTCAATTTAAAGTGATACAAAGCTAAGCCAATGCTGTAATGGGATCCAGCTTAAATGAGAACTATGGGGTCAGTGTTTTTCCCCATAGTTCTCCTAAGGGTAACGGGAGGACACAAACTAGCGTCCTCCCGTTACCCTAAGCTCAGTATACCGCAAGCTACAGCTCGCGGTATACTGAGACGCCGCAGCCGGAGCGGATCCCGACATCGACGTCGAGATCCGCCCAGCTGCGTGAGTGACAGCTGGCTCTGCCTATCTAGAGGCAGAGCCAGCTGTACCCGCCCCCTCCCCCATCCGTACCTTATCCAGTCGAGTGAACGTCACCTCCTCTCTCTGCCGGCGTCCATCACCAAGATGGCCACCGGCAGGCGTCATTCAGATGTACTGAGCCGACCTGTGACAGTCTCATTGTCACAGGTTGGCTAGAACTATGAGGTGAGTGAAAAGCACTCCCCTCATAGTTCTCCTTTAAAGCGTTCCTATAGCCAAAACATTTTTTATATTTGCCAACAAACATGTAGGGGCCTGCCTGATTGGATACAAATTGATTGGATATGCTAGGTAGGTGCTCATAATACATGATTGTACAAAGATTGCATGGTCAGGTTGTAACATGTGTCTTGACCATAAGAGAGGATTTCTCTCACTTTGGAGAGTTTTCCTCTCACTTTCTGTTGTGTCTACAGGACAGGAAGTGAACGGGAAATCTCCCCACTGCGACACAACTTATAAAATAACAGGCAGCTGTATCTAGAATTAAAAAAAAAGTTTTGGTTTTAGATACATTTGAAAGATTCCGGGATTTCTGCAAGGACACAAATCTGGGATCAGGTGGAAAGATGAACCACGGGGGGCACTCAGTATAGAGACGATGGCGGGATGAGAAATTGATGTTACAGTCTTCAGGTAGATCCGCCACATTGCACGGGAGACAATGAGGGAGCCAAGAACAGGCTGTGCTAAAAGATAAACAATTTCCCGGCAGTTCTATTGTTAGTAAAAGAAATTCATCACAATGCTGTTGCTGTTATTCCGCCTTCGAGTGCCAATACACTCTGCAGCTCTGCCTGGAGAACGTTGGACCTCATTTATCAAAGTGTCCGAAATACGGCTTTGTACCCCGAGCAGCGTGAACATCCAGGCCAGAGCTGCCTCTGGTGCCCGGGCCCCACGGTGCTGGGGGTCCTTTTTTCGGGAGCAGTTGAAGTGAAGAGGGACTCTGGTATCAGCACCCTCACACCCTGCACTCCATGTTCATTATAAAGTGATGCAACACTAAGCCAATGCTATAATGAGATGCAGCTTGAAGTGTATCTATAGCCAAATGTTGTTTTTGTTTTAGATAGAGTATGGAAGGGTTCAAACCTCCCATTATTTTATGTCTGTGACTCATTGGGGAGATTTCTCTTCACTTCCTGCCCCAGAGACACAACAGGAAGTGAAAGGAAATCACTCCAGGGGAAATCCTCTCTTAGAGAGCTGTCACTGTAACCAGGGCCGGTGCTAGACTATTTTGCGCCCTAGGCAAGACCAGCTACTTGCACCCCCCACCCCCCTCCAGTGGCGCAGCCCCTAATACCCCCCACCCAAAGCGCACACAGCCCCATTTTCCTCTTAGTTAGCTTCCACAGGTGATAGATGGATGTAAGCAGCCGGGATGATAGCCAGGCTGCTATTGACTATTTTAATTTGAAATAGCCAATAGCTGACTGGCTATTGAAATGCCAGCAACTGAGCAGAGGAGCGGACCTGAGAGAGAAAGTTGTCTCTTAGTATTGCTCCTCTGCTCAGTGGGCGGGTGTATTGGCTTTTGCAATTTGAAATAGGGGGGGGGGCACCATGGGGGGGTGAGTGGTAAAGGCTGCGCCCTAGGCAGCAGTGCACCCTAGGCGGCTGCCTAGTTTGCCTAGTGGCAGCACCGGCCCAGGCTGTAACAGAAACTGTTATTCCCCAATTAAATATTCCCCATCATCCTCTGTTCTGGTGACACCTGAACATTTTTATATTTAACTTCCTGTATATATATATATACAGATATACTCACCTTTCCTCTGCTGCTGCTCTGTTCAGCCATGACGGAAATATCCATACCATCTGGGTATGTTAAGTAGCAGAATAATTGCCACAAGTAAGCTGGGGGCATATGACTTTAAGCCTCTGATTGCAGCTTATGATCGCTTTTTGTTGGTGTCCTCCTGGACTATGTACAGCCTGTCCTGCTTTAGAGAAATTATTTCTCCCCATGTCACAGCACTAGCTTGGTGATTGTCCCATGGGGTGGGAAGACAGTCAGTCTCCATTAGTACGGTGCATAGGATGGGGACAGGGAGTCACTGCCCTGGCTTATTCACCTGTGCATGTAAATTTCAGCTTGAGCTACTGAACTCTATAAACTTTATGCGTTTTACAACAGGAGGTAAGGAGAAACTACAAAACGTGTAAAATGAGCCTAAAGTTCCACCTGCTGGCTGGTCAAAAGAATACACAATGTTCCTATTTAAAGGAGTTGTAGAGTCCCAGCACACACTCTCCTGTTATAACATCAGCATTGTAATAGGAATACATACATAGGGTTGTCTCTGATAGTACAATCAAAGCTTACTTAAAAATCCCTGTATGTAGTGAGTGCTGCCTTCCATCTGCCCATCACTTCCAACAACTTCTTGGATTCCCAGCGTGCTTTGCGTCCCTTTCCCTGCTGCTTGATGTGATGCAATCTCCATTTCTCAAGACTAAATATCCCATCAAGCATTGCTTCCAGCAAGCAGTGATAATGTTACACTGTTCAGGTGTTGAGTTGTAGTTCAGAAGGCAGGCTCTGTGAGAGCGGTGACACCCGTAAGTGCTTATTCACAGGGCTGAATGAAATGGTGTCATAGGGGAAGTCCATCCTATGGGCATCTTCTATCAATAAGATTACACACTTCTAGATGGATCTGCTTATTAGGAGTGGGATGGAACTTATGGAGATTCAATATAGAAATACATATTACGTTTTTGACCATTAGATACCCTTTAATATTTTACATTTACCTGGCTGTAAATAAACGAGAAAAAAGTATTATTTTAATCCTGAGTGGCATTGTGTCGTCATAAATGGCCGGCAGTTCATGGTGCTGATAGTGGTCATCCAGAGCAAGGACAGAAATCCAACATGGCGCTATGCATTTATCAAGGTACATGTGTGATAAGTGGCTGTGCAGTGCTCCAGCGTGAACTTCCACTTTAAGTGCTGACAACGGTACTGATTACTGGAGTCACCTAAATCTGTGTCACATGTCGGGAAGAGGGGTACCCCGTCACCTCCAGCACTTGCCATAGCTTGGGTTCATTTCCCATCCGGTGGATAATAGGCATACATTGAACACATCAATCTGGCCCTTCAATGTTTGCACCGGGCTCGGCCGCGGAGACCTGCAGAACATTGAAGTGTTCCAATTATATCCGCGTTGTGAGTCCCTACATTTCCTTCTTACAAGAAGAATAGACCTGGCAAAGGATTTATGTTCCCTTTGTCTTGAGTCACACAAGTCCTGTGGGAGCCTGTTTGATGATTTCGGGGGGCGGCGTGGCGTGTCGCAGAGGACTAGTTAAGCGATGCCCTCTATAAAGATGTCTAGGAGGACAACTGAAAGCAGACGCTAATGGCTCGCTGCTGTTACGAGCCTGCAAAGGTAAAGCTGTTTTCTACTTTTGTTTTCTCCTTAAAGGAATTCTCCACCAAGCAGCGGGTTCCGTTCCTTTGTAGCAAAGTCGTCTCTGGAAAGAGGTGTAAGCTGTTACTTGGTATCTACCATCAGTCAGCTGTCAGGGTGTGGCAATTACAACAAGCTGCTGAAAGTTTTCCATGATATGTGGTAGGTATCGGCTCCATGGCCTTTGCATATAAAAAGTGTGGCTGCTTTGCTAGCCCGAGGAATAGGATCAGGGAGGTCCCCATGTCGTGCATGAGCAGACACGCCATGAGTCTCTTGCAGGTCGCTGACAGAGTCTTGCAGTGTGCGTGTGCATGTGCAGAATCCACGCATGTGGAGACCACAGTGGCTCGACTCTGCCAGGTCTGTAGGGTTGCGCTCAGCATACTCATCCATCCAGCGAATCCAGGGTTGTCCTGCTGCCGATCCACACGCCAGGTCTCACGCCACCATCTTGAAAGAGATCCAGTGCATGTGCTGACACCCACAGCTCTCTACCAGGGCTTGTAGATGTAGCAGAGAACTGTGGTGTGTCAACACGTGCACCGGATCTTTTTTCAGCATGGTGACGTGAGACCTGGCGTGCAGATCGGCAGCAGGACAACCCTGGATTCGCTGGATGGTTGAGTACGCTGAGCTCAACCCAGCAGACATGGTAAGAGGGGGTTGAAACTGTGCCCAGATCACGCACAGTAAACTAATTAAAAACTTTGAACAAGCAATAAAGGCACTTTAAAAGCTGCCATTCATCTTTGTATTTATAAGCATTGTGGAAAAAAATAAAGTTCACAACACAGGCATTGTGTTTTTCTACGAGGACAGATCTTGGGACCCTGCCAGCCCTGTAATGTAAGCAACCAGCAGATGCTTCTAAGTTCTTAATATATGTTTTCCTTTTCAGGTTGAATATAATGTAATGCCACCTTATGGCCACTAGATGGAGCTGAGGAGCACAGGAAATACATATTTATTTTTCTATGCTCCTTCGCTCCACCTAGTGGCCATCATTCAGTATTACATTACATTCAATCCAAAAGCAAAGATATACTAAGAATTTACTTTTTTACCTCTGCACAGAATAGTTTTGGCAAAATCCTTCCTCTCGCTGGACCATCGGATAAGGCTAAGATGGCACCGGCTTTTGAGGACGTAGGAGCAAGGAAGCATAGGGCTACTGCAGAGACAAAAAAGAGCGGAATATTTTTGTGCATTTCTGCTCATGTGCGTTCTTCATCCAACCCTCTTTTGGATGTGTCTAGTCTGCTATCGTTCTACTTTAAAGCTGGACTACGGGCACAAAAATTTTCAATTGTATATAATCTTCGATAGTTGCAAAGGATATAAAACTACTTTGCTTACCCCAGATATTACCATATAAAAGTGTTAGTGATATCATCACTGCACTGTACACAGCTTGTGCAGAGAGCACCGCTGTGGGAGGGGCTCAGTGGGAGGAGCCACCCACTACAAGAAAATACAGGAGGGGGCGGAGACAAGACCAGTCACCTTGTACAAGGAGAGAGAGCAGCAGTGAGCGGTCTTTATTACAGGAGGGGGCGGAGACAAGACCTGTCACCCTGCACAAGGAGAGAGAGAAGCAGTGACCGGTCTTTATTACATGAAGTCTCACACTGGATTACTGCACAACTGGATGAAATACACAAAGATCACCGAGACTCAAGAAGAATACACGTGGATCTTGTATGAGGACAATATTTACTTATCCCGCGGTTCCGCTTTAAGACTTCTCCAGGCCTTATGTAACATAATTGTAGACAAAATTCCGCTCGGAGAAGCCGGTGTCACAGCAAATCTTACTATCATTTTACATTCACTGGTCTATTTTTATCCCTCCGCACTCTTCTCTCTCTCTCCCTTTCTCCGTGGCTGTGAATCATTTATATCAGATGGATTATGAAATGTATATTCATTGTAGGAAAGGATAATGTTTTAAATACATAAAGAGACACTCCGGAGGAAAGGGCAGCCATGTGATCTGAATTAACCCCTTTCAATGGTCATGACCGTCCTCTTGGAGTACATACCTCAATGCGTCATTTAAAGGGTAAATCCACTTTATACCCCCTTGACAAGTTCTGAAATCACCTCAGTTCCTTACGCGATTAGTCACCACCCGACGATACCGCTATAAAAAAAATTCAGGTCTAGGATTGAAAAAAAAATGGCAGAGTGACAAGTCAAATCAATCAGTGACCTGCTAATGCTAGAAAAGGAGCAATGCAACTGCACCAAGCTCAGGAAATCCACTGATTTCCATCAAATCAATGGCAGCTGTCAGCAATAAAGCCTCATCAGTCAATAGATTCCTAAATACTTCCTGTCCGGGTGACACCTTGCCCCTCGGTGTTATACAGGGTGTCACTGGCACAGGAAACGAGGGTAAATATTCCCACTGGGAAAAGAGATTGCAATAACAGCCTCACCGATGTCCTTAGCCTTTCTTTACTGCAGCATCTCTCAGTCACAGCACCCTTAAAAAGTATGAAAAGGCTCGAGGTACCCCAGACTAAGTGGAAAACCTTTAGAAAAAATGGTGTGTGGGACCTCCACAATCTGCACCAGACCCTTATCTCAGATAGGAGCGGGTTATGGATTTTATGTCAGAGCCCCCTTAACATCAGAGCCCCCCTTTCACATCAGAGTCCCCCCTTCACATCAGAGTTCTCCCTTCACATTCGAGCCCCCCTTTCAAATCAGAGCCCCCTATGACATCAGCACCCCTCTTCACATCAGTGTTCCCCCTTCACATCAGAGTTCAGCCTTTACATCAGAGCCCCCTTTTCATATCAAAGCCCCCTTCACATCAGGGCCCCTTTTAACATCAAAGTCCCCCCTTTCATATCAGAGCTCCCCATTCACATCAGAGCCTCCCTTTCACATCAGAGCCTCCCTTTCACATCAGAGCCCCCCTTCACATAGGAGCCCGCTTTACATCAGAGTCCCCCCCATTCACATCAGAGTCCCCCCCTTTCACATCAGACACCCCCTTTCACATTAGTGTTCCCCCTTTACATCAGAGTCCCTCCTTCATATCAGAGTTCTCCCCTTTATATCAGAGTCCCCCTTCACATCAGAGCACCCCTTTATATCAGAGTCCCCCTTCACATCAGGATGTACATCCTTTGTGCTAATAAATATTATTATTATTATACAGAATTCACCATTCACAAGTAGAATTTTGCATTGCCGTTGTATAATGACCTCATCAATCAGCAGGCTGGAAGTGGATCCCTGACCAAGCTGCTACAATGTTGCGGCCTGATCTCTGGAGAAGAGAAGACTGATGCAATGCTTCCTCCTGTCTGCAGAAGACCAATGACGTCTATGGTGACATGCCAGGACGTATCGTATTTACTGACAGGTCCACTTTAAATGCGGGGGTCCCCAAATGTCTGTGCACTGTTATAAAATAAATGTGTTCTCCAGGTTTCTGTAGAGATGGAGATGGAGGAATGTAACTCGCAGCCGGTTCACCGAGATGACGATGTAATCAACTTTCTGGCCTTAGGCAGGAAACATTTAATAGGTGAGAGCAGAAATGCAAGAAGCATCCCGAGTATAATCTGAGTTCATATTTCATCGATCCTGTTTCCTGCTTCCCCAGAACAAATGCGTTACATTACATCTCCTCTATATGACACGAATGACTCGGGTCACAGGAAATGAGATGAATGCCGCACCCAAACACTGAGATTTAGGGGCAATTTTATTTTGTTTTGTTAATTTTTTAAAATCAATTCTTCTGTCTTGTTTTTGCTGTAAAAAAATGTAGATCTGAAAATATTTATAATTTGTATCTTTTTATATCTTTAGAATTTGTATATATTTATAATTTGTATCTTTGTATATATTTAAGATTTTTAAATCTGTTTTACAAACAATAAACCTATAATAAATGATAAAGGATTCCCAGGGCACTATGGTTTTTCTAAGGAGGCAGCACAAATTGCAGCACTAGGAGTGAGACTTCTTGATCTCCATTTGAAGTGTAAACCATCACCAGACACACTGACCCCACATATACTCATATAAATGTGAGTGTTGAATATACAGTATATACACTATATTACCAAAAGTATTGGGACGCCGGCCTTTACACGCACCTGAAGTTTAATGGCATCCCAGTCTTAGTCCGTAGGGTTCAGTATTGGCTTGGCTCAGCTCTTTGCCGCTATAACAGCTTCAACTTTTCTGGTAAGGAGTCCACAAGGGTTAGGAGTGTGTCTATGGGAATGTTGGACCATTTGTGAGGTCAGGTACTGATGTTGGAAGAGAAGGCCGGGCTCGCAGTCTCCGCTCTAATTCATCCCAAAGGTGTTCTATGGGGTTGAGGTCAGGCCTCTGTGCAGGCCAGTCAAGTTCCTCCACCCCAAACTCCCCCATCCATATCTTTATGGACCTTGCTTTGTGCACTGGTCCGCAGTCATGTTGGAACAGGAAGGGGGCCATCCCCAAACTGTTCCCACAAAGTTGGGGGCATGAGATTGTCCAGAATGTCTTGGTGTGCTGATGCCTTAAGAGTTCCCTTCACTGGAACTAAGGGGCCAAGCCCAACCCCTGAAAAACTACCCCCCACACCATAATCCCCCCTCCACCAAACTTTACACTTGGCCCTTCCAATTGAGAAAATGACCTGGCTGCACCCATTGAGCTCCCCTGCCAAGTGAACAGGTGACCTGGCGGCACCCATTGAGCTCCCCTTCCAAGTGAGTAACTGACCTGGTGGCACCCGTTGATCTTCCCTTCCAGGTGATAAAGTGACTTGGTGGCCCCTCTGGTAATTCCGTCACCGCAGGTTCCCTTTAAGCTCTCCGCTGCAGCCGACAAATAAATGGATTGCGTTTCCTTTGTTTTTTCGGGTTGGAAGCCGAGATCTCTGGCTGGTTCTTCGGCATAATTTGGCTGGATAAGTGGGGGGTGGAAAATGCGCCGTCATGTTTGACAGTCGGAAGTTTTGGCAGCGCGGCCGCCCAATTGAAGGTGACACCCTTCAAGCAGAAACAAAGCTCTGAAGTGACAGGGGAGCATTTGGGCGGCTCGTCTTCTGACAAATCTTTGAGTAAATTTGAAGGCAGGAACAAAAAAATGAAAGGTAGGGGACCTAATTGTCACGTTGTGATGGGGAAGCAGGACATCGAGGAGCCGTCATCACCCGCGTCTCCGTATCATATATGACGTGCCAACCAGGACCCCAATCCTGTGCGTTCTCCTCCAACCATCCAAAACACCTAATGACTAAAACTGTAGAAGAATTAACATGTTAAAGTCATTTTCAATAATGTGTAAAATCTGTAGCTTTAATTAAATTGATCCCGCCATGAAGATCCTTGTCCCGGCACTTCCTGTTATAAGGTGACAACGCTCTGTGCTGATTTCCCCAATATGCCCCTGTGTGGTCACCGCATAGAGGATACAAGTAGCCACACGTTACACAGGTACAGTCCACTGTTGTCTTCTAGAGCAAACCCACCCGCCATTGCTGGATGTGCATGTAGACAGGAAGTGGGTGCAAAGAGGCTTCAGGAAATCAGCAGCAGTCAGATGTGACCGATGAAACGACAATTTTTTTAAACATAGGATGCCAATTGTTTATAATACACACGGGAGGGTTATCAAAACTGAAGCAGATAGAACCCGGGGGAACTATGCACGGCGATCAATCAGCCACTAAATCACGACAATACTGAAACTACAGTTGAAGTTGGAGACAAATGGTGGCCAACGCGTTTCAGGACCACCAAATCCCCTTCATTAGGCCTTAAACAGCTGGAAATCGTATTGGACTCCTACCTACAAGTTCCTGAGGTGAAATCTTACTGGAACGTGGTGGCAGGTTCCCTAAATCATGACAACAATGAATTGGGTTGGATTGAATTGGATTGAATTGGATTAATTGGGTTGGAGACTGTAAACAGACTGTATCAATTTGTTTCGGATGGCCAACAAATCCCCCCTTTACCAAGGCTTGAACAAAAAAGCCTGAAATCTTCTGGAACCGAGGGGAAATCTTACTGGAACATGGTGACAGTTTCCCTGTGTCAAAGCAATACTGAAATTATAATGAAGGAGGCAGTACAGGTTCAGTATTTCCCCGGACTCGGCAGAGTGAGAAGTTGTCCGGCGCTCATTACCGGGTGTCACTTCTCTGACGTTCTGCTGAGAAATGGGACATAAAACCTTCTCCTCCGAAGAAGACAAAGTCAGCCGGAGCGCCGAGGTTTCCGGATGATGGATTCTTGTCCATGTATTCGCTCGGTGGAAGGAGCCGGGTGAAAGGGAGCAGCCAGTATATATTTAATCCCTTTACCACTGCTGTCTGTGATAATTGAAGGATAAAAGAAGGACGAGAGAGCGCACTTCATACAGCCCGCCTCACCCCCCTGCCAAATAATGAATGGGGGAACCTAAAAAATCCAACGGGATCAAGAGAGTGAAAAGTTCTGGAATTCAACCAACACAAAGTGGCAATAATAGAACTCTGCCATGTATCATTAAATGACACATAGGGGACAACTGACACACCCATTTTTTATTGTTGTCTCTAGCCTTGAATCTGACCACAAACCTCACCTTCTAAAGGTATAAACTCACTCATGACTAGCAGTGCTGAAGTATTGCTGATGTGTGAGAGATAACGCCATGGTCAGGGAAGTGCTCGTGATGTTACACCGCTCTGCTTGAGCAAACTTAGCACGCAGGCGAAGTCCATGTCTGTTCATTTTAACGAAATGGTCCTGCCAGTAACACACACTGGGGTGCCAACGTTCACTCTATAATGTATCTTTGGAGGGGAAAAGTTGTCACATAAGGTTGCCACCCGTCCAGGATTCACCCGGACAGTCTGGGATTTGAATGCTGTGTCCGGGTTTCATGGCAGCAGAAACCCGGACACAAGATGTCAGGCAGACAGGGGCAACCAGAATTAAGATAGGGGCTACTGCATCCCTCCCCTCCCCCCCCCACTGAAAATAGGCTCAACTGTGATATTTACATATGAATAAGCCGCGACTCATTCTCCCAAAAAATGTCCGTGCCTCGCTAGAGTGTTCGCGTCTCGCTTGAACAAAAGATGGCAACCCTATAGTCAGGGCCGGATTTACTCTCCCTGCCACCCCAAGGCCAGGTTCTGTAATGCGCATCCCCCATCAACGGAGAATGGCCACCGGATGGCAGGGGCGGCAGAGTTAGTTTATTTTTTTATTGTTTCTTTTTTTTTTTACTTTTTAATCACCTTTTTATTTTATTTAATCATTATTTCTTATTATTTTTTAATTTTTATTAAAAAAAATTCACTTAACTTTATTGAGCTAGCTAACAAGGCATGTGATAGCATTTGGAGGTGACAGGTTCTCTTTATTGACCCTGTCACCTCAAATACAGGAGTTCTAGCACAGCACTGTGCTGGAACTCCTGTGACAAGTGAGAGAGGAAGAGCACAGCTCTCCCCTCTCACTGTGTACACGGAGCGGCAGGGTTATTTTTAACACTGCCGCTCTGCTCCCCGCATCGGCGGCCAGTGAGGAGAGACTCGGCGGCCGGGGGGAATACGGAATCAGAGGAGAGAGGTAGGTGTGGGGGGGGACAGGCTGCACACATTTTACACGTGATCGTGGTGACATCGCCGCGATCACGTGTAAACGGACAACCATCTATTGGGAATGATCATGTGATTGATCTCTTTTAGGATCAGCCATCTGATGTACATGCTGATATTTATTTCATTGATCAGAAACGATCAATAAATTGTTGCACGGCCAATCAACTCCAAATCAAGAGCTCACCGAATCCATTGCATGGAACTGAGGTTTGCGATTCTTATTCAGCTTAATCAAGTTAGTCGCATTGAATGATTGATTGATTGTATTGATACGTGTATGGCCACCTTAAATGGTATGTCCACTTCTGCAGCCCAATATGAGAGAACCCCTCTATATGCTTGTCATGTGTTCCCATTTACACAGAGTACTGAATCCTATTTCTTTTAGGTGTCTCTATAAAGTCAGAGCCTTTGCAATATTCTTTCTCCAATTTCCGAGTGACAGGAAGCGATGTCTGCCACCATAGAAAGACCAGGGACAGACCAAGCTTCCTCTCATTATTGAAGAACTGAAGCCAAAGCTTTTTTTTTTAGATAGGGCAAGGGAGGGTGATAACTGGGGATGAACCAATGCCGATACTAGTATTGCTATTGGTGCCGAGACCGAGTATTTGGGCAAGTACTCATCCTCGCCAAAATGCTGCGATACTTACTCCCCAATAAAGAAACTTCTGGTCAGAGGGAGGTTTCCTCCCTCAGTTTCCTCTGACCAGCAGTGATGCGAGGGAACATGAAGCTGGCTTCCCGGCCAATCAGGAAACCGGGCGGCGGGTAGACATGTGCAATTCGTTTCGTTCCGAATCAAAATTCGGAACAAATTTTCCGAAATTCCAATGCCTCTGAATGTGTCCAAATTTCCCTTTCCGAATTTCAGATCCCAACCGAATTTCGTTCAAAAACGAAACTGAATCGAGCATGTGACTTTTCTGGCCAATCAGATGTGTTTTTTGGTTCAGGGTCTGAACACGAATTTTCGAAATGGCATTTGGGAGCTCCCGATGATTGCCATTCGGGTCTGGGAGCCTCAGATTTAGTAACTTATGTATATACGGGTCACAATGTTGCAGCTACGAATATTTGTTCTTATTATAGAATCCTATTTATATATACATAATACTAAAACTGATGCTCCCGAATGGAGTCCATTGTAGCTTACATGTCTAGCGGCAGGTAATGACTTCGAAACAGCCGGAGCCAAAACAGCATGGAGCCGGCTTACCGGACGATCAAGAAGCACGTTATTACCAGCCGTCTAGCTTCCTGGTTGCCCGGGAAGCCAGCTCCATGCTAGCAAAAGTATCGGAACTCGGTATCGGCAAGAGTACCGGAAGATAACTATCGGTACTCGTACTTGATACAGAAAAGCCGGTATCGGTGCATCCCTAGTTATAACCCCGGGCAGCTTTTTTGGCCATTTGTGTCCCATTGAGGAGATTTCCATTCACTTCCCATCAACAGGAAGTGAGAAGAAATCCCTCCAAAGTGAATTGTTATCCCAAGTTGGCT